>NC_081845.1:81894422-82225073 GCF_963259705.1 Myotis daubentonii | reverse complement strand
CAAAGAACAGACTGGCAGCTCTCAGAGGGGAGTTGTTGGGCTGGGTGAGAAGGACGAAGGGATTAAGCAAAACAAATAAAAAGAAAGACTCATGGACACAGACAACAGTATAGAGATTGCCAGAGGGAATTTGAGGAGAAGGGAGGCAAGAGAGGGTAAAGGGGGAATAAATGATGATGAAAGGAAACTTGACTTGGCATGGTAAATACACATAACAGTATACAAATTAATGTATTGTAGAATTGTATACCTGAAACCTATCTAATTTCACTAACCAGTGTCACCCCAATAAATTCAATTTAAAAAAGAGAGCCCTGGCTGGTTAGCTCAGTTGCTTATAGTGTCGTCCCAATATGCCAAGATTGCTGGTTTGATCCCTGGTCATGGTACATACAAGAATCTGCCAGTGGGAATTCCAAGATGGCAGCAGATTAAGTGGAAGCTACAATGACATCCCCTCCCACCCCCCAGGACCAAAATGGAATTAAAACTAAAATATAGAAAAACCATCCTTAATTACCAGTTGAAGCTTAGCTGGGAAGAACCCTTATAACCAAAGATGGAAAGTGGAGACCACATAAAGACTGGTAGGAAGGACAGGGGAGTTTGAGGGCTGGCCGGGCTTCAATAGACAGCAGCTGAAGTTTCAGTGGGATATCTCAACTGCAGGGGGGTGGGGGGGGTCCCCCATTGAGAACCCTGGGGTCTAAACCCCAAGCTGGGCCCAGAACACCGGAACTGAGAAATGTGCCCACATAACATCTGGCTGTGAAAAGCAGTGGGGTTTCTATCTGCCAGGGAGAGATGGCTAGAATTGCGGGCACCCACTTAAAGGGCCAAAGTACAAAATTTTGTGTGCAGCCACTCACCTTGGGCTCTTGAAGAGGGATGGTAGAGTGGACTAGAGCTGTGTAAGGAGAATTTAGGGTTGGTGGCTCTGGGAATAGAACTCAGAAGCCAGCCACCTACATTCCTGTGCTGAGTCATTCCCCCATACTGTAGAGGAAATCTCTCTCAGGCAGACCTTTACCATCCAGGCAGCTTTTGCCTGGTGGGGAAGCAGTTGCCCTACCCTGTTGGAAAACCTTTTATCCCACCCTGTAGAGTGTATGCCATGCTGTGGTCTATAGCCAGAGGCTCATGAAAAGGCTGAGAATAACAGTCAGATTGCAGGCAGAGGTGGATCTCTGAATGCTTTGAGTCTTTGCCTGATCTTCTAGGAAAAGCAGATCTTAGTCTACATCTTGGTCCTTTCCAAAGGCACCCAGCTCCAACAGAGGGAGACAGAAGCTGTGGATTGCTGATACCTCCAAACAGGGTACTCTGGGCTAGTCACAAGCAGCATCTGATGTTGTCCTGCACCAGAGATCCTTCAAAAATACGGTAGTTGTAGCAGATGTACCTAATACATAGAAATAAACCCAAACATTAGCCAAAATGGGGAGACAAAAAAACCCCAAATGAAAAAAGAGAAATCTCCAGAAGAAGAGCTAATGAAATAGGGATAAGCAATTTATCAAATAGAGAGTCTAGAGCAGTGATGGCAAACCTATGACACGCGTATCAGATGTGACACGTGAACTCATTTTTTTGATTGATTTTTCTTTGTTAAATGGCATTTAAATACATAAAGTAAATATCAAAAATATAAGTCTTTGTTTTACTGTGGTTGCAAATATCAAAAAATTTCTTCTGTATGTGACACAGCACCAGAGTTAAGTTAGGATTTTTCAAAATGCTGACACACCGAGCTCAAAAGGTTCACCATCACTGGTCTAGAGCAATGATGATAAGGATGCTTAACAGCATGAGAAAAGGTATAGAAATTATGAAAAATGACCAGTTGGAAATAAAGAATGACATAACAGAAATAAAGAATATATGGGAAGGAATAAACAGCAGATTAGAGGAAGCTGAGGTTCAGATCAACAAATTAGAAGAGAGGGTAGAAAAAAAGTCACTGAGCCAGAGAACCAAAAAAGAAAAAACAATTTAAAAACAGGAGGACAGCTTAAGGGAGCTGTGAGACAACATAAAACATAACATTATAGGAGTACCAGAAGGAGAAGAAAGTGAGCAAGGAGTAGAGAACTTGTTTAAAGAAAAAATGGCAGAAAACTTCCCTAACCTGGTGAAGGGAAAAGTCATACTAGTTCAGGAGGCACAGAGAGTCCCAAGCAAGAAAAACCCAAACAGGCCCATGCCCTGACATATCATAATTAAAAATGCCAAAAATTAAAGACAAAAAGCGAATCTTAAAGGTAGCAAGAGAAAAGCAATTTGTTACCTACAAAGGAACTCTCATAAGGCTGTCAGCTGATTTCTCATCAGAAACTCTACAGGCCAGAGGGAATGGCATGAAGTATTCAAGGTGATAAAAAGGAAGGATCTGAAACCAAGGTTATTATATTCAACAAGGCTATCAGTCAAAATAGAAAGTGAAACAAAGAGCTTCCCAGACCAAAAAAAAAGGCTATAAGAGTTCAAACCAGTATTGCAAGAAATGCTAAAGGGACTGCTGTAATAATAAGAAATATATATATAGAGAGAAACATAGGCATAAAGAATTAAAATGGCAATAAATAAGTACTATCTATATATATAACAGACTAATATGCTAAGTGTCCGACCGTCTGACCAGTTGCTATGACACCCGACCGTGGACCTGGCACCCACAAAGCAACACTCAACTTCCCCCAAGCGGGACACAGCCCCCACCACCACGCCGGAGCGACACGCCACCAAATTGCAGCCGACACTGCCAAGACCCCATGGCACAAAATGCGGCCCACAGCCCAGGCCAGCCCGGAAACGGTGGCTGTGGGCGCCGGGTAATGACGTCACATAGCAATGCCCGGCTTCCTCTCCCTAGTGACAGCTAGCCTCCTTGCAGTTTCTTCAGCCCAGGAACATGACTTGCTTTATAGCCAGGTGCAAACATTTCACACTTCAACCAAATGTCTGTGAAGTGTTTTCCTGTGCCTCATCTCATTTGATTCTCACAGAAGTCCTAGAGTAAGTAGATAGGAGACTCGGTGGAATCCTATTTTCTTTTCGTTAGCTGGAAAATGGAGATTTAGAAAGTTTAGAAACTTGACCTGACTGAAAAGAAGTAAGAAATAGTGGACTTTGAAAATGACTTCAGGTTTTCTCACTGCACAGAATATAGTCAAACACTGCTGCAGTTAAATATTTTACCCTTTATTTTCCCTGTGTAATCTACAATAATAATCTGCTTTGTGTTGATATTTACTGCCATGTTGCTGACAATTACCTAAAAGAGAAGTTGGGGTGCTTCACTGGGCTGGAAAAAGTTTAGCTATATCAGAAAGCAAGTCTAATTTAGCAAGTTTATTCTATATATATATATATATATAAAGCTAAGTTGACTTGCGCATGCACAATACATATAAAGCTTTCATTCACGCCAATTGCATGTGTGTGTTTCAATCTGTCATTCTCGATTGTTAATTTGGTTGCCACTTCTATTATAGAGAGAGGACGAATAATGATATTAAAATATTTCTTCTAATTAGTTTCCTTTCATTGTGCATGAATTTGTGCACTGGGCCTCTAGTCAATAATAATCTTACATGTAAATGTATTAAATGCTCCAATCAAAAGACATAGAGTAGTTGACTGGATACAAAAACATGACCCAATTATATGCTGTCTACAAGAGACTCATCTCAGAACAACAGAACAAAAGACCCACATAGAATGAGAGTGAAAGGATGGAAAAAATTGTGCCATGCAAATGGAAACCAAAAAAAAGCTGGAGTAGTAATACTCGTATCTGACAAAACAGACTACTTCAAAATGAAGGGCATCATAAGAGACAATAATGGTCACTATATAATAGTAAAGGGATTGATCCAAGGGAATATAACCCTGGTACATATATGCACCCAATGTAAGAACATCTAAATATATTAAAAATAAACTTCTGGAGGACTTTGTGGGAGAGATTCACAGCAATACAGTCATAGTAGGGGACTTTTATCACCCCACTGACTTCACTGGATAGATCTTCCAGACAAAGCATCAATAAGGAAACAGTGACTTTAAATGACATACTAAATCAGATGGATGTAATTGACATTTAGAGAACATTTCATCCCAAATCTGCAGAATAAGCATTCTTCTCAAGTGCTCAAGGGACATTTTCAAAGATAGACCACATGTTAGGACCCAAAAAAAGTCTCTAGAAGTTTAGAAGAATTGAAATTATATCAGGCATCTTCTCAGATCACAGTAGCATAAAATTAGAAATCAACTACAGTAAAAACAGTCAAAAACATTCAAATAAATGGAGGCTAAATAGCATGTTATTAAACAATGAATGGGTTACCAATGAGATCAAGAAAGAAATCAGAAAGTTCCTAGAAACAAATGAAAATGAAGACACAACCCAAAATCTATGACACACAGTAAAAGCAGTCCCGAGAGGCAAGTTCATAGCACTACAGGCCTACCTCAAAAAACAAGAAAAATTAATAAACTATTTAACCCTACAACTTAAAGAATTAGAAAGAGAATAAGAAAAGCACAGAGGTGAGTAGAAGGAAGGAAATAGTAACACCAGAGTGGAAATAAATAACACTGAGACTAAACAAGAACAATACAAAAGATCAATGAAACGAAGAGCTGGTTCTTTCAAAAGATAAACAAAATTGATGAACCTTTAGCCATACTCATCAAGAAACAAAGAGGGAGCCCAAATAAATCAAATAAAAGAGGTGAAGTAACAACTGACATCACAGAAATTGTAAGAAAATCCTATGTACAACTATATACCAACAAATTGGACAACATGGGCGAAATGGACAAATTCCAAGAAAAATAAAATCTTCCAAAACTGAATCAGGAAGAAGCAGAAAGCCTGAATAGGCCAATAATAAGTGATGAAAGTGAAGCAGTAATAAAAAACAACAACAACAACAACAAAAAACTTGTAGCAAAAGAAACCCCTGGTCCGGATGGCTTCATAGGGGAATTTTACCAAACATTCAAAGAACTAATACCTGTTCTCCTCAAATTATTCTAAAAAATCCAAGTGAAGGAAGCTCCTTTTATGAGGCCACATTATCCTAATTCCAAAACCAGATAAAGACACTACAAAGAAAGAATTATAGGCCAATATCCCTGATAAATATACCGGTAGATGCTAAAATCTTGAACAAAATGTTAGCAAATTGGATCCAGCAAATATTGAAAAGATCATACACCATGACCCAGTGGGATTTATTCTACAGATGCAAGCTGGTACAATATTTGCAAATCAATAAATGTGATACATCACATAAACAACTTGAAAGACAAATCACATGATCATATCAATAGATGCAGAAAAAGCATTCAACAAAATCCAACACCCATTTTTGATAAAAGCTCTCAGCAAAGTGGGAATAGAGGGATCATACCTCAGTATAATGAAAGCCATATATGGCAAACTTACAGCCAACATCATACTCAAAAGGCAAAAACTAAAATTTCTCCTAAGAGCAGGAACAAGACAAGAATGTCTGCTTTCACCACGCTTATTCAACAGGGTCCTGGAAGGTCCTGGCCACAGTGATCAGACAAGAAAATGTAAAAAGTATCTAAATGGAAAAGCAGGAAGTAAAACTGTCATTATTCACAGATGACATAAAAACCCTAAAGATTCCACCAAAAAACTATATTTAATAAATGAATTTAGCAATGTTGCAGGATACAAAATATCCCCCCCAGAAATTGATGGCATTTTTATACACTAATAATATACTCTCAGAATAAAAACTAAAACAAAACAAAACAAAAAAGTCCAATTTACCATTGCAACAACAATAACAAAAAGATTTTTAGGAATAAACTTAACCAAGTGGGTAAAATACCTCTATTTGGAAAATTACAGGATGTTGGAAAAGGGATAGAGGAAGATACAAACTAATGGACAAATTACTGTGTTCTTGGATTGGTAGAATTAACATGATTAAAATGTCCATACTACTCAAAGCAATCTATAGATTCAATGCAATTCTGATTAATACCAACAGCATATTTCACAGATCAAGAACAAATATTCCAAAAATTTATCTGAAACTGAAAAAGACCCCCAGTAGACTCTGAAATTTTGAGAAAGAAGAGCAAAGTTGGAGGGAATCACAATACCAGATAACAAGTAATACTACAAAACCACTGTAATCAAAAAATCCTGGTATTGGCCCAAGAAAAAGCATATAGATTAGTGGAGCAGAACAGAGAACCCAGAAATTGACCCTAGCTATTATGCTCAATTAGTATTTGACAAAGGAAACGAGAGCACACAATGAAGTAAAGATAATCTCTTAAATAAATGGTGCTGGGAAAATTGGACAGCTACATGCAAAAAAAAAAAAAAAAAGAAAGAAAGAAAGAAAGAGAAAGAAAAAAAGGAAAGAAAGAAACTAGACCACCAACTTACACCATACACAACAATAAGCTCAAAATGGAGAAAAGAGTTAAATGTTCGTCGTGAAATCATAAAAATCCTAGAAGGAACCATAGGCAGGAAAATTTCAGAAATCTCTTGCAGCACTATGTTTGCCAATACATCTCCTAAGGCAGTGACGGCGAACCTATGACACATGTGTCAGAGGTGACACGTGAACTCATTTTTTTGGTTGATTTTTCTTTGTTAAATGACATTTAAATATATAAAATAAATATCAAAAATATAAGTCTTGCCGAACTGGTTTGGCTTAGCAGATAGAGCGTCGGCCTGCGGACTGAAGGGTCCCAGGTTCGATTCCGGTCAAGGGCATGTACCTTGGTTGCGGGCACATCCCCACTGGGGGGCGTGCAGGAGGCAGCTGATCGATCTCTCTCATCGATGTTTCTAACTCTATCCCTCTCCCTTCTTTGTGGAAAATCAATAAAATATAAAAAATATATATATAAGTCTTTGTTTTACTATGGTTGCAAATATCAAAAAATTTCTATATGTGACACAGCACCAGAGTTAAGTTAGGGATTTTCAAAATGCTGACACGCCAAGCTCAAAAGGTTTGCCATCACTGTCCTAGGGCAAGGGAAACTAAGAGGAAATAAATTGTACTACATCCAAAATGAAAAGTTTCTGCACTACAAAAGAAACCATCAACAAAATGAAAAGGGAGTCCTAGCTTGTTTGGCTCATGGATAGAGTGTCAGCCTGAGTACTGAAGGGTCAAACAGTTGAATTAAAAAATGGGCAAATGACCTAAATAGACACAGATAGATGACCAAGAAACATTTTTAAAAAATGCTCTAAGTTACTAATCATCAGAGATGCAAATTAAAACAACAACAAAGTATCACCTTACATGTGTCAGAATGGCTACCATCAACAAATGATGTGTCATTAGCCACCAAGGCTAAGATCACCCACATTCTCATATTCCCAAATTACTATCTACAAATATGGAAGTTGGACAGTGAAAAAGGCGGATAGAAAATTAAATCAATTCTTTTGAAATATGATATTGCAGGGGAGTTGTATGGTACCCGGAACCACCAGAAAGATGAACATGTGGGTCCTAGAGCAAATTAAGCCTGAAACATAGCTGGGGTCAAAAATGACAAAACTGACGCTGTACTATTTTGGGCACATCATGAGGAGGCAGTTACTTCAGCTCTGACATTCTGTGGATCTATGAAATTAACACAGGATGTTTGAAAAAGATATAGGGAGATATAAATAAGTGGAAGATTATACGGTGTTCATGGATTGGTAGAATAAACACCACTAAAATGTCCATACTGCCCAAAGCAATCTATAGATTCAGTGCAATCCCTCTTAAAATACCAATAGCATATTTCACAGATCTAGAACAAATACTCCAAACATTTATGTGGAATCAAAAGTCTCTGAATAGCCACAGTGATCTTAAGAACCACCAAGTTGGAGGGATCACAATACCACTTAAGTTATCCTACAAAGCCACTGTATTCTAAACAGCCTGCTATTAGCACAAGAACAGTCATATACATCAGTGGAACAGAACAGAACCTAGAAATCAATCCAAGTCATTATGCTCAATTAATATTTGACAAAGGAGGCAAGAGCATACAATGGAGTAAAGACAGTCTCATCAATAAATGGTGCTGGGAAAATTGTACAGGTACATGCATAAAAATGAAACTAGACCACCAACTTACACCATACACAAGAATAAACTCAAAAAGACTTAAATGTAAGTTGTGAAACCATAAAAATCTAGAAGAAACCATAGGCAGTCAAATCTCAGACATCTCTCGTTGCAGAATTTTACTGTAAACTCTAGGCTCGTTATAAAAGTAAGGTCAGTTTAAAAATGATTTTTGTTGTTATCCTCACCTGATGATATTTTTTCCTTATTTTTTAGAAAGAGTGGAAGGGAGGGGGAGAGACAGAGAAACATCAGTGTGAGAGAGACACATCAATTGGTTGCCTCCCATATGGGCCAGGGATCAATCCTGCAACCAAGCTATGTAATGTGCTCTTGACTGGAATCAAACCCATGAACCTTAAGTCCCCAGGCTGACGCTCTAGCCATTGATCAAACCAGCCAGGGCTAAAAATGTATTGTCATAAAAAGAACTAGTGTTATTCCTTTAGGAAGGGATAAACTATTATTGAAATGTAACTGTTTCTTTTTAAAAAATATTCTTTATTGTTTAAAGCAGTGGTTCTCAACCTTCCTAACGCTGCGACCCTTTAATACAGTTCCTCATGTTGTGGTGACCCCCAATTTCATTGTTACAAATTGAACATAATTAAAGCATAGTGATTAATCACAAAACAGTATGTAATTATATATGTGTTTTCCGATGGTTTTAGGCGACCCCTGTGAAAGGGTCGTTCGACCCCCAAAGGGGTTGCGACCCACAGGTTGAGAACCGCTGGTTTAAAGTATTACATAAGTCTCCTTTTTCCCCTATTGACCTCTCCCTGGTCGTCCCCAACCCCCAGCACATGCTCTCTCCCCTCTACTGTCTGTGTCCATTGGTTATGCTCATATGCATGCATACAAGTCCTTTGGTTGTTTTCTTACTTCCTCATCCCCCACCTTCCCTCATGTGTTGGACAGTCTGTTCAAGGCTTCTGTGATGCTGGTTCTATTTTTGTTCATCAGTTTATGTTGTTCATTATATTCCACAAATTAATGAGGTCATGGGGTATTTATCTCTCTCTGACTGGCTTATTTTGCTTAGCATAATGCTTTTCAGCTCCATCCATGCTGTTGCAAATGGTAAGAATTCCTTCTTTTTTACAGTAGCATAGTACAGTAGGTCCTCGGGTTACGTTGGAGATCTGTTCCTACAGCGTGACGTAACGCGATTTTCACTGTAAGTCGGAACCCACCTATATAAGCACCTACGTCACTCACATGGAGCACATACACAACAGTAATGAAGTGAAACAGTAAAAAAAATTTAAAAGAAAGATAACAATTCCTGACCTTTACATAAAGCACATATGTACATACGTCGAAATGATGGAAATTTTTTTTTAAATAAATAAGTAGGAGATGGCAACATAACCACAAAATGACGTACTAACCCGAGGACTGTCTGTATTCCATTGTGTAGATGTACCACAGTTTTCTAATCCACTCATCTGCTGATGGGCATTTAGGTTGTTTCCAAAAATTAGCTATTGTAAATTGTGCTGCTATGAATATAGGGGTGCATATATCCTTTCTGATTGGTGTTTCTGTTTTCTTGGGATATATTCCTAGAAGTGGGATTACTGGGTCAAAATGGAAGTTTCATTTTTAATTTTCTGAGGAAACACCATACTGTTTTGCACAGTGGCTGCACCACTCTGCATTCCCACCAGCAGTGCAAGAGGGTGGGTTCCTTTTCCTCTGCTTCCTCGCCAGCAGTTGTTGTAACTGCTTCTTATTTGGAGATTATAGATTCTTCTATCTACCTGATTGTAATGTCTGTTTTGCACCTCTTCACAATGTTGGTTATGATGTTCTTCTGTTGTTTTGATGGTCCAATTGGATTTATTTTTTGTGTTGATAAATTCATGGATATATAGAATGTGACAGCCGAAGTAACTGCCTTCTCATGATGTGCCCAGGGTAGTACAGCTTCAGCTTTGTCATTTTTGCCTCCAGCATAGTATTCCATGGTGTAAATGTACCACAGCTTTTTTAATCCACTCATCTGCTGATGGACACTCGGGCTGTTTCCAGGTCTTGTTGCAAATTACTCTGCTATGAACATAGGGGTGCATGTATTCTTTCTGATTGGTGTTTCAGATTTCTTAGGAGATATTCCTAGAAGTAGGACCACTGGGTCAAATGCCTGTCTCATTTTTAAATTTTTGAGGAAACTCCATATTGTATTCCATAGTGGCTGTACCAGTCTGCATTTCCACCAGTGGTGTACTGGGGTTCCCTTTTCTCCACATCCTCACTACGACTTGTTTTTCATGATTTCTCTGAATTCTTCCATTACTACTCTTCCAAGTCTTAGCCTCCTCTTGATTTCTTTGAGTAGCAAGAAGCAATCCTTTAATTAACCATACTTGGTCATCTACCCATAGCTGCTTTAATGGTTCACTTTTAAAGATGGGAGTGATTCTGAGTTCCCAATTATTAAGAGTTTCAAAGAAGTCAAGAACCACAAACCTGGATGGTTATAAGTGATCATAACTTATCTGAATAAATGAACCTTGTTTGAAAAGCTAACGCAAAAAAATTTTAAAAATATATGTTTTTAGTGATTTTTAGAGAGAGAACGTGAGAAGGAGAGATAAAAGCATTGATGAGAGAGAAACATCATTGATTGGCTGCCTCCTGCATGCCCGCTACCAGGGATCGAGCCTGCATGTGCCCTACCAGAATTAACCAGTGACCTCTTGGTTCATAGGTCAATGCTCCAACACTGAGCAACACCAGCCAGGCTAAAAATAAAACTATTTTTATCATTTCCTATATGAGTTTGATTTTTATCTGTCAGAAAACAGGGCTATTAAAGAAGATAAAGTACATTGTAGACTTGTGCGTTTTATCTCTTGAAACAGATACTCTTAAATTAGTTCATTTTAAGTATTCCTAGGCTTTGATCAGGATGTAGTCTGGAAATCACTGGCGTGGAGGACTTGTATGTGATACATTTTTTGTGCCAACAGTGTCTTTTATATTCTATATTTTTAGTCTCAAAAGTGGCAGTTGACATTTTACTTTTGTGTAATCGGTGGGATCAATTGCATAAATGATTTCATTGCTGTGATCCTTATACGTTTTTTGTAGTTGGTTTGAATTTATTTGGGGCTGAATAGATTGTAACGTGGGGGCAAGTTGGAAAGCCAACAAGAACTGATTGTGGTTAGTTGCTTAGAATGCTTACATGTTCTGTTTTTGTATATAAATACTCTGACAACAAACATAGTATGTAAAGTATGTAAATAAAGGTGCTATTGCTTATTTTAATGATCTTTCTTAACCTGACTTTTTTAATGTTACTTTTTTTAGAGATCAGGAAGCGGCAATGTAAGGTTCTGTTTGAGTACATTCCACAAAATGATGATGAACTGGAGTTGAAAGTGGGAGATATTATTGATATTAATGATGAGGTAAGGAAAACGTGTTAGAGATCAAGCAGCAGTTAGAATTAATGCTCTGGATATCAGAAAAATGCTTTGTAAGGATATTAATTTTTTGTTACAATTTTTTGCAAGTTTATTGGTTTTCTTTTTTAATAAAAATTTTAAGATACAGACTTTAAAATTAATCTTTAATGACTTAATATCTCATTGTCTTATATGTAGAAATAAAATTTCACTCATCCTTGCTATATCTAATATTTGTGTACTGTATTTGTTGACTTTAAGAAGACAAAACCTTGTTAAACTAAAAATTAATGTAATCTAAGTGGTTAAGAATATAAATAAACCTTTCCTTTGATTCTGGATTCACTTTAGGTACAAAGCAGTAAAATAGAAGAAATTTTACCTTTTACGTAGTAAAGGAATACTTTAAAAAGAATCTTTATAAAGCTTTGCATGGTTTGAATTATCACATTGAAATATTGCCCCAAAATATGTTCCCTCATTTTAATGTTTTCGAATGATATTTAAAAATATTTTAGCCCTAGCCAGCTTGGCTCAGTGGATAGAGCCTCGGCCCTCAGACTGAAGGGTCCCAGGTTGGATTCCGGTCAAAGGCACATACCTCTGTTGCAGGCTCTATCCCTGGCCCTGGTCAGGGGCATGTGTGGGAGGCAACCAGTTGATGTGTCTTACATTGATGTTTCTCACTCTGTCTCTTCTCCCTCCCTTCCACTCTGTCTAAAAATCAATGGAAAAATATCCTCAGGGGGGATTAATGACAACAACAAAAGTAATAATTTCACATCTCTGCTTTTACCATTAAAGGAATATTAAAGTTTTACTTGGCAGTTGAAATTCTCATTTTCAGTGTATATGTTTTGATATCATATAGTGCCACAGGGATTGATATTGTGTCCTAACATGTAATGTAGTTTATCACTTAGGTTTATGTTAAGTTCAATGTGTTTATACAAAGGGCAATTCTGTTTTATTTCTACTAGTTGGCAATGATGATAATGTTTATTGAGCCTATATTATGCCTGAAAAAATGTTTTACATGTATTATTTCCTTTAAATTTTTAAACAACCTAGAGATAGGAATTTTTATCCCAGTTTTACATATGAAGAGATTGAGTCATAGAAGATAAGTGATTGGCTGTTCCATTTACTGTTGTGGTAAAGACAGGTTCATGGGTGTGTGGGTCTGGAATTCAGATAGGGCACAGTAAGGATGACTTGTGTCTGTTCTTTGATGTCTTGGGGCCTCCACTGGAAAGATTCAAGATTGATCGCTTGTGGAATCATGGGAAGGCCTTTTCACTCGCATGTCTGGTGCTTAGAATACTTGAAGGTTAGGACTGACTGTGGAGAGCCTTTATATAGCTTCTTCATCAGGATTGCCTTTTTTACTGTAGTCGAGGGAGGGCTCATGATAGTTGGACTTATTACATGGCAGTTTAGAGTTCTTAAAGTGTAAGCATTTCAGCAAACATAACCTTTTATAATCTAACTTTCACCACATTCTGTTGGATACAAGCAAGATTGAAGGGGTTAGGGACAAAGGCCACCACTTCTTGGTGGGAGGAGTGTGTTAAGTTTATTTTGTAGGTGAGCATATGGGATAGATTTTGTTTCAGACATCTTTGCCCAAGTTCATATGCCTGGCATGCAGAGGAGCTGGAATCTGAATCCACACAGTCTGCTTTTGAATCAGTGTTCTTTACCACCATACTACCTACCTCTTAAGAATTCCTTAATTAATAGATATTATTATAGGGTTAGTTACCTAAGTACCCAGTTGCTGCCAATTTGGGATTCCAGGTGTAGATAATAAATTTTTTGATGTTTACCTCTTTGTTGTGCCTGTTCAGTTTGGTCTACTTTCACAATTGAGTCCCCCTGAAAATGCTCAGGTTTTCGATTTTGGTTTACTTCTGAGCTTTTTCTCCTCCTTATGTGCCTCTTAGTACCTTGTAGTTACAATGCACCAAGCCAACTGTCCCTCCTTTCGGGTGTATGGATACCTTCGAGCAGGGATCTCAAGTTAATCTTTGAGCACCCACTCCTACAACTAGGTAAAAAGGTCGGCTACTCAAAATTATTCATCAACAGAATCAAGTGCCTTTATTATTGGTATTTTTTTCTAGTCTTTTTAAAATATCTAATTATAGTAAAGAAATGGTTCACTTTAACCAAACAGCTTGTTTCAAAACCTAATAAGGGATCGACTTTTTACTAGTGATATTCCCTTTAATGTGTTTCTATACATGACATTAAAAATTAACCTGAAAAAAAAATACTATTAAGTAACTTCATGAAAATTTAGTATCCTTGTTAGTGAATATAGATTTTTCTAAAGAGTTTGGTTTCTGAGGATATTTCTGGTTGTGGTGGAGGCAGTGTTTAGTAGAGCCTGAAATCTTGACTTTTAAAAGTAAATGTTTCTTTTTCATACTTAGGTTAAGACTTGCTATTCAAGTAAAAGGCTGAGGAATTTCATGTGTCTATTAGGAGGGTATATTCTAATATTCATCAAACTTTTTCCAAAACAAAAATTTACAAATACTGAAATATTATGTCATAATTACAAACCAAGGCTCAGTAGTCTTTAAAAGAGTAACATTCCAGAAGAAAACTATTTTTTTGCTATTAATACATTATTCTTGGTTATCTGATACTTTTATAGATTACAAGTTCTCATAGCAAATGTTGCACAGTGCTGTTGATGTGGTTAATCCAGTCTATTTAGATTTAATCTACGTCGAATATATTTTCCCATTGTATTTTCTTACAGGTTTAAAGGAATTATTTTGCATTACTAACTTTGTGCTCATGCACTTCTGTAGCTTAAATTTTTCCATAGGGGGAAGATTCTCATTTAGGAGAAATTTTTTTTTAATTTTTGAGTTGTGAACTCTTTCAGGTAGAAGAAGGCTGGTGGAGTGGAACCCTGAACAATAAGTCGGGGCTGTTTCCCTCAAATTTTGTGAAAGAAATAGAGATAACAGATGATGGTGAAACTCATGAAGCCCAGGAGGATTCAGGTAAACTCAAAAAATTTTTAATAGATTTAAATAAACTTATATATCAATTAGTGTTTATTTTATATTTTTTTGAATCTCTTTTTTTTACTTTTGAACTGTGAGCTTTGGTTTATCTACTTTAAGAAAAAAACCCACCAACAATAACTTATGACAGGGTCTCAAAATGAACTAAGTAGGCAAAATAACAATGTTTTTCCTCTGATGTCTGCTTTAGCTTGAAGTAAACCTGTAGTACTGTACTCTGATTGTGAAGTGATAATACTTATCTTATTTCTTCCCACTTAAGATATGCTTATATACAGTTTTTTTAAATACATATTTTTATTGATTTCAGAGAGGAAGGGAGAGGGAGAGAAAGATAGAAACATCAATGATACACCCCCCTTTGGGGATCGAGCCTGTAACTCAAGCATGTGCCCTGATGGATGAATCAAACCATGACCTCCTGGTTCATTGGTGGATGCTCAACCACTGAGCGACACTGGCCAGGCTTTACGTACAGCTTTGATCTGATTTTGCAAATAGCCTGTCCACAATTTTAGAAATTCCTCAAGTCAAAGATGCTGAAGTCAGTCTTCAGTGCAGATACTGATTCCATTGAAAGATAGAAAATCATTGAGATAGGAATAAATAGAGGACTCATAACAAATAGACTTAGTATTTTACGTTACACTTATTTGAGAATGATTGGTACCAGTTCTGAAGTCAAAACTTACGTTTTAAGGATGTATAGTAACCATTAGAGAACAAACAAGTCCTGAAAACATTTGGCTTAAATTTAATGGTACACTTACTCTATTGCAGACTGTCCCCTGATTTACTTTTGCTCCATATTGTTATTTCTTATGTTTTATAGGTATTAGATCCTCTGATATTTGTTCTTAACATTAGAATTTGGTATTAATTAAAACTTATCTTGAAATGATTTTTATAATGCTATATAAATTGAGCCCTTAAAATATGTACAAAATTTAAAGTCCAAGTGGGACCACTAGCAAAAGAAATCAAATTTAAATTTGGATATAGATTATTATTTTTATAATTGTGAGTATTTTGGGCATTTTTCTCACATTGTTTAGCCTTATTTGAATTTTAGTAACCTTGCAGTTATATCTGTTAAAAATACACTTCCTTGCTTGTTTAACCCATTTACAATAACAAGCGTTCTAAATGTGGAGCTTTGTGATTATGGGGTGGTAAGACAGCGGTTTAAGTGCACTGTAATTCCTTTTTTTTTAAACTCTAGGTTTTGCAGAGAGTATTTGAATATTGATTTGAATGCCAGGAAGTGAGTGTGCTATAAAGATTTTAGAACTTTAGTGATAAAAGTATATAATCCTTTAAGTTTTAATTTAAGAGTTTGATCTTACACATTAAAGAATTGATCTTCACGCTTCCTGTGTCCTAACAAAGTGTAATAGCCTCTGTTTATAATTGGTATTTTAACAGTCTTTTTAGGTAGTAGTGTGTATTTCTAGTAGCTGTTATAGGAATTATAGTTGACTGTATATTATGAAATGTTATTTTTTCCCTATAGTATTATAATGCCATATCCACCACAATTTGATTGTTTTACATAGTTTTTCCTTACACTTTTTTCATTTAGTAGAACTCTTCTGTTCTTTTCTTTTAATCAATAAACTGAAATAAATGGGATAATGTTCTTGGTTTCACCAGTTAAACTCTAGCTATTACTGTTAAGAAGATAATTCTGATTCTAGACAAAAGCTAGACAATATTTCCTGATCCTTCATGGATAACTTATTTTTATGCCCTCAGTTTTTATTGAAGGACCATAGAATAAAAGTTATAAGAGCCACTATTACATTTTTATAGGAGTGTGGTAAATTCATAATTTGTTCTGTTCTGCAAAATCTCCATTTATGTCTAATAAGTATCTTAAATTTAAGATGGTCAAAACTGATCTTCTGTCCTTTTCTTGGCACCCAAATCTGCTCTATACAGTCTTTTTATCCAAGTTAATGACAACTCCATCTCTCTCTTACTTAGACCAAAGACTTGGATTCACCTTTTACTCTTCTTTTTAATCTTACACTCTATTTGTCACCTACTAAATAAATGTGCAGAATCTGTTTTCTTTTACTGCCTCCACTGCTGCTACCCTGGTGTAAGTTTTATTTTGCTGTATAATTGTAACAGCCTGTTATTTGCCATTACTTTCCTTCTGAATGTTCAAGTGCTCACTTCTAGTAGGTATGCGTTTTAAGAAATCAGGAACATTTTAGTCTCACAGCCTTTGTACTTGCTGTATATCTTTGGGAATGTTTTTCGAGATCTCCCTATGGCTTTTGGTCTGATTTCAATAGTCTGCTCAGAAGTCACCTTTTCAGTTAGCCTTTCCTAATAGCTCTGGATAAAACAGCCAAAAGCTCCCATCCTCCACTCTAATTTCCTTTTATTCTTTGATCTTTGACATATTTGTTATTGGTCCTTATTAATTTTCTTATTGACTGTGTACCCTTGTGTTAAATATACATTTTGTTTTGTTCATTGCTGCATATCCAGTTTCTAGAACATTGGAACATTGATGCTCAATGAATGAATGAATGGATAGTTTTTGTGGTTTACAGAGAACTTTTCAAACATTTTGTCATGTTAAAGTCTCATAACTTTGGAGGAGATTAGTTCACTCCTGTTTTAAAGGTGAAGAAATTGTAACTCTGAGATTATTTATCCATGAAGTGGTAAAAGTCACAATTGGAATTCTGTTCTGATCTTTTAAATTCACTATGCTATTTAACATGTGGGGGTATGGATATTAGATGATTCTCATTATTTTATCCCTTTTGTTTGCCTGTTGTCTTTTAATTTTAAAAAATCATGCCTGTAAAATTGTCTTCTCATATACTTTTATTCCTATGCAAGTTATGAGCAGTGATATCAGTGGCATTTGAAAGTCAATGCCAGTGAAGGAAAATTCCTAATATAAATTTAATTCAAAATTCATATATTTGTTTAATATATTGAGTGCTTATTGGTGAGCATATTATGCAAGGTTCTGAGAATACAGTAGTGAGCAACATAGGTATGATTCTTCTCCATATTTGAAGCTTTTGGTCCTTTGAGAAAGAAAAGACTTAAACAAGTCATTATAATTCCACATGAGAAATGTTTGTGACAGGAAACTTTAGGGTGCTATAGATGTATGTTAGAGAAACCAAACTTAGCAGGGTATGAGGGACTGCGCCTTAGAGGAAGTTACAGATTGAGATCCCAAAATAGGTAGGAGATTCCTAGGCAAGTTTGTGACAGAAGATAAAGAGCATAGTATTTTCAAGATCCTGAAAGAGATTCAATTCAGAGAGATTGTAGAGTATATACTTGGATGTGGTGAATGTTGAGGCTGGAGAAATTATTGGGTCAGGTTTAAGAAAGCAATGCAAAAATGCTAAATCCAGGCACCAAGAGTGAAATGATTAGATTGTTTTTAGATAGATTGGTTTGGTTGCATTGTTGAAAGTAGTTTGGAGAAGAGTAAAAAGTAGATACGGAGATTAGCTGAGAATGTTTTGATAATTAAGGTAGAAATAGTATCAGTTTAAACTAGAGGAGTGATCATAGGAATGAAGAAGCATGGGTAAAATAGGAGCTAAATAGGTGATACAAAGAACTGCACCATGTGACGATGGGAACTGTGAATGATTGAGAAGGAAGAGCCAGTGGCTACCAGGTTTTTGGCTCAAGAAGCTTTGTTGTTGAATCATTACACTAAAATGTTTAAAATGGTTTTGGGGTCATCTAGATTACATTCAAATGTTGCCTTTGTTACCGTGGCCTTGGGAAAGTTCTTAACATCTCTTTGCCTAGTTTACTTATTTTCAAAATGAGGAGTAATAATGCTAATGTTAAGCCTATGGGTAGTTATACAAAGTAGCTACAATTCATGTATAGTGCTTAGAAAGTGCCTGGTACAGAATAAGCCTGGAATAAATGGTACTACCATTTTAATTATTACTCACTGCTTTCTTACTGTTAAATATCAATGAGCTGATAATCACGGATTTTTAGGAAAATTATTCTTAAATTTTCTTTGATGATTTACTCTAGAACTTAATTTCTTAGATTATAAGGCCTGTGAGAATTTGTTATGAGCTGTGCTTTTTTTGCCCAGAAAAATGAACTGAAAAAAATCCAGTTTTCCTTGGGGCTGGTCATGGACTCATTGAGGCCTCTGAATAAGACCCTTTGCTACTGAGCAAGAATGTAGAAACAACTTTTTTACTCATATAACATTAGACTTTCTTTAATATTTTTTTTACCATTATAATGTAAAATTTCATCAACTTATGTTACTTTATCCATGAGTTAAAAGGACAGATCTTGAACTGTTGACTTTTTAAGATAAAATTTTTTTAATATTACCAGTTTTTGTATTTGGAAACTACCACTTTTAAAAATGATTAACTTCATCTCTTTTAATGCTTTAGTCTTACATTTCATATCTTTGCCCAAAGCTGTAAATTTTAAAAAATACATATTTTTGTTGATTTCAGAGAGGAAAGGAGAGGGAGAGATAGAAACATTAACAGTGAGAGAGAATCATCAATTGACTGCCTCTTGCATACCCCACCCTGGGGATTGAGTCCGTAACTTTGACATGTGCCCTGCCTGGCAATCGAACCTTGACCTCCTGGTTCATGGGTTAATGCAGTGGTTCTCAACCTGTGGGTCGCGACCCCTTTGGGGGTTGAACGACCCTTTCACAGGGGTCACCTAAGACCATCGGAAAACACATATATAATCACATATTGTTTTTGTGATTAGTCACTATGCTTTAATTATGTTCAATTTATAACAATGAAAATACATCCTACATATCAGATATTTACATGGCGATTCATAACAGTAACAAAATTACAGTTATGAAGTAGCAACGAAAATAATTTTATGGTTGGGGGTCACCACAACATGAGGAACTGTATTAAAAAGGGTCGCGGCATTAGGAAGGTTGAGAACCACTGGGTTAATGCTCAACTACTGAGCCACACTGGCTGGGCACAGAAGCTGTAAATTTGACATGCTCTTGTTAAGGATTTTGTATATTATGATTTTTTGGATTTCTTAATTAGCATTTTACTAATTGAAAATATCTAAATTGCCCTAACTGGTTTGGCTCAGTGGATAGAGCATCGGCCTGCGGATTCAAGGGTCCTAGGTTCAATCCTGGTCAAGGGCATATACCTTGGTTGCGGGCACATCCCCAGTGGGGAGTGTGCAGGAGGCAGCTGATCGATGTTTCTCTCTCATCGATGTTTCTAACTCTCTGTCCCTCTCCCTTCCTCTCTGTAAAAAATCAATAAAATATATTTTTAAAAAAGAAAATACCTAAATTGTTATTGTTTCACATAACATCCAGAAAAACATCAGGATAAAGTATATCTTATTCTTTTGAATATGTTAGTGCTCAGTCATTTAATTTATTATTTTTATTTGACATTTTTTATTAGGAGGCATAAAATGTAAACACTATGGAAGGCGGGAGGAGTATCAAGATTTTCATGTCATTCTTCAAAAACGAATTATTCTTTCAGAATCTGTTTGGACTGGGCCTGCCCTATCTTTCCCCTCTCAGGGGAATGGGAATGAAACTGCACCCGGATCAGTGACACAGCCAAAGAAAATTCGAGGGATTGGATTTGGAGATATTTTTAAAGAAGGCTCTGTGAAACTTAGGACAAGAGCATCCAGTAGTGAAACAGAAGAGAAAAAATCAGAAAAGGTAATATCGATAAACTTTACTTAGATTAATATCACCATTTCTCTCATTAAGCATTTTTTAAAATGTAAAAATCACTTTGCAACTCTTAAATGTTCTTTTTTGAGATCGCTGATCATTGGTTAAGAAGACTGAGAAAACTCTTTTCAAATTTACAGTGATTAATGTTTACATTTGATTTTTATAAAATTAGAATGTTTTGTGGCAAAATTTAACACAAACTCTCCTTAGTGGAAGCCTTAGAGTTTTAGTTGTCACAGTTTAAAAATAGAAAAGGCAAGTCTTTTTTTTCCTTTTAAAACTAAAATTACATATTTAATTTGAAGTAGGTCTCAAATGGACCATTTTTAAATGGTTTAAAAATGAGATATGAAGTGTATTAGGCACTGCTTAACTTTTCTCTGGCATTGTAACATAGGTCAAAGTGAATGTACCATACATTCTAAGCTCTAATAAGAGATTTAAAACTAAATCTTGTGAGTTTTTATTTTGGGGGGGAAATAGCTACAATCTGAAGGGCATTTATTTCAAAGCTGTTGTTCCTGGTGTTAATTAATATCTGGGAGCTTCAGATGAAGTACTTGTTTCAGATAGGAGGCTCTCCTGTGATGTTTACGGCATTATTTCCTTTTTAGTTCTCCTTTGTATGTCTTTATTTAACTCTTAAAAGTTTAAAATATTTCAGTATTTACTTGCCTTGTTTAGCTGTATTTCACTTTAGGACTGTTTTGGTTGGTGAAATATATATTTAAGTTTTCTCCTAACATGTTTAGTTTCAACTTTTTTTCTTTCTTTCTTAGCTTGCTACATATTTTCTCATGTAATTGTGATTTGGGTTCGGGAAAGAAAACTTGTATTTTGTATCTTATCTTCTCCTAGCTATAAGATTTCTAGCCTTAAGATTTGGGGGCCTAATTGATTCTTGGTTTTCAAGATAAAGATTGGAATTCTTGTGGATTTTGGAGTGGTGCTGTAGCTATAACAGCTAGGAATGTTGGAGAGGCAATATCTGCATTGGAGAGCCATTAGAATAGATGATATGGGGTCTCTTTTCAGCTCTACAGTTTAGGACTATATTGAAACACTTCATTTGATTAATGTCGTCACCAACATTTTTTAATTATTAAGAATATTTTTATTAAACTAAGTAAAACTGCAAAAACAAATATGTGCCTTTTTCCTAAAGGCCACTGTTTCAAAGTGCCATTTTATCTCTGGTTTGAGAATCATCTATTTTGCTTTGGAAGGTCTTTCAGGACAACTTGAATGCTCTTGTCAGGTGGGAGTAATAAAGGTGAATATGTGTGCAAAACATTAGCAATGGCATTTAGAAGATGATGCCCAGGACCACCAGTTGCAGGTTCAGGTGGATTAATAAGACACAGCTGTGGAACAGGGATTCACACCTGTTTTTTGGGTATGGATCCTCGGGAAGGTTGAAGACTTAGTGGCACATTTTTAGCTTATTTTGTCTTTCCTGTTGAATCTCAAGGCTTCATATTACGAAGTGGAGTGTTTTGCTGCTGGAAAAGCTGAATGAAATTTTGCTTCTAGATATTTAACAAAAAGTTCTGAAAAAGAACCCTTTGCACAACTGCTGTATTGGTCTCAGAGCTATGTGGGGGACACTTTTTGATCTAAGCCACTTGGTCACCCACCTAGTAACACTGCCTTGCTCTTTGTTGAACAACTGTTCCATTTCCTTGCTTTTGATATGCAGGGTGCTTCCCATCATTTGTAACATTTCATGATGTTCATGTTTAGATGTTTGAAAATATCCTCTAAAGCAGCAGTTCTCAACCTGTGGGTCATGACCTCTTTGGCAGGGGTCGCCTAAGACCATCCTGTATATCAGATATTTACATTACGATTCATAACAGTAGCAACATTACAGTTATGAAGTAGCAACAAAAATAATTTTATGGTTGGGTCACAACATGAGGAACTGTATTTAAAGGGCCAAAAAGCCGAAACTGGTTTGGCTCATTGGATAGAGCGTCAGCCTGCGGACTGAAAGGTACCAGGTTCGATTCCGGTCAAGGGCATGTACCTGGGTTGCGGGCACATCCCCAGTAGGAGATGTGCAGGAGGCAGCTGATAGGTGTTTCTCTCTCATCGATGTTTCTGACTCTCTGTCTCTCTCCCTTCCTCTCTGTAAAAAATCAATAAAATATATTTTTTAAAAAATAAACAAATAAATAAATAAAAATAAAGGGCCAGAAGGTTGAGAACCACTGCAAAGAGATTTCTCATTTGGACTCTGTCGACTTTCCTTCTGTGCTACTTAGTAAGTTAATTAATTTCTTTTTTATGTTATCCAGTACTTCCCGTTGGACCTCGTTTTGTTAAATTCTTTAATTTGTCCTTGTTCTGATACAAGCCAGCATTCATTTTATCTAGATACCCCCCCCCCCCACCCAACACCCCCACTTTTCCATCTAGACCAGTGGTTCTCAACCTTCCTAATGCCGCAACCCTTTAATACAGTTCCTCATGTTCTGGTGACCCCCAACCATAAAATTATTTTCATTGTTACTTCATCACTGTAATTTTGCTACTGTTATGAATCGTCATGTAAATATCTGATATGCAGGATGTATTTTCATTGTTACAAATTGAACAGAATTAAAGCATAGTGATTAATCACAAAAACAATATGTTATTATATATGTGTTTTCCATTGGTCTTAGGCGACCCCTCTGAAAGGGTCGTTTGACGCCCAAAGGGGTCGCGACCCACAGGTTGAGAACCACTGATCTAGACTGTCTGCCTTCTGTATCAATTCAGCTAGTACCAGCTTTATGTTAGCTAATGTGTGAGCACACTGCTTTTCTTGTTCCTGAGACAGAAAGCTGTAATGCACTTTCATCCTTCTCCTTGGTGACAACATTCCATTGTTCCTGCAATGACTCTACCTATTGACTGACTCGATGGCTTGCATTAGAAGGTGAATCTGGCTTTTCCTACAACACTGTGACTTTCCTTCTCAGATTAGCTGCTCCATCTTCTGTAGCCCAGGCTTCTGGCAAAGGGAAATCTTGTGATCCTAAAGCATGGTTAAGGGATCTCTCCAGCTCCTGCTTTAAGTGTAATTCTTTGTCACATATATACTGAACCTCCTTCCCATAAGGCACAGGTTTCCATTTGTTTCTGTTTCAGTGCAAACAGGACTTCATTTCCCTCCTGATGAAACATAACTTTCTCTTCCTGGAGTGATGTGACTGCCTTTAAGAGCTGATTTAATTGGTCCTGTCCTGTTCTTTTTTTTCAGTAATTACTCTAAAACAAGAGTCTTTTTCGTCATTGCAGCATATTTCAATTCTTTTTCTTTTTTCACCATAGAAAGCCACACATTTGTCTTTTGTAGTGCTTGATTTTCTGTTTGCTTTTCCTGTGAAGTTTCTACTATTGTTTCATTTCCCTGTTAGATTATCCATATGTTGACTTCAAAATTCAGTAGTCTCCTCCTTTAGGTTGGTTACCATCTACCTCAGAAGTTTATTTTCACTCACTTAATTAGTGAAATTTTCACTTGAAGAAAGAAATTCATCACATTTTGCTTTGAATAAGAGCTCTTTTTTCCTTAATAGATTTTGTAAAACATCTTGTTTCTCCTTTAGCTGATTAATTTCTGAATCAGTTTGTTCACGTTGTTTTCTTTCTGGTTCAGAGGTGGCAGCAATTGAATCAATCTCTGGTGATCTTTCTCTCTTTCTGGAGGGTTCTAATTGTTGCTCCTTTTCCCTGCATTGATTTCTCAGCCCTTGTAGCCCTTCTGAGAACAATTTAGAAGACTCACTGAGTTCATCAGATTTCATTGCCTTCAGAGAGAGTGCATTCTGTGGTCATTGACCCGGTGGAGGGCTGTGGTAAAATAAGCTCAACTGACCTAAAACAGCAGAGCTGCCTTATACTGAGCTGAATTAATGCTGGTTCCTTCTCCAAAAGTTGGTTGTTTTCAATGAGATTGTTACCTTGGTTTAAGCTACTCCATCTCATTATTTTATTTTCAGCAGCAGACAGTGCTTGTTGCACTCAGTGATTCTTCCATGAATGTAGTTTGGGGAAGAACTTTTTTCTTTCTTGTCACACTATTTTGCTTTGTAACATCAGGCTTCAGTTCACATTCTTTAGCTGTTTTCCTTTTCCTCATTCTTTTCATCTTGTTCTCTTTTTGAAACATCTCTCATTTTGTACAGATGGTAATTTTTTCTTGAGGAATTTAATTCTGATTTAAAATCCTATGGTCTTTTCGTGAACTGTTTTTTTTGGTTGTTTTTTCTGTTTGTAGAATTTGAATAGACTTTTTGCATATCATGAATTTTAGATTTCGTGATATTTAGGTCACTTTCTCAGATTCCCTGCTGTAACAGATTTTCAAGTTATTCAATTTTTTCTTCATATTCATTTATTTATGACTAGAGGCCCGATGCACGAAGATTCGTGCAAGAATGGGCCTTCCTTCCCCTGGCTCTCCAGCTGGAGCCACCTTTGCACCTTTGCTCCAGCCCCGAGCCTCCTTTCTGCCTTCCTTCAGACCCAGAGCCACCTTTCCGCCTTCCCATGCTGCTCAGAGGCCCCGAGCGGCTGGGGCGGTGCTGAATGCCTGCATAGTCGCCATGGCTATGATGCAAGTGTCCTGCCCTACCCAGCTGCTTGGTACCTGTGTATGCAAATTAACCTGGCATCTTTGTTGGGTTAATTTGCATATGCACTCCTGATTGGCTTGTGGATGTTGTGAAGGTACAGTCAATTTGCATCTTTCTCTTTTATTAGTGTAGATACCTACCCCTTACTTATTGTGAACATTCTGTAGCATTGCCATTTCAAATTGATGTTTATCAATATATTTGTTTTGCTTCTGTTTAAGTTTCTTGATGGTTTATTGGAATTTGTAGAATTCATGGTGATCACAGCTGTTGGCTGTGGAAATCTGAACAAAACACCTCGAATGGCTAACTTCAGCCTCAAGTATTACAGTTGTATTTGACAGTTTATTTCCTTGTGATGAAATCAGGTTAGGAAAGTCCATGTCATCTCCATTGCAAGCTGAAGCATGAAGGTTGATGTCATCACCACTGAAGGTGATGCAAGGATGATGGTACAAGGC
This sequence comes from Myotis daubentonii, assembly GCF_963259705.1. Classification (NCBI taxonomy): domain Eukaryota; kingdom Metazoa; phylum Chordata; class Mammalia; order Chiroptera; family Vespertilionidae; genus Myotis; species Myotis daubentonii. The sequence goes on along the minus strand of NC_081845.1, from coordinate 82,199,634 downwards.
AAACTCCAAAATTTCTCACTGATTGTCTGACTGCAGTTTCTGCACCTTGTTCTTTAGCACAATCTGTCTTCCTTCCAGAAGTTTGATTTCCAAGTCTTTTTGTTGTAGTTGATGTCAGAAAGGAGCATTTTTGTTGCTTTATTTGAAGCTCTGACGTTTCATACTTCTGTTCTAGGTCACCACAGAGAGTTTCAGGTTTCTCATTCTCTGCTTTTGAAATTGCCTGAGTGGCTTCCACCTCCTTCTTCTTAGAGTCAAGTGTTTCTTCCTCTCTTATTTAAAAATATATTTTTATTCAGAGAGGAAGAGAGAGATGGAAACATCAATGATAAGAGAGAATCATTTATTGGCTGCCTCCTGCACGCCCCACACTGGGGATCTAGCCCGCAACCTGGGCATGTGCCCTGACTGGGAATTGAACCATGACCTCCTGGTTCATAGGTTAACATTCAACCAACTGAGCCATGCCGGCCAGGCTCTTCCTCTTTTTTTAAAAAATTATTTCATCAGCACCTCTTTTGTGAAGTTAGAGATATGTCTCTGAAAGGAGCTGCAGTGCTGCCCACTTGCCCCAGAGAATGGCCTTAGCCAGAGCCAAGGCCACCAAACCAGGAGGCCATTGCTGTGGGTCAGAGGACTGACCTGATCTGCCTGCCAAAAATGTCCAGTGCCCAGGGACAATCCCACCAACTGTCCAGGAATTGCTGCATGGGCAGGGCTAAGGATCAAATCACAATGATCCATTCCTAGGCCACACCTGAGTGGTGGAAGGGTCTTTCCACGTGGGGAACACCTGGGAGCTGAAAGGCCTGGCCTGGGCCTGACAAGGTGGGCTTCTCTGTCCCAGTGACTGTTTCCACTCCACCAACATAAACTCTACTGCCACTATGGCCACTGTGAAGGCATTGCCTTCAAACACTCCCTACACGCAGGCAAACAGAAACTACACATTCCCTTTGACTTTTTTGTCACACGGCTCATGTTGTCCTGCAGTTTGTGATTTCCACGCCACCATTTTGTTTTGTTTTGTTTTTACATTTGGGGTAGAATTCACACAGTGACACACATTCATCTTAAGAGCATAAATGGGTGATATTTGGTAGATATCTGTGCCTGCGTATTGACTCCGACACTAGTGATTTTTTGATTGCCATTTATAATGTCCACTATTCCAGAGTTGTGATTATGATAGTAGTCTCAGGGTCACCCTACATGATGGGCTTGCGAGGCTTGCTTTGATCACTGACCTAGGAATTGATAAAGTAGGGAGCACATTTGCTATGTTTGTAGATGAAACCAGATTGGAAGATATGGTGGTTAGAATTAGGAGGAATTAAAGTGTTTTAAAATTTAAACAGAACAGCCTTGGCCAGGTGGGTTTGATTTTTATTCAGGGCACATACCTAGATTGTTGGTTTGATCCCTGGTCAGGGCATGTATGGGAGGCAAACACCTTTTTTTTTTTTTTTTACATTTTCAAAAATATATCTTTATTGATTTCAGAGAGGAAGGGAGAGGGAGAGATAGAAACATCAATGATGAGAGAGAGTCATTGATTGGCTGCCTCCTGCTCATCCCCTAGTGGTGATCAAGCCCACAACCCAGACATGTGCCCTTGACCGGACTTGAACCTGGACCCTTCAGTCCACAGGCTGATGCTCTACCCACTGAGCAAAACCAGCTTAGGGCAAGGCAAACCTATTGATGTTTTTGTCTCACATAGATGTTTCTCTCTCTGCCTCCCTTCCCTTTCCTCTCTTTAAAGTCAGTGGGTAAGTTAGCAGTGTGTTCAGATTTTTAACTAAAGCAATGAAATCTAAGGTCAAATAGAATGTTATTTCTGGGAATAGGACTCAAGGAAATGGTATAAAATGGCAAAGGACTTAACTGTAATAAATTATAGTGGAAAGTTGTCTACTAGACTATAGTTATAATAACACTATAGTTATAATGACCTTAATGATATTTTCATTGCAATAAGAGCAATGAGGTAACAAGACTCTCTCTCTCTCTCTCTCTCTCTCTCTCTCTCTCTCTCTCTCTCTCTCTTTCTCTTTCTCATTGAAGGAAGTTTAATGATGTTTAAGAGCTCACTTTCTGCCGGAACCGGTTTGGCTCGGTGGATAGAGCGTCGGCCTGCGGACTGAAGGGTCCCAGGTTCGATTCCGGTCAAGGGCATGTACCTGGGTTGCGGGCATATCCCTAGTGGGAGATGTGCAGGGGGCAGCTGATCGGTGTTTCTCTCTCATCGATGTTTCTGACTCTCTATCTCTCTCCCTTCCTCTCTGTAAAAAAAAAAAAAAATCAATAAAATAATATTTTTTTTAAAAAAAGAGCTCACTTTCTGACTTTCCATCTGGGTTCTACTAAATTACTCTTCTCATAGTCGGATTATGTAACTGTTTCCTAGTCTATAAAAGGAACAAATGATAGTGCCTGCCTTATGCAGGGTGTTCTGCAGACTAAATTATAATGAATGTAAAGTTCTTAGCTCAGGGATTGGCCCATAGTAAGTTTTTAAATGCTATTGTTATTTTAGAGGTTCTAAAATTAGGGTAATGTATTATGGGTATCAGAATTTTTTATCATAAAACCAGGAAGTTTTAAAAGTTAGATGTTCTGAGCTATCATTTCACTTTTGAAATCTTTCTCTTATGGTAGAGTTTTCAGTCACGTTACTAAGTACTACTAGGGAAAACTGGATACCTGTAAATGTAAACTTTGTTTAACAGCATTCTCTTTATTCTAACTTAAAATAGTTGTTCTCATCCTTTTCTATTGTAGCCCTCAATCATACAGTCACTAGGATCCAGAACTCAGAACACGGAGATAACAAAATCAGACACTGAAGGTAAAACAAAAGGTAAGTGTTTCAATAAAATCTTGATACTAAGATTGAAACATGCTCAGAAATTTATATTTGTTGAAGGCATTTGTCAACACCATACCACTTGATCAGAGTATTAAATCCTGCTAGCTATAGGTATCATGAGGTCAAAGATTTTAATATGCTTTGTTCACTAATGTTCTACCCTGACAGAACTGTGCCTAGAGCATAGCAGGAACTTCGTAAGCAGTTGAATGGATATGATTAATGAAATTATTACTTAATTTCACATATGGTATTAGCTGAAATTATTAAATTCATTTTAATAGTTTCTAGTATACATTACTTTGCACTAGATAGAAACTTAAGTATTTATGGAAAGAATCAATGTATATAAGTTATATTACTTACATTCTTTATTTTAGCTAAGGAATATTGTAGAGCGTTATTTGCCTATGAAGGTACTAATGAAGATGAACTTACTTTTAAAGAGGGAGACATAATCCACTTGATAAGTAAGGTAAGATCTTTCTCTGGTTTGAAAATCATATGTAATTTATTCATAGAAACATTTTTTCAGTATTCTTATATTCCCCCTAGCATCTGAGCCCTGGAAGTGCTGGGACTTGTCATGTTTGTTTCTGTGTCCTGAGAACCTGGCACATAGTGAGAGGCCCGCACGCGCGCACGTGTGTGTGTGTGTGTGTGTTTAGGAAACTTTGTTATAATTGATATTATTGGGAATTATTTTTACCGTCATGTTGCGCTTTTCTTTAACCTTAACCCACCTCCAGGTTTCTGTTCTTACTTTCTCTTTTGCCTCATCCCATTTTATTTGAACCTACTGTTTGTTGTTTTGTTTTTAATACATTAAGCGCCCAGTCAGTCACCAGTGACTGACACTATACTTTCTGTCCAGAAGATAAAACAGGCTGGGCGCTTAACATGTTGATATTTAAAAAAAAACCAAAAAAAAAAAACCCACAAGGAATAATGAGGAAACAATTTAAATGTCCCTCAACATGTAAAATTATCCTGTGGAAAGTAATGCAGCTAAACAGTATTATTGGTATGTAGGCAAAATCCTATAATTAGTCTTTGTAAGAGAGCAAAATTATAAATATTTTGTTTTTGGTGTAATCCCATTGAATCATTTTTGAAATTTATTTCTATTGTTTTAAATTAATGATCAGATGATTCACTGTATGCCATTTTTAATATTCATACAGTTTGGATTAATTTCTCATGGAAGGATGGCATTTTGAAGGAATTGAAGAACGTGTTAATTTCTAAACCAAGTGAATAATGTGATTAATATTGAGTATTAAAATGTTGGGAAGAATATTTAGTAAGATAACAGTTTGGAAATTCATATTCTCTTTTCACCCTCCTCTCCTACTTCCTTTTCTTTTTTCTTTCTCCTCCCCAAGAACTTTTTATCCTTATAAGTTAAATTTAAAACACTTGACTTATAAACCCAACTTTATAACTGCTGCTAGAAGCAATAGTGAGAAATATTTTTTATTAGGAGGATCTCATGATATGTTTAGGTATTTTTTTTTCCTTGTAAAAAATAATGGAATTCAATATTTTCTATAATTTTTTCTTATTTAAAGATAACCCTTATTTTAATTATTCTTCATGTTGAATTTTAGGAGACTGGAGAAACTGGCTGGTGGAAGGGTGAACTTAATGGTAAAGAAGGAGTATTTCCGGACAATTTTGCTGTTCATATAAATGAACTGGATAAGGACTTTCCAGTAAGCTTTATTTTTCAATGATGATAATAGTTTAAAGAACCTTTTCTCAATATTTTTTAAAAAAACAGAATGTTTACATTGTTGCTGAATACTGTTATGAGGGTGTCTTAGATTCATGTCTTCAAGTAACTTATTTGAATAATAGTAAAAACAAAACAGTATTTCAGTTCTGTCCTTTATTCCTGGTTTTCTTTCCCTGCTGATAATATTGGAGAGTAACCTTTGACTCATTACGTTTTTTAAAAAATACATTTTTTATTGATTTCAGAGGGGGAGAGAGATAGAAACATTAATGATGAGAGAGAATCACTGATCGGCCACCTCCTGCATACCCCCCTGCTGGGGATCGAGCCTGCAACCTAGGCATGTGCCCTGACTGGGAATCAAACCGAGACCTCCTCGTTCATAGGTGGATGCTCAACCTCTGAGCCATACCAGCTGGGCTCATTACTTTATTTAATTAAGTGGGAGGGGAGTCAGAGGTGGTGGAGATGGGAAAAGCAGTGTGGGGAGAGGGATACCTGCAATAATGTCAACATTAAAAGTTTTGGGGTTTTTTGCCCTGACTGTGCTGGGGTCCAACCCCAGCAGGTCCAGGGGTCCCCAAAGGTGTGGACAGAGTCGGTGAAGAAGGAATGACACAGACAGCGTTCAGTTGATCAGCAGCCTAGCCAGGATCTCTAGCCAAGTTCTGGTCAGGATCTCCAGCCAGGTTCTGTGTCCATGTTCTCCAGCCAGGTTCAGTCACCAGGTTTTAGTCAGGTTCTCTTGCCATGTTCTAGCCAGGTTCTGTAGCCAGGTTCTGTCTCTAGGTTCTGTGTCCTGTTGTCTTGTTACATCTGTATTTATACCAGTTGATTCCAATCCTATCAATCTCTATTCCAAAGGTTAGGGCGTTTCTTATCTCCATTCCAGGGAGTAAAGATTATGTAGCTTAAGCATGATTGTTCGTAGTTAAAGTGATTAACTACCCGCCTGGCACTTAGTTAAGGGGTTTTATCCCCTCTCTAACTTCAGGGAAAAATCCCTACCTGGGGAAACAACCTTTCTCAGAGAGGTGACCTTGGTTAAAACACATAGCGCCAAGAAGGTGAGCAAACATATTAAGAACAGTATGCCATATACGCCAGGCCCCTTGAAACATATGCTGTGCAGATGTTTCTTCCCTGCAGCGACTGTGTCAAGCAGCAAGGATGGACCGGCTCCCAGCATGACTGGTTTGGTTCAGTGGCTAGAGCGTCGGCCTGCGGACTCAAGGGTCTCAGGTTCGATTCCAGTGAAGGGCATGTACCTTGGTTGCGGGCACGTCCCCAGTGGAGAGTGTGCAGGAGGTAGCTGATTGATGTTTGTCTCTCATCAATGTTTCTAACTCTCTATCCCTCTCCCTTCCTCTCTGTAAAAAATCAATAAAATATATATTTTTTTATTTTTATTTTTTTTTGATACTTTTTTTTTAATTAAATCTTTATTGTTCAGATTATTACATTTGTTCCTCTTTTTTTCCCCCCCATAACTCCCCTCCTCCCAGGTCCCGCCCCACCCTCCGCCCTCACTCCCCATCCACTGTCCTCATCCATAGGTGCACGATTTTTGTCCAGTCTCTTCCCACATCTCCCACACCCCTTTCCCCCCCAAGAATAGTCAGTCCATTCCCTTTCTATGTCCCTGATTCTATTATAATCAACAGTTCATTCTGTTCATCAGATTATTTATTCACTTGATTCTTAGATTCACTTGTTGATAGATGCATATTTGTTGTTCATAATTTGTATCTTTACCTTTTTCTTCCTCTTCCTCTTCTTAAAGGATACCTTTCAGCATTTCATATAATCCTGGTTTGGTGGTGATGAACTCCTTTAGCTTTTCCTTATCTGTGAAGCTCTTTATCTGACCTTCAATTCTGAATGATAGCTTTGCTGGATAAAGTAATCTTGGTTGTAGGTTCTTGGTATTCATCACTTTGAATATTTCTTGCCACTCCCTTCTGGCCTGCAAAGTTTCTGTTGAGAAATCAGCTGACAGTCGTATGGGTATTCCCTTGTAGGTAACTGAGTTTCTTTCTCTTGCTGTTTTTAAGATTCTCTCTTTATCTTTTGCTCTTGGCATTTTAATTATGATGTGTCTTGGTGTGGTCCTCTTTGGATTCCTTTTGTTTGGGGTTCTCCGCGCTTCTTGGACCTGTAAGTCCATTTCTTTCACCAGGTGGGGGAAGTTTTCTGTCATTATTTCTTCAAATAGGTTTTCAATATCTTGCTCTCTCTCATCTTCTGGCACCCCTATAATTCTGATGTTGGTACGCTTGAAGCTGTCCCAGAGGCTCCTTACACTATCCTCGCATTTTTGGATTCTTTTTTCATTCTGCTTTTCCGGTTGGATGTTTTTTGCTTCCTCGCATTTCAAATCATTGACTTGATTCTTGCGCTCCTCTGGTCTGCTGTCGGGCGTCTGTATAATATTCGTTATTTCAGTCCGTGTATGCTTAATTTCTAGTTGGTTCCCCAATATAAGATCGAGGGTCTTATTAGTTTTCGTGTAGATCTCATTAAGTTTATCGGCAGCTTCTAAACAGTTCTTGAGAGACCTTAAAAGTGTGGTTCTGAACTCTATATCTTCCATTGACAATTTTGTCCTTTTTCTTTGTCTCTGCATTTTGTTATGCTTCCTTGGTGCACCCCCTAGTGGTCTTTGTTCCAATATATATTTTTTTTTAAAAAAAGTTTTTTTTTTAAAGGAAGAAAAGAAACACCAACACACACACACACACACACACACACACACACACACCTTTTAATATGGAAACAGATACCCTTAATAAATTACAAAAAAAATAAAATATTACATGCAGTGGAAAAAGAAAAAAAAGCTGGCCATTCTAGTTAGATAAATTAGCACTTAGCTGGAAGACATTATATTTTTATTTAATTTGTTGAAAATAAGGCAATGTAGATCTTACTGTTACTCTGTCAGTTCATTCTTTGGTAGGATAAAAGTTAGTCTTTGCCTCCTTATAGGATTTAATCTACTAGTATCTATTTTACTTCTCACGGTGAATAAAGTAAATCTGAGTTGCATCAGTAATCTTTTGTTTCTGTGCACCTTGATCCCTTCTTCCCCCATGGAGTGATGAATCTAATTGAGTTTTAAAAATATATAGGGGGAAAGGGAGTTAGAGTGCAGATACACAGCAAGACAGTCTACCACATTTGACTTAGGCAATGCAAAACTCTCTAATCTTCTCAGTTTCGCATTTAGTTAAGTAAATTACCAGAGGTTACTCTGTGGAGGCGCACACTGTTTGAGGCCCTTCCTTAGCTGGATTTGATTCAGCCTCCAGTGTGCTTTATTTTTTTATACTTTTTTTTCCTGCTTATTGAATTTAGGGAGAGAAAGAAACATCAGTTTGTTCGATTAATTCATGCATTTATTGGTTGATTTCTTGTATGTGCCCTGACTGGGGATTGAACTCGCAACTTTAGTGTATGGAGATGGCGCTCTAATCCACTGAACTACCTGGCCAGGGCTTTTTCTTAATGAATACTTTTTTTTTTTTTCGTCTTTTATTGGATGCTTATACCCTATTGATTATTATTTTAAACTAGAGGCCCGGCGCACAAAAATTTGTGCACTATGGGGGGGGGCGGTCCCTCAGCCCAGCCTGTGCCCTCTCGCAGCCTGGGACCCCTCGGGAGATAACGACCTGCTGGCTTAGGCCTGCTTCTGGGTGGCAGAGGGCAGGCCCAATCCCTAGGTGCAGCCCCTGGTCGGGCTCAGAGCAGGGCCGATTGGGGAGTTGGGGCACTGCCCCATCATGCACAGAGCAGGGCAGATTGGGAGGTTGTGATGCCACCCTCAGTCACGCTCAGGGTAGGGCCAATTGGGGGGTTGGGGCACCGTCCCCTGTCACACTCAAGGCAGGGTCGATGGGGAGGTTGCGGCGCCACCCCCTGTCATGCACAGAGCAGGGCCAGTCAGGGGGGTTGGGGTGCTGCCCCCGTCACACACAGAGCAGGGCCCATCAGGGGGTTGGGGCACCACCCTCTGTCACCCACAGAGCAGGGCCGATCAGGAGGTTGGGGTGCCGCCACTCTCACACTCAGGGCAGGGCCGATGGGGAGGTTATGGCTCTACCCCATCACACACAGAGCAGGGCCCGTGGGGGGGGGGGTGTTGGGGAGCTCCCCCCATCAGGCACAGAGCAGGGCTGCTCAGGGCGTTGGGGCCCCGCCCCCTGTCACATACAAAGCCGCAGGGCGATCAGGGGGTTTGGGCGCTGCCCCCTGTCACGCTGATCCCGGTGCCGGGAGGCATATTACCCTTTTACTATATAGGGTAGAGGCCTGGTGCATGGGTGGGGCCAGCTGGTTTGCCCTGAAGGGTGTCCTGGATCAGGGTGGGGGTCCCCACTGGGGTGCCTGGCCAGTCTGGGTGAGGGGCTGAGGGCTGTTTTCAGGCTGGGACTGACTGAAGTTCCCAACTGCTTTTTTTCTTTTTTTTTTTTTTTATTCTGGGCCAGCTTTACCTTGAGGCTTGGCTCCAGCTCTTAGGCCTCCGGCTGAAAGTAGGTTTCTGGTCTTTGCTTACAGTGTTGCGAATCTGCTGGCTGAAGTCCGGCGGTATTTGTTACAATGTTTCTTAAACTGCTCGCTCAGAGGCCTGCAGCCGCAGGCGGGGAACGTTGGTTTCCTCGATCCTCTGTCACTGAGGCAAGCAAGCCTCCTGTTAGTTTCAAGCTGCCTGGCTGCCGGCCGCCATCTTGGCTGACAGTTAATTTGCATATCTTGCTGATTAGCCAGTGAAAAGGGTAGCGGTCATACGCCAATTACCATGTTTCTCTTTTATTAGTGTAGATTTGGAAAAACCAAATTCACATACTTAGAAAGGTGTCTCGAGTTTTTTAACTCATTAGGTAAATCCTTATAAATCTAAGAGAATTTGAATAAATTAAGGAAACACATACCTTTACTTTTATCTTCTTTTTGATCATTCTGAAGAATCAAGAATGAAAGCTACATATATTTACTAGCTGCTCTTTTTGTTGTTTAAACAATGAGTATTTCTTTTCCTTTCCCTCCTACCCCTCCCCACCCAAGTGTCAATTGCTAAACACAGTGAAATGGTACATAGAAATCTTAAACTAGGGGGAGGCAGAACAGAACAGTTTTGCTCTTCAAGAATTCGTAGTTTTATCTAACACTGATAAATTTTGATCGAGGAGGTATTCTAATAGAATAAAATTTTCTCCATGACCTTTTGTGGAGTTGTTAGGATTTTATTTTATAATTTTTAGCTGGTAGGGATTAAGGGGGGATGTTCATATAATTTAGATTTTTAATGATCAGAATTTATTTTAAGTATATTTAATATATAAGTATTGAACTGTTTTCACCATTATTATTTTAATAGAAACCAAAGAAACCACCACCTCCTGCTAAGGGTCCAGGTATGTAAGAAAACTGTTTTTTCAGTTTGCTGTTTTTATATCTTTAAATTCTAAAATGGTGAAATTTGGTGTTATGTACACCATTTATTTTCATTAGCAAACAAAGTGCTATGTATCAATTTTTAGAAATATATAGAAACTGAGTGTTCACATGCATTAATATCTGTTAGTGTTTTTCAACAGATATCAATTAATACAAGGTATGAAATAGGAATGTTGAAAATAATTTATATACTTTAGTTCTATGTCATTTTTATTAAGAGAATTGACTAAGAACTGCTGAGAAACTTAATATATTGACCTGACAAATTATTTTTTCTGTCTTTTCAGATGAAATCCATTTTTTAATGTCTCAAACAAATGCTGATGTTTTATGTACTCTTCCTTAAGGGAGTGTGTTAGGGATTAAAGAAACTAGAAGAGTTTATTTTTTTAAAGAGTTGAATTAAACAAACCTAGAAGAATTTTCCAGAGTTTTATAATTTGGCTCTTTGTCTATGTCTGTGAATTTCAAAGCACCCAATTTCTGATGTTTATAAATACAGTACAATTTTTTCTGAAAGATTTGCTCTTTATAGAATAATGCAAGTCCTTTCTTGCTCTATAGTTTTAGCCTTGTATCTGCTGACCTAATCCCAGACCATGGAAAAAAGTTAAAAATAACTTCTATATAAGATAGTTTTGGAGGCTTTGTAGACACTAGTTAAATTGGTCCTACAAAGTTTATTAAAATCTTCTATATATATAAAAGGCTAATATGCAAAGTGTCCCCTTGGGAATTTGACCGCTCCCTATGACATGTACTAACCACCAGGGGGAGGTGCGGAATGAAGGAAGGGCCCAGCCAGCAGCCGGAAGGCCCTGATTGGCCCTGATCACTGGCCAGGCCAAGGGAACCTGCCTGTGCACAAATTTTGTGCACCTGGCCTCTAGCTATATAAAATAAAACACTTAATTCCACAGTTGCTATAGCAGCATTTCAAGTCTCAACAGTCAATATCAGACAGAACAGCAGTAGAATATTTCCATCACTGTAGTTAGTTCTCTAGACGGTGGTGTAGAGGACATGAATACCTTCATTTGACAAAAAAAAAACCACAAAAAACTCAGATTACAGAGTTATTACTTACTCATGCTAACAGTGGGAGGTTTAGCATTAAATTGAGCATAATGATTCTGCTTTATTGTTCTTTTTGTTGACCATGTTTTCATCTGATGTTATTTTTAAATGAACCTGTACTAAAATTGTCTTTGTGCTCTAAAATGATTTTTTTAAGGTATGAACTTTGTTTTTTTCCTTAGCCCCAAAGCCTGAGCCGATATCTACAGAGAAAAAGTATTTTCCTGTAAAGCCTGAAGAAAGAGGTATGCCTAATTTTTCCACTTTAAAAAAAAATAACTTTCTTTTGTTGTCTTGCCACACTGAGCCATTTATACTGATATTTAATAAATGTTTAGTATTTACTTTGCAATGTTTGGTGTTTTCTGGGAGGAATAGTTTGTCAAGATCCATAAGAAGTTTAGATTTTACCAATTTATATCCATTAAAATGTTAAACCATTTTTTTTTGTAAGGGTTTAGTATTTATTCATAGTTATTTCAAATAATGTATAAGAAAACTAAGCATAAACATTCATACTTTTATTATTTTTTTAGTGCCCCAGTCGAGAAACATTGTTAAAATAGGGTTATTTAAAACATGGAAGTGATTAATTATGTATTGTTCAATTTTCACTTCACTTATCATGTAAACTTGAACGTTATTCAGGATACCTGTATGTATTTTGTTAAAAAACATTACTTCAACTCAGCCAGTGTGGCTCACTGGTTGAGCATCCACCTATGAACCAGGAGGTCCCAATCAGGACACATGTCCAGGTTGCAGTGCGGGGCATGCAGAAGGCAGTCGATCAGTGATTCTCATCATTGATGTTTCTATCTTTCCCTCCTTCTCTGAAGTCAAAAATATATTTAAAAACAAAGAAAAAACATTACTTCATTACTTATTTTGTGTGGCTATTATTAGTTTGTAGAATATACCTCCTTTGTACAGAAAGATCTAGAATGGTTATATCTAGTAGATGAGGCTATATTTACCTGCAAAAACATGAATACTGTTTTAGAATGGTTTTGTTTCTGCTGCCTTTCTTCGTTTCTTACCTAACGTGTGACTGACCTCTCTTAACTGATTTCCCCTACTTTAGTTCCTTGTCTTGCTTATATTTTACATCTTTACAGAATTCATTTTTTTAATAGACTATTTTTTAAAAGAGTTTTTTTTAAAATTTATTGATTTGAAAGAGAGAAAGAAAATTGATTTGAGAGAGAGGGAGAAAAAGAGAAAGAGAATTGATTTGTTGTTCTACTTATTTATGCATTCATTGATTGATACTTGTATGTGCCCTGACTGGGGATCAAACCTGAAACCTTGACTTTACTGGGGCAGTGCTCCAACCAACTGAACAACCCATCCAGGGCTCAAAACAGTTTTAGAGTTAAGCAAAATTGAATGGAAGGCACAGAGTTCCCACATACTAATTACCTGCACACATGTACAAACTTCCCCACTATCAACATCTGCACCAGGGTGGTCCAGTACTACATTTGTTATAATCAGTTCACCTCCATTTGCCACATCATGGTCATCCAAAGATGATAGTTTTTATTAGGGTTCACTCCTGGTGTACATTTTACGAGTTTGGACAAATGTGTAATTTGGTAAATGTACATTATAATATCATACAAAATAGTCTCGCTGCCCTAAAATTCCTCTCTGAGAGGACTTTTCATGTCTTTCTGCTCCGAATTCCTGACAACCACTGATCTTTTCATTTTCTCCATAGTTTTACCTTTTTCAGAATGTCATATAGTTATAATCATACAGTGTGTAGCTTTTCACATTGGTTTCTTTTACTTTGTAATATGTCTTTAAAGTTCCTTCAAGTCTTTCAGAGTTTAATTGCTCATTTCTTTTTAGTGCTGATTAATATTCTATTATCTGGGGCCATTTACCTACTGAGGGGTTGTTTCCAGCTTTGGCAGTTATGAATAAAGCTCTCTTCACATCTCCATGCAGGTTTTATATATCTGTTTTCATTTCATCAGGTTAAATACCAAGGAGTGTTATTATTAGATCATATGGTAAGAGTATGTTTAGTTTTATAAGAAACCACCAAACTGTCTTCCAAAGTGTGTGTACCATTTTGCATTCCCACCAACAGTGATTGAGAGCTCCTATTGCTCAGTATCCTGTCCAGTATTTGGTATTGTTGGGAACTGATTCCAAATTATATTTTTGTTACCATCTTCTACTGTTTTCACTCATTAAATGCAACAACCAGTCTTTTCCCTGAATATGTTATGCTCCTTCATAGCTTTATCTCTTATTCAGTAATTGAGCTCTGCGTGTGTAATGCAAAGCGCTGAGGTTTGGTAAAACCTCAGGGTAATGCTTGCCAATTCCAAAGAAATAACCTGGAGAACTGGCTGTGAAAGGCATGGATTTATTAGGACTTACTGGTACATGCACACCAGGGCCATGCAGTAAAGTTTTTCCTGCTGCACCAGCTACCACTTTTGAAGTTGAGCTATTAACTCCCATCTGGCCTACAGATAGGCCACACAGAGGGCAGGCAGCCAGTACCATTGTTTTGCTGCCACCCAGACTTTCCCAACACAAGATTTTAAAGAGTAAAGAAAACAGAGAAAAACAGAGCCTACAGGAGGAGGGGGACAGCTGCTGTGTGAGATCAAAATACTAGCTGTTTTCTGATTGAGAAGCTGGCTCGTCTCCCAAGGTCTCACAGTCCACTTACTGATGGCATTCACCATATTCCCCACAGGGTGGGAGAAGGAGGGGGAGCATGGGAAGGGGCCCATGTTCCCATTTACCATACAATATGGAAGATTTCCGTATTCCTTTTTTTTACGTTTGAGAATTTTATTTATGATATAAAAGTAATTTATCTCCTATATGATAGGCTAATATGCAAAAAAAAAAACTGTGGAACTACTGGTTGCTATGACGCACACTGACCACCAGAGGGCAGACATTCGACGCAGGAGCTGCCATCTGGTGTTCAGTGCGCTCCCATAGGGAGAGCACATCTCAGCCAGAAGCTGGGCTCACAACTGGCGAGAGCAGCAGTGGTGGCGGGAGCCTCTCCCACCTTCCCAGCAGCGCTAAGAATGTCCGACTGGCGGCTTAAGAGGAGTGGGCCTAAGCTGTCAGTTGGACATCCCCCGAGGGCTCCTGGCCTGCAAGAGAGCGCAGGACAGGCTGAGGGGACCCCCCCCCCCCCACCTTGAGTGCCCGAATTTCATGCACCGGGCCTCTAGTACTTAATAAAAGCATTTCTTAATCTCAGATTAGTCCTTTGTGGTATCGCTATTGTTAGGTCTGGTTTTTGGATCAGTTCATTATAGTACTTGGTTATAATATCTGTCCCTCATGAAACTCATGTACAGATATGTAGAAGTGTATTGCTGGTTTCATCTACATTATGATATTTCTCTTATAGTCCTCTCCATCAAATAGATAGTGGTTTGTTAAAATTCAGATGCTGACTTCTCATATTTTCTGAGCTCTGTGAGTTGATCTTATAAACAAAATCAAAGATAATTGCTTTTTGTACATTTATTTCCTCAGAATCCTGGCCATGATGAAGTAGCAAAGACTGAGTTTTCCCCCCTGAGTCAAACTAGAAAATGACAAAATGTTTGACAGTTTCAGATACTGAACAACAAGTAGCATAGGATTGTTATACTGAGAGAAATTTTCACTGAAACAAGAAAGGCAAGCCCTGAAATGATTCCCAGCTTATTGTCTAAAAGCATTTAATAAGCAACAGAAAAGAGGAAGCCAGACAGAGCTTAGTTTTTCCGAAGAGTTGAGGAGATGGGGGTTTAGGGAGGCCAAGGCAGCTACAGTGTGTGGGGCAGAGTGCCAGAATGGCTGTAACTGCACAGGAGAGAGCACTCAGAGATCCTGTGGAACTTACCATGAGGCTTTCTTTGGCTGAGTACTGAATTACACACATGTGTAAGAGAACTTGGATAGCTTGAGAAATAAGTGCTGAAAAGCATTTGGTGAAGCAATTTCTGGAACTCACAAAAATTTTGTTCTTACAAGCCATCTTGGAAAGAACTCAAGGCATTAGATAGAATTTCTAATAAAGTATCTCACCGTAGGTGCTCTGCAGCTATCTTGGAAACAAATGAAACTAATTTCAGAACAAAATTCAAAAAAAACACAAACAAACAACCTACAGGCATACCTTATTATTATTATTATTATTATTATTATTATTATTATTATTGCTAGGGGCCCGGTGCACGAAATTCGTGCACTGGGTGGCGGGGGGGGGGGAGTGTCCCTCAGCCCAGCCTGCCCCCTCTCACATACTGGGAGCCCTCAGGCGTTGACCCCCATCACCCTCCAATCGCAGGATTGGCCCCTTGCCCAGGCCTGACACCTCTGACAGAGGCGTCCGGCCCGGGCAGCGGGGACCCGCAGCTGCAGTGGCCCCACAATCGTGGGCTTCGCTTTAGGCCCAGGCAAGAGACCCCTAGCTCCTGGGACTGCCAGCTTCGACCGTGCCCAGCTCCCATCGCTGGCTCCACCCCTACTTCCTGCTATCACTGGCCAGGGTGGCAAAGGCGCCTGATTCTCCCATCATGGCTGGGGGGCAGGGCAAAGGCGGCCCTTGGGCCGCCTTTGCCCTGCCCCCCAGCTCTTAGCTCCCCCCTGGGTTTCCGATCACTGTCAGTGGCAGGGGGCTTCTTCCTGCTTTCCCTTTTGCCTCCCTGCATTGTGCCTACATATGCAAATTAACCGCCATCTTGTTGGCAGTTAACTGCCAATCTTAGTTGGCAGTTAATTTGCATATAGCCCTGATTAGCCAATGAAAGGGTAGCTCGTACGCCAATTACCATTTTTCTCTTTTATTAGTGTTGATTATTATTATTATTGTGCTTGGCTTTATTGTGTTTCACAGATGTTGTTTTCTTTTACAAATTGAAGGCAAAATCCTTCTACCAGCAAAGATTACAACTTGCTTTATTGTGGTACTTGCTTTATTGTAGCAGTTTGGAACTGAACCCACAATATCACCAAAGAGTGTAAAATTCACAATGTCCTTTATCTGATTTAAAAAAAAATTATCAGTTATCAGGGAGGGGGAAACAGGAGAAAATAGTGACCAATAACTCAAAGAAAAATCAGTCCATTTAAGGAGACCCAGAAATGATAAGACATAATGGAAGTAACAGCAAGGACATTAAAAGAGCTATTGTAAATGTATCCCATGTATTCCAGAAAGTGGAAGAAATTTGAACACGATGGTGTCAGAAATGGAAAATATAAAAAGAAACCCCAAATTGAACTTTGTGGATGATGAATACAATATCTGAAATGAAAACCACTGGATGGAATTACCAGGAGATTGGAGAATAGAGAAGAAAATATTAATGAATTAGAAGATAAAGCAATAGAAACTATCTAAAATGTATAGAAAAGACTAGGGAAAAAAATGAACAGAGCATCAATGCCCTGAGAGACAATATCAGTTGGTTTTACTTATTGATAAAATGAGTATGGGGACAGGAAAAAATATTTGAAGAAGTAATAGTTGAAAAGATTCCAGATCTGGTGAAAACTATAATCCTATAGATCCAAGAAGCTTAATGAATGCCAAGCAGAAGAAACATAAAAGAAACCACCTTAAGGCATATCATAATGCATTTGACTAAAGCAGTGACAAAGAGAAGAGCAGATAAAGTTGGAAAGAAAATAACTGTCAACCTTGAGTTGTCATCCAGCAAAAATACCTTTCAGGAAATGGAGGCAAAATAAAAACTTTCACACAAAATCTGAGGAAACACATGCCCAACAAACTATATGCTAAATAGAAAATGTTAAAAGTTATTTTTTGGAGAAGGAAAATGATGCTATGTAGGTGTTTGGATGTACACCAAGTAATGAGGGATGCCAGAAATGGTAAATACAGTGGGGCCTTGACTTATGAGTTTAATTCGTTCCGTGACAGAGCTCGTAACTCAAAATTACTCGTATGTCAAATCAATTGTGAACGAGTGAGACCTGTGATGCTGGGCTGATGTTGTGGCGTTCACTGTGACGTTCGCTGCGCCAACTAGCGGTGGGGTATCTGAAGCTGGCTCGTAACCTGAATTTTAGCTCGCAACTCAAAGCAAAAAATCAGCCAAGAGACGGCTCGTATCTCGAAAAACTCGTTAGTCGGGATACTCGTAAGTCAAGGTCCCACTGTATGTAAATAAATAGAAAAGACATTTCTTCTCTTAGTTTTAAATCTTAATACCAAAATTCCACTGAAAAGATTTTTTCTTTTTTAAGAGGAGAGAGTGAGGGAGGTAGAAAAACATCTATGTGAGAGATACATTTATTGGTTGCCTCTCGCACACACCTCGTCCAGTGTTGGGATTAAACCTGCAACCAAAACACGTTCCCTTGACTGGGAATCGAACCTGCAGCTCATTGTTGGGCAGGCCGATGCTCTAATCACTGTGCAACACTGGTCCGGGCTTCACTGAAAAGATTTTAAAATTGATGTGTTGGTTTCAAAGTTTAAGTGCAAATATAAGAATCTAATCTAATAATAGACAAACAGGGTAATTGACCGTACCTTCGCTATGCCTCCCATTGGCTAATCAGCGAGATATGCAAATTAACCACCAACAAAGATGGCGGTTAATTTGCATATGTAGGCACGAAGTGGAGCAGTGAAGGCGCTGAAGGCGGCTCCAGTTGGAGCAGCGAAGGCCTGGGTACCGGGTGCCGGAGGAAAACCAGTGTTGGCAGCCAGGGGAAGGGAAGGCCTATCGCACGAATCTTTTCGTGCAACAGGCCTCTAGTTGTTTTATAAGTGAAACAAGACTAATGTATAACAAGGGACAAAACTCTTAATATTTTTCAAAGTTTTTATTAACTTAACATGACTTTGATAGATCTGGTGCAAGGAATAAGGAAAATGGACTAGGGGAGAGAGCCAGTTTCAATCTGATACTAAATATTGGTGCAGATTAATTTAACCCTTTTTAAATAAAAATAGGCATAAGTTAAAGTTCTATCCTTGTTCCACAGTCAACAGAGCAAGCCTTTTCAAGCCATGTCAAGTGCCACATTAGGAGCCTTAGCTCTCTGTCAGGAAATAAAGCATATTTCACCAGTACAGGTGTTCATGACTTTATCTCTCATGATCCTAATTGCGCAGAAGGTATTTTTTGAAAAGCTCTGCTGTGTTGGGGAGGAGGAAAAAGAGCCACTGGAAGATATGCATCTGATCATCCTACATTTGACTTAAGTGAGGATGCTTTTTTCCTTGGGATACTTTTTCAAATCTTAAGAATGGAGTTTAAATCTTCACTGTCTACTCCTTGCCCCAAGACGCCATGTGTATCTTCTCAGATCTACTTAGCAGTTTTATGCCGCTGATTTTCTCAGAGGTACCTTGAATGCCAGCCATGCTGTGCCTCAGAAGATTGGCACTATCAGCACTTTGAGTATAAGTTTTTCTCTTGCTTTTTGGAAAAGCTTTCCTAGACATACCTATCAGTAATTTATTTCATTTTTGGTGTACTTTCTCATCCTTGGCATGAAATATGTATGACAGGAAGGGATGAACTGATGTTTATTTTGGGGTGCCAGGCAGGGAGGTGTAGGATAGGATATAATAAAAGCTCTATCAGGCTTATAAAAATCAATTAAATGATAACCTTTAACATGTCCTCCCCAAGGCCCCAGGCACATCCACAGCAAGAACAGAATAGACTGCTGAAGCCTCGCCTGGTTCCACATTTTAATTATTAGAGGCAGTGAATCTGCTCACTTTTCCTTGAGGAGCATTTCTTCTCTGTTTGAGAAGTTGGGGTCAGCCTTCTTATTTTTCAGTTGATGCCTAAACAGAACATAACCAGGCTCATTTAAGATCATTTATTATTGGAGGTGTCTTTTAATCTGTGACACAATCTGTAGTACATAGACATTGAGTTGAGAGCTGTGGCAGGATTCTATTGTATTTTATATTTAGCATGCTTACCAAAAAGGAAATGATACTTATCTCTAATGTTCTACAAAGGACATTTTGATATCTCTAATTTCTCTCTCCAGATTGAACCTAAAAATAATCTTGACCTCTTAAGAGGTGGCAAACTATATTTATTTATAACCATACCTGAAACAGACTTAACAAATGCTAAACATATAACATAAATTCAATCAGATATATATGAGGCAGCTTGCTTCTGCTAATTACTAGGAAGATTAAAAAGTTTCTTTTTCATTTTAAAAAATAATCTGACCATTGCTAGTTGAATAGTTAATAGACATTAACAATTGTATTGTGATTATACAGAGACTTAGAAAATGAGCAGAATGTGTTGACTAGAAAAGCAAAGGTGATTCTACAGAAAGAGAATATGAAAAGAATGAGAGAAAGCATAGCATATTCAGGAAATGGCTACAGGCACCTAGGAGGAGTTTTGAGGAACTAAGCTAGAAAGGTAGCTTGGTACAGTTGTCCTCAATCCTGGTCACATGTGAGAATACTTGAGTGTCTAAAAAATATGTCGATGCCTAGGTTCCTCTACAGAATTTTATAGGGTAGGGCTCAGGTTTTAGCCTATATAATGTGATTCTAATCTGAAGACAAAATTGAGAACTATTTGTGTAGTTCATGATAGGCCTTTCAATGGTATGGGATATAGCATGTATTTAACTATAATAATACAATTGTAATATGCTAATTAGACTGGACAGCTGGACAACCTTCCGGACAAGGCTGGGGCTGCGAGGGCCACGCCCCTTGCACAAATTTCGTGCATTGGGCCTCTAGTCTGTTTACATCTTGCCCTGCTCCAAAAAGGATTTAAAGTAGTGATAAGGGTTTCAGAATTTATACTATGGAAATAGTGTATTTTCCCTCAAATATGTGTATGTTATATATAACACATCAACTTAATGTGTTTGAATGCTTCCTATTGCATTTGGAAGAAATATCCAGTTTATAATATTTTTTTCTCTAAAGCAGACTTTCTTGATCACTTTAGCCTTAGCCTAGCCTTGCAAGTTTTGAGTGATCTGGCTTCTGTTGACTTTTCTAATATTTCTCATCATTTTCTTTTCTTGCTCACTGTGTGTAGTACACTCCCCCACTATATCATGTTTTTAGAATACCAGTATTTTTTTTTTCCAGAGTTACATAGTATAGTACTCTTTCCCTGGAATCCTATCTCTCTTATACTCCTTTCAGAAACTTTTTATGGCTAATTCCTTTTTATTTTTCAGGTTTCAGTTATAATATCCAGCTTATGTCACCTCCTTGAATTAGTTTTTTTAATTACTCTATCTAAAAATAGATATAACTCATTGTCATATGTCACCTATTAGTTTAGATTTATTTTGTTTTCTCACGTGACTAAACTTCGTAAAGGCACAGGTGTAGGGAGTGTGTGTGTGTGTCTAAATCTTATTTGACATTGGTTCTGTAGGTCCTTGCACAGTAGGTATATAATGCATACGGATACACAGTACAATATTTATTGTATAATTTAAACACTGGTGTGACCTGTTTAGATGTGTTTTTCTGAAACTTTGTTCTCATGCTATTTAGGTAGATGTAGTGGTGGTATAGATAAAAAAAAGTTGGACGTTTTAAAAGCAAAGAAAATAAAATACTCATTCAAACTTACTTAAACAATTGGGAAACAGTCTTAGGTAATTAGAAGTCCAGAAGTAGGGGTCATCCGACCTCCCTCACCCCAAACTCTATAATTTATGATGGACCTGGATTATCTCTTTCTCTCTTCATTCTGCCAGCCTAGCGTCTACTTTATCTTCTAAACTGGTTCCCTTTGTGTGGTTACAACAATGTTGACAGCGACAGTCAGGGCAACATGACATTTTTCTAAAGGAGATACAAGCACATGACAAGATGTTCAGTGTCATTAGTCATTAGGGAAATGAAAAAAAAACCACAATGAGCTACTGCTTCACATTTACTGGGATGGCTATAATATTAAAAATGGAAAATAGCAATATTAGCAAGGATGTGCTGAAATTAAACCCCTCGTATATTGCTGATACGAATATAAAATGTTTCAGTTGCTGTGAAAATTTTTCGTAGTTCCTCAAAAAGTTAAACATTAAATTACCATATGTTTCAGCCATTCCTCTTAGATATATACCAAAAAGAATTGGAAACAGGTATTCAAACAAATAATTGTACACAAATGTTCATAGCAGCGCAGTTCACAATAGCCAAAAGGTGGAAACAACCAAATGTCCTTCAATAAATGAATGGATTATGCTATATTCATGGATACTATTCAGTCACAAAAAGAAAAAAAATAGTGATACCTGCTATAATGCGGATGAACCTCAAAAACATTATTATGCTACATGAACTAAGCCAGACAAAAAAGGTCACATACTGTATAATTCCATGTATATATAGAATAAATAAATCTATAGAGGTAGAAGGCAGCTTGGTAGTTTCCAGGGGCTGGGTAAAGGAGGGAAAAGGGAGTAAATGATTAAGGGAACAAAGTTTTCTTTTGGGAGATGAAAGGGTTTTAGAGGTAGGTAGACATGGTGGTTGTAAAACATTGTGAATATACTAAATGGCACTGATTTGTTCACTTTAAAATGGTTAATTTTATGTAAGTCTTACCTGAATTAAAATCTAGTACACAAATACATTGCCATCATATATTAATTATATAGAGTGTCCCCAAAAATGTATATACATTTTAAAAGCTGCTAACTCACTTAATTTTCATTCCTTTCAGGGTTAAACTAATTCGAAATAATGGGTGAAGCCAGACTAAGCTTTGAACAAAAAATTTATCCTAAAGTGCCACTAGACTCTTTTTTTTTATGGGGATACATAAAAGATAAAGTTTACGGTACAAAACCAGGAACAGTCGACGAATTGAGGGGGCACAAATACCAAAGGAAATGATTCTTAATGTTTGTAATTCCATTGCTTTGTGTTATCAGCAGAGCCTGGACCAGAATGGTTATCAGTTTGAAAACAGGCATTGACAAAAAAATTTCTGTGGATTTTTTAAAGTTTTGAAAATGGACTCTATATTAATAAACACTGACTTTATAATCATTCAAATTATATATACACTTTTTGGGATGTCCTGTATAATAAATCAGTATGCTATAGTGATTTAATCACAGATATACCAGGGATGATGAATCTTATTTTTGATACATTTGCTTTCCATGAATATTATCTGTTAAAAGAAGAATGTATATTCAATTAATCAGTGAACTTCTATTTGCTATCCTTTAACATTTTTTCTCATATTTTTTATAAAACATCTATTTAACTGTTTTATAGAAATTTAAGTTTGGATGACCAGAGTTTTAAAGACTAAGCTATATTTCATATGATCCAAGGAAGTGTGTTAATAATATCATGCACTTTCGGTGATAAAATTGTTTTTCTTAACATTGTTTAAAAATGTCCTCAATACTGTTTTGTCCAACATATTTTCACATTTATTTCATAGAGTAAGTAAATTAAATGTTAATAAAATTCCTAATACCAAGGTGAGAATTACAAATACAAGCCTGTTATTTTCTTACCTTTGCTTAATCAGTCTAGCATCAGTTTCTCTTAAATGTCTCAACATTTGATTTTTGTCATTGTGATTATTTCAGAATAATTGTTAAATGGCACTAGAATTCCTACTCATTTTCAGCTCCCTCTATTTTATTTTTACTAAGTGATCTGATGGACTTAAGTCTAGATAATCTTGTTCTCAGCTTAGAGTAAAATTACAAGTGGTTATATTTGAGTGGAATACCACTCCTAAAAGCAAAGGATGCTGAGAAGACAATAAGAAGCAGGCATTATTTGTACATCAAGGCTTATTTGGGGGCCCCCACCCCACCAATGTAAACTTTTTTTAGACATTTAGGCTTATTGTAACTTTAAAACAAAAAACAGTGTGCACACGCTCACTTACTAGTATGTCTCTCTTCTCTGTTTCACACTTTTCCAGCCTGGCATTAGCTTTAAGCCCTAGAAAAACCTAAACAGTTGCCGTTGTTAATAACTTATTAACTATTTTTAAATAATCAGATGAAAAATCCATGCTGGACCAGAAACCTTCTAAACCAGCTGCTCCACAAGTTCCACCCAAGAAGCCTACTCCACCCACCAAAGCCAATAATTTATTGAGATCTTCTGGAACAGTATACCCAAAGCGACCTGAGAAACCAGTTCCTCCACTACCACCTGTAGCCAGGTAAGTTTTAAGTAGTTTATTAATTTACCTGCCTTTGACATCAATGCCTTTCTACTAGTAAATCTCAAAAGAAAATTTTATCTCAAAATTTTAAAGTATTTGGTTTCCATGTTTTTCCTATATATTTTAATAATTCCTCTGTTAAATATTAACCTTATATTCACACTTATATTCAGTGACTATACTCATATTAAGCTGTTTTTACATTTCTGATTTTTAAAAAAATATATATTTTTATTGATTTCAGAGAGGAAGGAAAAGGGAGAGAGAGTTAGAAACATCAATGATGAGAGAATCACTGATCGGCTGCCTCCTGCACACACACACACACTGCCCACCCCCCTCCCCCACTGGGGATCGAGCCCGCAACCCGGGCATGTGCCCTTGACCGAAATCGAACCTGGGACCCTTCAGACTGCAGGCCGACGCTCTATCCATCGAGCCAAACCGGCGAGGGCTACATTTCTGATTTTATTAGGATTATAGTTTTAAGGTAGAAGTCAGTGTTTATGGAAATCATTTTATAGAACAGAAAGAAAACTCGGTATTATGCTATAACATCTTTAGTGCCATTAAATTAAAATGTTACAAAATAGTCATGTTTCACATACAAGTGATTTTTGCCTCTGATTTTCTCATTTCAGGATTAATGGGGAAGTGCCTGCCATTTCATCAAAATTTGAAACTGAGCCAGTATCAAAACCAAAGTTAGATTCTGAACAGTCACCACTTAGACCAAAATCAGTAGATCTAGATTCATTTACAATTAGGAGCTTTAAAGAAACAGGTAAGTTAACGTGTAGAAAGGTGGTACATTTTAAAAGTTGCCGATATAGTTTTCAGAAACTATTTAAAATAAATTTGTATATTCAATTTGTGTGTGGACAGATACAGTGGAATTTAATTAAAATTTGTTTTAAATCTATGAAGCCAAAATAGAAAAACATAAAAGAAGATAAATAGGCAGAATATTTATGATTCACATAAACTTCCTTATTGGCCAGAGGACTGAGGTGGCTATTAAGAGTTCATCCATTTATCGTTCTGTCTCTTCAGAATAGAAAGACCACACCACCTAAGTCAGGCAGATCTGAGGATGTTTTAGTTTTAGAAGTTTAAAAATAAAGAGGTGATGTAGACTCTAATGCCAGCACTAGATTACATTTAAGAATATTTTTATTTTCTACTTAATATCAATATACTTTTCGATTCAGACAAATAGGCTTTTTGTGACTTACTCTCTTTCTACATATCAGCAGGCTTTACTTCTTTAGAGAAATGTTGTTTATTAAGTTTCAGACTGATTTTTTCAGCCTGTTAATCATCTTTATTAGTTTCCAGTCTTTTATCCATATTAGTTCTAAAATGGAACACTTAAAACAGAGAAAGTCTTGATACAAATCAAAGGTCTCACTATTAAAGCGTTGTACACTTGTGGTAATGGTTATTGTATAGTACTTAGAATTTTTTTTTAGTTTTTATACATTTTCAAAGCACTTTCTCATATATGTTCTTATTTTATCTTTACAGTAACTGTAAGAGGCAAATACTAATTTTTCTATTTTACATCTAAACAGAGAAAGCTAAAGGTACATCAGATGTTCAAGATCACATAAACCAGAAGGGAACTTTTTAAATCCCCTTTATACTAAGCATTCTACGAAATATTTTTTTAAATTTTTAATATTTTAAATATATTTTTAGTTTCAGTGTTGATGTAAACTCAAGGTCAGTTACACTTAGTTGTTTTTTGTTTTTTTTTTGTCACAATATTGGAAAAAGTACTATTTATCAACTTCCAAAATTCTTCACATGATTTTATTTGTCTTTCCTCTTTTCAGTTTGCCAATACCAAACCTCTGACCTAAACGTGGCCTCTCTCAGGTTTTTAATTTAAGTGTTTTATAGATCCTTTTGTCATGTATTTTGGATCCTGCCTGCTCTGGATAAAGCCATATTCATTGATAATTTCTGGAATTTGAGATATTGGTTGTATTTTAGAGGCATTCACTCAAATATGTTCAGTATGTTTTATCTGATGAAAATTATTCATATTCACTGTTAGTTAAATAAAATAAAATTCTCTTTGTGTTTTTAAAAATACTCCTTTCTGTTGAGGTTAGTGGTGAAAATATGATTCTATCAATTCTTACTGTTTTCTCTTTGATGTAAAATACAGCTAGAAATGTGTTTTCAAAAGTCATAGTTGGAGAAATAAAGATTAAGTGCACAGTTCTAACTCTAGAAATAAAAACTCCATGGACATTACCTTTTTAATTTCCAGAATTATCTTCAATTTTTATCAGAAGTCTTAAATTTTAATGAGTCATTTTGGGAGCTGAAGAAGTAATATTTAGAGCTTCTATATTCTGTATTTTTCTGTTACTTGGTATCATTCTTGCATATTTTTCATCATTTGGTTGTCTCAAGGTCATGAAAATTACAAAATAAAAATTTTTTAAGTAAATAAAAATCATTTTTAGTTTTCCAAACTTTTTCTATATACGATCACCAGTAAATTTTGTTTCCTTTGCTACATTTCTAATAAAAATGATGTGTAACAGTGTGAAAGTATTGGTGGTTGAAAAGTTCTACTTTTTGCCTTGTTTATGGTCCCAATTCTTATCTTACATCCATAGCCATTATTCAGTCTTCATTAAAAACCAAAAAGGCTTTGTGGAACAGGGTTTTGAAATTTTCTGATTTCTTTCTTTATCAAATGAATAAGGGAGTAACTTTTAAAGATGCTGAGACTTATATATGGTCAAGAAACTAACAGCTGACTTTCAAGCTGCTGTCCTTTATTCTTTCGGGAATAAAGCTATCAGTCTGCCCAGGTGTACCACATTTATACCCTGTAAAGTTCAGAAAATATACATTTTGGAAATTGAGCTCATTTTAAGTAGCAGATATTTACTAAGTAAGAAGTGTTCTCTCTTCAGTACTGTTTTAGGCATAAGTAGTGTGTCAACGTGAAAGACATAGCTGCTGACAGTAGCTTATGTCTCAGACCATAACTCAGGTTATTCCTTATTTTCTTTTTATTAAAATATCAGATGATCTTAGTATGTGTAGTAGAAAGGTGTTTTACCTCTTCTTCAGAAACTGTGTTCTACATCAAATACAGCCTCAAATTAAGCTTATTTTAAATTATATTTTTGACTCAGGTTTTACATTTTTTAAACAGCATATCAGCTAGACCTTTAACACATTTCGTACCGCTCAGGAGTTTTCTCGTGTTTCGCGTGCCATCTGTTAAGGACCGCTCACGAGTGTTCTCATTTTTCACGCCCATGGAAAAAGGAGTGAATCTAGATAACTTATGTAAGTTTTGTTTGGCCCCTCTTCATAGAGGAAAATGTTTTACGCAGTACCATACGTTAAAAAAGTACTAGGAACTTTAATTGTTTAATTGTTTTTGTAAATAAAAATGTTATATTATTGAAAAACAACGCCTAAAGTGCATTATGATGATTTAAATAACGTGCAGTTTGCCCAAAAACGTGCGGTCCCTGGCGTATGTCTTAGAGATTTCTATGTGGTACGCAATGTGTTAACAAGTTTCAGAAAGTTTTTAAAAATACAAAAATCTTCTTAGAGTTTCATTATGATGTAAAGTAGCAAATAATTTCAAGTGAAACGAAGAGTAGAAAGTACACTGTCCTTGCTATTTAAAAATGTGGGTTGTAAATTATTAGCTGATGGTCATTATTGGCATGTTTCTTCTATTAATCTATTTTCTTGCTTAAGTAACAATTGAACAGCCCAAAATTTCTATGATACTTATTAGAATGCCTGACATGGAAGTTGGTATAAAGTTATTTCCTTTCTGCTCCCCCCTCCATTGTTAATCCCATCTCGTTCTGTTTCTGCTATCTAGGAAGGATGTAAATTCCTGATCCTCCTCTCAGATAGGATTTTCCTGTATATAAAGGCATATAAAACACATGTATGTATATGAGTACAGACTCTGACTTTTGTACATATAAGAAAAACATTCCTAGAACAGTCAATTTGGTTTTATTTTTCTTTTGAAAAGTTTATAAATATCCTCTTATATTACAAGTTGTAGAGCTGTTACAACCATGTTAATATTGCTTTTTCAAACACTTCATAAAAAATTGGTTAGGATAATCTCGCTGCCACTACTGGTTAATTATAAACTTTATGTGGCCTAAATAGTTAATTTTCCAGACAGTTTACAATTAGTTTTAAAATAGAAAATTTAGTGGTAATGTAATTATGTCAAAAGCACAGATGATGAAGTATTCTTAGAGTGTAGCATATTTCCTTTTGTTGTTGTTAATCCGCATCTGACGATATTTTTTTTCATTGATTTTTCGATAGACTGGAAGAGAGGGAGAGGGGGAGAGAGAGAGAGAGATTGGTTGCCTCCTCCACATGCCCCAACTGGGGCTGGGGATCGAAACTGCAACCCTTTTGTATGCAGGGCCACTCTCTAACCACTGAGATACACGGGCCATGGTGTATTTTATCTTTTTAAATTGTTTTTCTGTGGTAAATTCTTCTTGGGTTAAAATTTGTATTTTCTAATAATTTCCTCGATGTCATTCTAGAGAGTTATTATATTAATGAATTTTCACTTACATATATATGAGATTTCAAGTGTTATACTAAGTTGCATTTTTATACTGAAATATTTTAAAAGAATAATATAGTTTTTACTAGATCATAGAATTAAAATTTTCTCATATTTACTATATGCTGAAGACTAAAACTTGATCAAAAGGTAGTTTAATTTTAGTAACAGCTATACTAGTATTGAGTTGTTAATATATTGATTTATTACTCTGACCACTAATTTTAGTATTAAAACATCCTTTTGGAAACTGTCTTAGTGTGCAGTGAGTAATAAAAAAATGCTTGTTTAAAAAATATCTATTGAAATTTATACCCATCATAATTTTTCCTTTGAAAAATGAAAGAAAAAAATCTAAAATCCAGGACACATCTTATGTAAATTTAGATTATTTGTAATAGGTATATGCTAAACATTGAACTGCTTCTATTCGTTCTACAACTGTTCCTTTTTCCTGCTTTGTAAAATAATTTTTTTGGTTTAGTCTTTTTTCTAGACATTTCTATCCTTGACTTTTCTTTCCAGATTTTGTTTCCTAGCCTGTTTGCCATGTTTCCCTTCTTACGTGTCAGAAAATTATTCTACCTTTCTCCATTTTGGTAAGATAACAATTTATAAAAGAAATCAAAATATTATATTCAGTATAAATAGGTGGTGCACATTGATTTTTTTTGTAATTTTACTAAAAGTGTACATGTCTGTCTGTCTATTCTAACCCTTTGGTTTTCCATTTTAAAATAAAATGAAATTCATGTTGGGAAGATTTTCCTGGTCAGTTTAAGATATTTTTTGATAAAAGTTTTGTGTTTACTTGAAAACAATAAAAATCAGTTTACTTTCTCCCCCAATTTGATATTTCATTGTGATTTTTAAAAACTCCATGTCGTCTTAGGCAGTATTTAAAAATTTAAATGGCTGGCAGAGTGACATTATGATTGCAAGAGTTAAGTGGTTGTCGTGCCTTTTATGCCATGTGGACAGTCTAAATCTATTGTTATTACTCAGAGAAATTGAAAAGTGTTTAATATATCAGAGTCTAAGATGTGCACTATTTCATTTTACTAACCTAATGGCTTCAATGGAGGACCTGAGAGAGTTTTAGAATAGTAAAATCATTTATCTTGGTGTTGTAGCCCAAAATTGGACACATAAAAGGCCTTTTTTACATGAGCATGATGTATAATTTACCTTTATTTACCCTTTCAGTTTCATTTATCTTCATTTATCCTTTCTATGGTTTTCTGTTTATTTCTTTTTCTTTCTGCAAGTTGCTTCAATATGCATTTGAAAATAATCTCCAGGGACCAAAATGATTGGATTGTACTTTTCAAGGTTTTTTTTTTTAAGTTGTCAATAAACATCAGTGTAAAAAATATTTTTTCACCCTTTAAACTACAGTATATTTTTAACATTTAAAAAATACTGATTATTTACTTTATTGGTGACATTTGCAGATAAAGTGATATATATATATATGTGTGTGTGTGTGTGTGTGTGTGTGTGTGTGTGTATACATACACACTCAAGGTCTTTCACACTGTATAATGACTTATACATTAAATCCACTGTTTATTATGATTTGTTATATTTTATAATTACTTACAGACTTACAATTATTTGACTCAAGACAGTAATTAAACCAAGCACATTGGATTGCCTATTGTGATGTATTAACCTAGTGACTAGATATAAAATAGAACCCAGAATATAATCCAAAATGTGAAGGTGAAGAGGAATTAAGTGGTCAACAGACACTTAAAGGTGTCACAAAATGCATATTGCCGAACAGTGATACCTAACTTCCTCTGCCTTACCCTTTTTTTCTTCATCCCTTTAAAAAAATATAAATGAATTACTTTGACTATGAAAATTGATGAATTAGCTGAGGGCAGTAATGATTAGAATCTTTAGACTTTTTTATAAACTAGTATAACTGAGGTGAGCATCTAAATATTTGACAGAAAGTGTATAAACATTCAGGTAACGATAACATGAAGAATGATTTGATACCTGGAAGATTAGGCCAAAGAAATCTGCCATTTCAAGGATCTTGACTATGATTATATCCCTAGTTTTTAATTTGGGCTTAAGGAAGATAATAGTGACAGTGGAAGTATCTGGAATTATCCTTAAGGCTTTTGTATACTTATAGATACCTGTGCTTCAAAATTAAAGATCAACTCCTTTAGAAAGGTTTTCTGGATCATGTAGAAAAAGTAAAGGCATTATACATTATTGTTTCAGAGATATGAATTACTAGGTTTCTCTTTACATCTGTTATTGGATCGAAGGTCAGCCAGCCTTTGATGGTTGGGAAACAAGTGGATGATCTATGTAGGATTTTTCCTTGATCTCCCATCTGCCTTAGATTTATAACTACCTTATAACTTCTAAACATGGTGATGTCTCAGCAGAAGTGCAGTGAACTATAAACAGTGTACATCCCAGCTACAGTATACTGTTACATGCATACATACAGAGTATATCAAACACATTAAATTGTACTTTCACTTCACATTGAGAAAAGCAACTGGAAAGCAGCAGTGTGGGTCCCAGATATAGTAGAGTCCTTAAAATTTGAATATCAGGGTACTACCTGAAGTTTAAAACAAAGTTTTTGTTTTTATTATATGATACAGTAATTAATTGAGTTGAAATAAATTATTTTTTTATAAGGAAGACTTAAGATGACAGCTCTTTTATGCAACAACAGCTTGTGACAAGTACAGATTTGTATCTTCCAAGAACTTTTTGCTCTGGTCTAAGTCTATTAAAAGCATGAACTTTATATTGTTACTAAAGTCTTATGCTATAAAATGTATCAGGTGAAGAGGAAGTTTGTTTTCTAAGGGTGAGTGTTGTTTTCTAAATGCATATGAAAAGCACAGGTCAACTTGTGAGTCCTTTAATTTAAAGCTTGCTAAAAATCCAGAAATATTTTTTACCTTTCAAAATGCACAGTTGCCTCATGTATATCTCTTAGTGTATACATTGAATTTTATTCTCCAGATATTGTGAATTTTGATGACATAGCTTCCTCAGAAAACTTACTCCATCTCACTGCAAACAGACCGAAGATGCCTGGAAGAAGGTTGCCTGGCCGCTTCAATGGCGGGCATTCTGTGAGTTACACTTACTGTTGTACAGCGAGGACTTTAGCAGCTCCAGAATCCTTCTGAAGATAAGATCGAGGGAGGCTGTATAGCAGCAGTTTCCAACCTGTGGGTTGCGACCCCTTTGGGGGTCGAACGACCCTTTCACGGGGGTCGCCTAAGACCAGTGGAAAACACATATATAATTACATATTGTTTTTGTGATTAATCACTATGCTTTAATTATGTTCAATTTGTAACAATGAAAATACATCCTGCATATCAGATATTTACATGACAATTCATAACAGTAGCAAAATTACAGTTATGAAGTAGCAACGAAAATAATTTTATGGTTGGGGGTCACCACAACATGAGGAACTGTATTAAAGGGTCACGGCATTAGGAAGGTTGAGAATCACTGCTCTATAGCTTTACTGAAGTTTAAAAACAGGAAGATAGCTGTTGCACTCAAGTGGTACATGGTTGTATTTAAGGAGATGTGGGGAATGTGTCCTGTTCATTTAAAGAGCTGGGAATGGAAGGTTCCAGAATCAGAAATAGAGTGTCCTGAGACCATAACCACAGAGCACTCAAAAGAGGACATGGTGTATTGTATAATCTGCCTGACCAACAACAATAATTAGAGTTGAGTGGTACATACACATTTTAGGAAAGATGGAAAACATCTTTCTCCTTGAAGTAGGAAGTGATTTATGTAGTACAAATCCTGGTATGTAAATGTGGAACTTCCTTTTATGCTTTTTATACATTGCCGGGGATACTAGTAATACTTTAGTGCTAATATATTCCTTTTTAAGCACTGTGGTGCTTTTAAATTACCTAACTAGAGAAAATTTTCACTGCTGAGAGGGAACTTGTTTTTCCCTCAAGCTATGCAAATGTCTTATTCAGCTTGAAATTATGTAACATCCTGTTAATAATAATGGAACAGTAGGTGCAGAGAACAGAGATAAAAGTTATTTATTTTATTATCAAGTACTAACTTTTCCTGCTTTGGTGTTTTCTGTTTCTTGATTTTAAAAAAAATCATTTAGCCAACTCAAAGCCCAGAAAAAATCTTGAAGTCACCCAAAGAAGAAGATAGTGCCAACATAAAGCCATCTGAATTTAAAAAGGATTCTTGCAACTCTCCAAAGGTGAGGTGTGCACTGTGGTCTAAGATTTATATACTGTATAAGATTCTTTTTAAACGTCAAAGCTGTGTAATTTGAAGTGTCCTTTAAGAAATATCTCTTCTGCCAAGAAATAAAATAATACCTGCTAAAAAATTGAATTGTTAAAGCTGTCACACTATTCTCTGCACATATTTTTTTTTAAAAAACCTCACATTATTTTAAAGGCGTAATATAAGAATATTATATGTTTTCTGTTTGTTACGGCATAGATCTATACATTTATTTTACTTTCATGAAACATATACTCATTAGGGTAGAAGCATTCACGTGTTTACTTCTTATCTAGCTTGATGCTTGGTACCATAATAAGCACTGGAATGAGTGGTGGAATATATGGTTCCTCCCATCTATTTTATGATGTTAAGACCCTTTTCTAAACTCTTGCCATTTTTATTTAAAGGAGTATTACTACAATGGAATCATATTTAAGAAGGTCATCTTTCTTCCTTCCATTCATTCCAGGGCATTTGGCTGCTATTCCAGTTTATCAGATACACGTTATCAGATTCTCTGAGCTGTTAGCAGTCCATTGAAATTTTATTTGCTGTTATTTTAGTGAAATAGTAAAAAATAGGTTGTCAGACCATGTGTTCATTTTGATGCCTCTATATGCACTTCATAATTACTTGTAAGTGAAGCTCTTTGGATATTCTAAATAATAATTTTAATATGGAGGATCAAAACAATATTGTAATGGTGATACGGTATTCTCCCGTTATCTGTGGCAGATCTGTTTTCAGATCTCCCGGTATATATAATTTTATTTTTAATACGTATATGCATACATACCTTTTTCCTTTTGGGAAGTATCAATGGCTTCTCTTTAGCGTATCAATTGCCAGGACCAGTTGATCTGATAACCAAGATGGGTACTAAGTCACTAACAGTCAAGTAGCCTATACGCCGCTTGGACACTAGGACAAACAGATGATTCACATTCTGGGCAGGACAGAACGAGACAACTCGAGATTTAATCACACTACTCAGAATGGCATGCAATTTAAAACAGGAATTTTTATCTCTGGAATTGTTTATTTAATATTTTAAGACAGAAAAGGAATATTTTCAGCCCAAGGTTGACTCCAAGTAACTGAAAGTGCATAAAGGGAAACTGCAGATAAAGGAGGGACTGTATATTCTTGCTTCTAGACATTCCAGTAGGCAAACCATTCATAATGGTAAATCTAATGTATATTCTTTTCCTACTTTCTTTCTTTCTTTCTTTTTTTTTTTTTTAAGAAAACAAAACCCTTGATATTTCTCACAAAAATACCTTAGTGATTTGCAAGTTCATTCTTTGGTGTGGTGTTTTCCAGTTGTGAACACTAGACTGCTTTTAGTATTCCAAATTTACTATTTATCTTGACATATTGCTTTATTCATCACCTTGTGGTAAAAACCTTTTGGACTTAAATGTAATATTAAATCTAAATACAAATAAAATTATAATAATTTCTATTATATTTTCAGCCATCTCTGTACCTTTCAACACCTTCAAGTCCTTCAAAACCAAATGCGGCTAGTTGTTTAACTCCATTAGAAATCAAAGCTAAATTAGAAGCAGACGATGGGAAAAAAAATTCCCTGGATGAAATTAAAGCTGAGATGATTGAACTGCTGTGCATTGTGGAAGCACTGAAAAAGGAGCACGGGTAAGGAGCCCTGGTTTGCTTCCTGGAGTACTACTCGACACTTGGGTAAAGAATTCTTCCAAATCATATGAAGTACAGATGTAGTATTCCAAGTTATTGGTTTCAACAAGTATGTTTTCAAAGAAATTTCCATCAATAGTGCTTGTCTCCTCTTGGCAAAAACTTGAATTAGAAAACTTGTCCAAGTAGTCCAGTTATAGGAAAGGTACAGACATACCTATCATTTAAAGCTAGACATTTACTGGCCAAACTCAGGAGTTAATTAAACTTAAAAAATTAGGAAAACCTTATTGTATATTGGATCTGGGTATATCTTTTTATATGTTTATTTCTCAGAGGACTTAGATCACTGTTTCTGCTAGAGCCAAGCTGCATGTTTATAAAACAAATGGGTTGGGAAAGGTGGTTTCTAAGACCCATCTGTTACCCCTGAAAGTTTTTGATAATGATGTATGTTGACACATACCCTCAGTGAAAGTTAACGTTTTCTGCAAAAGCCCAGTAGTTAAACAGATCCAAGATCAGCTATCTAACTGAAGTGAGGGTGAAGGGTCAGGTGCTCTTTTCCTTTCTCACTGTCTCCTATAACCTCTACAAGTATTTCCTGGAATCTGATGTAAAAGTCCGTACCAGATATCATGTTACCTCTGAGCTTGAATGTACCATTTCTCCCCCAATACTCAGTTGCCATTTGATTCTTTAATAAAAACAATATTGAGATGAATAATAGAATGTATTGTAGTTTGCAGAGCATTTTTATAAACATCCCTTGGATACAAATAAAAATTTATCTTGAATGACTACTTAAATTATTTTATGCATATATATCATATAGGGAGAGTATTTGTAATTTGATATATAATGGCTCTTTCTTGAATCCTTCAGTTTTTCTCTTCTGAGTTCAGCTATTTTTTCACAGATTCTGTAATATATGCATTATAAACTGTAAGTTATTTCATCTAGGAAATATTTACTGAGTACCATGCATGTACCCAAGAATTCTGATTTGTTGATTTTGACATTTTACATTTTTGATACCAGGTGTGCTTAATGAACTAATAATTACATATACAAATTTCCTGTAGGTGCTCTTAAATTAGCTGTAAAATGAATAAAATATTTATGATGTATTTTTTAAATATATTTTTATTTATTTATTTATTTATTTGTTAATATATTTTATTGGTTTTTTACAGAGAGGAAGGGAGAGGGATAGAGAGTTAGAAACATCGATGAGAAAGAAACATCAATCAGCTGCCTCCTGCACAAACCCTACTGGGGATGTGCCCGCAACTAAGGTGCATGTCCTTGACCGGAATCAAACCTGGGACCCTTCAGTCTGCAGGCCGACGCTCTATCCACTGAGCCAAACCAATTAGGGCATGATGTATATTTTTAAACATAAAAGAAACATGCAAATTGACCATCCCTCCACTATGCCCACCAGCCAATCAGAGCGATATGCAAATTAATTTGCATACACAGGCATGGAGCAAAGACTGAAGGCAGCGTAGAAGGAAGCCAAGCAGAAGGAAGCCAAGCGCTGCAGAAGGGAGTAAAGCGGCGGAGAAGGGAACGGAGCTGAGGCAGCAGAGACGGGAGTGGAGCCGAGGCAGCAGAGATGGGAGGGAATGAAGCAAGCAGCAGAGACAGGAGGGAGCCGAGGGAGCCGAGAAGGGAGCGAAGCCTGCCAAGGTGGGCTTCGCTCCCTTCTCTGCTTTACTCCGGCCTCAGGAAGCCCTATTCTTGCAGGAATCTTCCTGCAACAAGCCTTTAGTGTGTGTGTGTGTGTGTGTGTGTGTGTGTGTGTGTGTGTGTGTGTGTATTCCATATATGTATGTATATTGATACAGAGAAATACTGTACAGTGTACAGTGATAAAAATAAATGAATTATGGCTTCATGTGTCAACATGAATTAATCTTAGAAATATTGGGGGGGCAGGAAAAGTAAATTAGAGACATACAGTGTTATTTTATTTACATAAAGTTGAAAAAAATAAAACAGCAAACAGTATTTTGTTTCATGATACGTTTGTATGCATAACAGAATTAAAAAGAAGAAAAAGAACAATAAATACTATAAAACTCATCCTATGAAGGAGACGGGAGAAATGAGATTGAGGAGAGGGGGTCACTTTTGGGTATCAGAGGTAACTGGTATTATATATTTTACTTCCTAAGCTGACTTGGAGTTCTTAGCTTTTTGCTTTGTTATTATATCTTTATAGTTTATAAAAACATAAATAGACTTTATGCATTCAGTATTAAAACCTCAAATACATAGAACAAGTCATTAAAAAACTGAGGGAGATTGCCATGGAAAGAGTGATGGAGTCAGTAATTTATATTTTCAGTAGAAAAGTTACAGGACAAGATGTGTAGTTTGATCTTATTCTTGTAAAGAGAAAACAATGCTATGTAAAAAGCTTATATTTGTAAATGTGTTTTTGAAAGGCAGTGAAGTTGTGAAAGTGGTTCTAAATTATCAAAATAAAAAACAAATACTTAGAATAATGTAACAATATTATAAGTATAGATATAGAGAACAGGATAAATATTCTAGGAGTAGATCCTAATTCAGATATAAATTAAATGTATAATAAATTCAGAATAATAGAATAATTGGACAAAAGAAGCATTATTTTATTTAATGAAAACTTTATCAAAATAGGAAGTTAAATAGCTTAGAAGTACATTTTATATCACATATCAAACTTAACTACATAAATATGAATTAAATATTTTAAAAATTAGTCGGTAGAAAATTTAATCACAATATGGCTTTATAATCATTGAAACCACAGAAGAAATTAGTTCTGATATTATATAATTTAAAACTTCCTTTTTTTCTCATATATTCTTCATGAGAATTTTCACAGTTTTCTCAAGCTATTTCTACAATTCTCTTGAAGATAATTTTCCTAGTATATCAGGAGGCTGATAATGTCCACACTTTTTGCTTTAGAAATTTGATCTATTGATGTGTTCATGATGTTAAATAAAGTTCTTATTCCTCCAATTTCCTTTGCACCCCCCCCCCAAAACCAACTATAACCAAACAAAAAACCTGAATATTTGAATACCGAACAGCAGTCATCAGAAATATGAAAATTTTAGCAACATGGAAATGTTGTGTAAAATACTTTGTGAAAAAGACACATATACAATATATATTGAGATGTGTGGAAGGAAAAATGACTATAAAGAGGTAGATAGAACATAACAAAATGAACACGAGTTAAAGAAGAGGGATTGGTGGCTGAAGTTATTTTGTATATTGGTTTGGTTTTGGAATTTTAATGTAACTTTTAATTTAAAAAATAGAGAAGAGAAATGATTATCTTACTTAATAAACTATAATTTGCCTTATATGGGGGCATATTTTGACATTCGTTTTACCAAGTTGTTTAGGCCTGGGAAATGCATGGTAACTGAATATGGGCAATTGCTTCTAAAAACAAGTTGTTATTTATTTTGTTATGAGCTGTTCTGTATTCACTTAAAAAAATTTATTCTCAGGTACTTGTGCCATGTTTTGTTGAGTATTACCTCTTATACTGAACCATTCCATGTAGAGATTTTGAAATTTTTCTCAATTAACATGGCTCTTTCCTTTAAAAAGTTTCCCCCATGTTTTGGGATGTCAGGCAACCCAGAGACTGGTGACGTTAGTCAAATGTATATTTTAATTAAGCCTCAACAGTAATTAAGACTTTGTTTTTAGGAAAGAACTGGAAAAACTACGAAAAGATTTGGAAGAAGAGAAGGTGCTGAGAAGTAATCTAGAGGTAACTCATTTCTGCCAGCATTGAGATTGCAGGCAGGATAAATTAGACATGTTTTTTCCATCCCAACTTGGTGATTGGTTCCACTACAAATGATGCTATCCTCCTTCAGCTGGACACTCCTTGCTGCCTGTAACCATTTAATTAACCTCTTGTTGACTCCCTGTCACATTCCACTGTATGATTGAGCACATGTTTTTTGTGCACTACCTCTCATTGGCGGTGCATGAGGCACGTGGGTAAAGCATGGCTCTTGCCTCTTAAGAGTGTCTACTTCTAGATCTTTTGCACTCAACCTGGCTTCTTACTGGAGCTGAGTTCTCTTTTTTTCAACTTACTTTTGCTGGGAACAAAGCTGGTGGTGGTGGTGGTAAAGGGATGGCTATAGATTTGCTGACTTGAATCTCTCACTGAGAGTTTACTTTACAACTGTAATGTCATCGCCTTCATTGTGCTGATGACTGACAATTTCACTTGTTTTCTTTGTCTTCCTTAACTTTTTCCCCATCCTCACTGATTTTTGGCCTTCATTTGTCTTTTTTTCTGCATATGTCAGAGAAAGTGTGTCCTGCCTTTTTTCAGAGGCTCATTCCATTCTCTATTTATTTTATACTTTCCCCAACTTTTCCCTTGCCTCATTATACTTACCCATTTCTTCTGTTAGCACTGAGACATGGAGAGGACATGGACTTGCCATTAAAAACTTGAGCTCCTCTTCTGTCTTCTACTCATGACTTCCAGTTCTAAACAATGGGTCAGTCAGGCTTAATGCTTCCTGTACATTATCTCATTGGACACACATAACAACTTGTAGGATTATTCCCATTTTAAGGATGAAACACGTTTAGAATGATTAAGTCACCGGTAGAGCTGAAATTTTTAACAAAAGCAGCCAGACTTCAGAACCTTTGCTCATGGGGATTAAGTTATACAGTTTGAACTTGAGGAAGTCACTTAGCCTTATTTGGTTTTGGTTGTTGAGGTGTTATATGTGAAGATATTTAGTCAATTATCAAAACTTTGTTTTTACCCTTATATGACACTAGAGGCCCGGTGCACGGATTCATGCACTGATGGGGTCCCTCGGCCTGGCCTGCAGGGATTGGGCCAAAACTGGTTCTCTGACATCCCCCAAGGAGTCCCAGATTGTGAGAGGGTGCAAGCCAGGCTGAGGGACCCCACTGGTGCATGATTGGGACCGTGGGAGGGCTCCGGGGTATGTCCAGCCTGTCTTGCCCAGTCCTGATCAGCTGGACCCCAGCAGCAAGCTAACCTACTGGTCAGAGCATCTGCCCTCTGGTGGTCAGTGCGCATCATAGCGACTGGTCGAACAGTCGGACACTTAGCATATTAGGCTTTTAAATATAGAGATATCCCCTTTACTGGCTCTTTTCCTTCTTCCATAAAAACACTCTTTTTTTTAATTTTTTATTTTTAGTCTAAATAAAACAAAGAAAAGCCCCTTCTCATGTCCAGATACCCTCTGGATCTACTGTAGTTTTCTCTTTTCATTTGGGATTCATCTGTTAAAGAAGAAGAAGAAGAAAAAGCATATATTAGCAGTCTCTAATTCTTCACTTTTAATTCAGTCCTGGCATTGAATTCACCCCTGGCATTTTTAGTTTACTGATGGCAACTCCAAAGTGTCTGCAGTTACCACGGCATTTCACATTTTGACATTGCCACTCTTTCAAAGATTTGCTTGGTTTTTATGAGCCTGCATTTTTATCTTTAACTTTTCCATCTCTTCTTCCTTTCTTGTGGCGTAAGGGAGGTGCTCCCTCAGTACTGTCCTTGATCCTCCTTTCTGTGCATTCCCTCTTCTTCTCTGAGCCCATGAATATCTTGATTAGCTCTAGTGCATCTCTATCTAAATCTAAGCCTTCTTGTCCCATCTTCTATCTTGTGTTTCTAGCTATTAGTTTTCCTGGGTGTTCCACTTGAATGTAGACTTAGCATGTCCCCTGTGAAATTTATCATCTTCCTTTCCTGCTCTTCTTATTCTTTGTTTCTGTCAATGGTTTTGTTGCCCTTCTAGCATTTGGACATGGTACTTCTGTTCTCTTCTGATTCCATTCCATTCAGGCCTGTTAGCTTCACATCCTAACATTTATCTCCTTATTCCCACTATTTCTCATGCTCTTTATCTTCTGTTTGGCTTGGTGAAATTTCTCTCATTCTTATCTCAAATTTCCTTAATTCAGTACTTTTAAGAACTTTCTCTTAATTGCCGAATAAAGTTTAACCTTCTCGACTCGGCATATGTCTTTTATGACCTGATCCTAGTTTATCTCTCTTTCCTCACTTGCTGATCCTCCATTGTCCCTTACAGTTAATCATCTGAACTTCTATGCCTGTTTATTTTCTTTTTGTTTCATCTTCTCATGCCCAAGTTCTACAGATTCTCAGGGCCCAGCTCAGTCACCTTAGGTTGGTACCAGTCTTTTCTGATTAAGATTAATTTATGTTTCTCCAAGTTCATATACTTTAGTTTTGTAAGAAATTAATTTTATCTTATCATTGTTACATTATGTACTTCTTTTTGCCTACCTTTTAGCTATAAGACTGTTGGAGACAGGATCTATGTCTGTTTCATCTTTGCCCATATCTTCTAACACAGTGCTATGTACATATTAGATAGCTAGTCAACTTTTGTCAAATTGATAAATGTTAGAGGATACATGCTAAAAAGGTCTTAAATTCCCAGTGTGTAACATGGTAGAAATTGAGAAATTTTAAAATGTTTTCTTGATATTTATTCCTTACATTTTATACATACACATTTATATTCATATATGAAAATAAGATAATAGGTAAGAGGAACTAATAGTGTTGAGTCTCAGGATTGGGGGGATGAGGGGACATTATTTAAATATTACAAGAATCAAATGAACGGTTGGGTTTGGTTTTTTTTAATTGATTTGAGAGAGAGAGAGAAATGTTAATTTGTTGTTCACTTATTTATGCATTCATTAGTTGCTTCTTGTATGTGCCCTGACCGGAAATCGAACCTGCAACCTTGGTGTATTGGAGCGACGCTCTAACCAACTGAGCTAGCTACCTGGCCAGGGCCAGAACTGTTAGTTTTTGAAGAAAGTTGTTTGACTCATTATTTTTAGCCAAATCAGCTATTAGCTGCTCAGTGACTTGTACTATTTTTTTTTTCCCTAATGGGGAAAGTGTCCACTTGTATTTGTAAAAGCACTCTTCTTTAGGCATTTGAGTTTTAGAATCATCTGCTGCAAGGAGAAATTATATTTCCTCAAAAATTAAAAGTAGTACTTTGAGTTACTATGAAGTTAGCATTATATAGCATTACATATGAATAATGAACATAAAAGAAGTAGGTGAGAGAAACTCCAGCAATATAAGTATTTACCTAATATCTAAATTTATGCAGTCTGTCAGGAGTATTACTGACTGCATTTGGGATTATTTTTTCTACCCCCTACTCTCTCTTCTATCAGTGTTTATTTCTTTCTATTTCTGTGTTTCCTCTCCCATTAAAGTTGGTACGGTTGGTCAATGTATCTTTGGACTAGAGACAATAATAGCACAGTAGGCAGGCCATTGAGCAATTTTGTCTTCATCCAGTCTGAAGACTAAGAATTGTCCCAATCAAATGCTGCTAAAATGTTTAATAATCATATTAGTCAAATAATAATATCAAGAAAGATCCTGGAATTAACAAACCATTCTCTTTTTTTTTCTTCTTTTAAATGTACAGTGGGGCCTTGACTTACGAATGTCCCAACCAACGAGTCTTTTGAGATATGAGCTGTCTCTCGGCCGATTTTTTGCTTTGAGTTGCAAGCTAAAATTCGGATTATGAGCCAACTTCAGATACCCCACCGCTAGTTGGCGCAGCGAACGTCATAGTGAACGCCACAACATCAGCCCAACATCACGTGTCTCACTCGTTCACTTTTTGATTTGACATGAGTAATTTGAGTTACGAGCTCCGTCATGGAACAAATTAAACTCATAAGTCAAGGCCCCACTGTATTTATATTGACTTCAGAGAGAAAGGGAGAGGTAGAGAGATAGAAACATCAATGATGAGAGAGA
This sequence comes from Myotis daubentonii, assembly GCF_963259705.1. Lineage (NCBI taxonomy): Eukaryota > Metazoa > Chordata > Mammalia > Chiroptera > Vespertilionidae > Myotis > Myotis daubentonii. Next base: position 82,157,910 of record NC_081845.1, on the reverse strand, counting down.
ATCATCAATTGGCTGCCTCCTGCCCAGCCCCTCTCCACCCTACTGGGGATCGAGCCCACTACCCAGGTATGTGCCCTGACCGGGAATCACACTGTGACCTCCTGATGCTCAACCACTGAGCCACATTGGATTGCAACAGACCATTCTTGAATGGTTAGAATCCCTTGGAGAGAATTGTGAGCATATTGAATTACAGTTTTTTACTGACAAAAATGCTCATTGTATATAATAAAAGCCTAATATGCTAAGTGTCTGGTTGTCTGGTCAGCTGTTCAGCCAATCAAAGTGTAATACAATAATGATATGCTAAGGCCGCTCAACCGCTCACTATGATGTGCACTGACAACCAGGGGGCAGACACTCCACTGGGGTCCAGCCAATCGGGACTGAGCAAGATGGGCCGGACATGCCCTGGAGCCCTCCCGTGGTCCCTCCCCGGCTGGCCAACCTCCCGTGTCCCTCCCTGGCCTCGATCGTGCACTGGTGGGGTCCCTTGGCCTGGCCTGCACCCTCTCGCAATCCGGGACCCCTCAGGGGATGTCCGGAAAGCCGGTTTCAGCCCAATCCCTCAGGCCAAGCCAAGGGATCCCACTGGTGCACGAATTCGTGCACTGGGCCTCTAGTTGTTTAATAATGAACTATCTGTCAGAGGTTTGCCATTGCACGTATAGACTTTTGGGTAGAGGGATGATGCTTTCAGGAGATGGTAAGGCCTAAATATTTCCACATGCCAGGAAAGGTCAAAGATGATCAAAATATATCAATGTGACTATAAAAACAGTGTTTTGGGGCCTTAGACTTTATCAGTACAAGTTCTCTGCCACTTACTAGCAGGAAACCATTAGCATGGTATTTAATCTTTTTGAGCCTCAACTTAGTTGTAATATATCAAAATTACATAACTGTAGTTATTGTGATAATTTAATGAATTTTTCAAATTTTCTTAAGTTTCTGAATTGCCAACTTCTGTTAATTGAAGGATAGAGTTTGCCTACAGGTCACAATATTTCCAGTACATGGAAACTTAAATGCATTTCTGGGATTTAAAGATAACAATTTAGAAGATGTTATTTGCAGATACAGAAATTGAGACCAAGTGAGGTTAAGTGATTTACCAGTATCACATTGGTTGTACATGAAAAAGAGAACTAAACTGGTACTTTATGTATATATTTTTATTATTATTACTATTATTATTATTATTGCTGTTCTGTACTGTCCCTTTTGTTAAAGGTCTGTGTATAAATTCTTAATTTGGTTTCAAAGATCCTCTTTCTTTGTGGGGCTGATTTTCTTACAGTTCTTCTAAACGCTTACGTGGCATAACCTTTTCCTGGCTGAAACAACTGTAGTTGCCTTTGTGTTGTTGTTGCCTGCCATTTAGGAACTTGCATGGTGACATTTTCTTCTGTTGAACTTTGTACACACCATTGGAAATTGGATTTAGACTGGAAATCAGCATCTGTAGGCTTGAAAGTATGACCAGATCTTAATGACATATTATAAAATAAAAAAAAAACTTGACTAGGGTAAAGATATTGTCTCTGCTGCTCAATTTATGTTTTGTATTTTAGGTAGAAATTGCGAAGCTGAAAAAAGCTGTCCTGTCTTCTTGAAGAGGCACAGACCCAGTATTTATAATGAAATGGGGATTCAGAGGCAACACTATGAACTTCAATTGACTTGTTACTTAAAAATAACAAATGCTGATGTTGTGGTAAAGAAATACAAGTATATGAACTATAATATCTATAGAAAAGTAGGGGGAGGGTGAATTTTTTTTATATATTTTGCTTTGCCAATATGAGGGAGAAAAGAGGCCTTATTTCTTACGTGCTGGGATTGCAAACTTCTTTTTTAGTTTGCTTGAAAATACTACTGAATCTGTATAAAAAGGAAAATTCACAATAGTTTTTTTTATTGAAATGTATTATTTTTAAAGAGATCTATACTATAAATATGGTGATATCTTTACAAATAATCTGTAAAATATACTATTTGAGAGGGACAGATTAGCTTTATAGTAACTATAGTCACTACGTTATACTTAGGGGATATGTACTTTGTGTGTATATATATAAATATGTATTTTTTCTTTCACTTTTAGCTTCTTACCCAGGATGACACTGTTGTGCCTGTTTGTTTGCAGTGCTGTTTATATTCTGGGCGATGTAATGGGAGTTTTCTAGCTGTATCCAGATTACTCACCCATGCATATAGGAATATCTAATGAGTTAATCAGAATAATTTCTTCTGCTTTTAGAATATTTCATATTGCTTGCACTATAGGATTTATAAAAGGAATTTAGTTAAGATATATTGGATTGTTAAATATATTTGGAAAAATACGAGCTATATTTTAAATTCATTGGGTATAAAGAACTAAAAATGTCAATTTAACCCTTAACTTGTTGTGCCTAAAAACTACAGCACATACATGATATGCAAACACCAGCCTTATTGCTGTGCTTTTCTGCTTATTTTACAGGCTTCTCTATTACCCATTTCATAATCTTGTGATTTAATCCTTTATGCCCCTTCCTCTGATTTTTAATAATTGTAAACAAAACTCAAAACTTTCAGAAGTTCAGTGTGAGGTTTCATACTTTGACAAGTTATCACTGTGTAAATGGTAGATTTTACAATGTTTAATTGACCTAATAGATCAAACTAAGTGGTGGAGATATTTTGGACTGTGATTTAGGAAGCAGCTTCATAAAGAGTGTTAATATATCATTAAATCGTAGCTTATTTAAAACCAAATATAGTTGACCATATTAAAAATGCATTTTCACAAAATGGATGAATTAGCAGTTCCTTCAGAGTCATTTATGAACAGTTGAATATTTTAAAGTGTTATATGTGTAGTCTGAAAATGTCCGTTTTTATAATAAAAGTAGAAATCTGACATTCTTCATTTGCAAAATAATTTAGATTTTAAGATTTTTTTTATTGCAAATGACTTAGATTTTGAGTACCCTCTATCATGCTTCCTTTTTATGTTATTTTAAAGCACCAAACCAATATTTTTCCTTTAAAGTTTTGATCTTATAATTCTGAAATCTTGTATTAATTTTGTCACATTTCAAATAAAATAACTGAAGCCAAAAATAGTAGAAATTCCAATTCATAATTACTTCATGTTAGATGCACAACTTACATGAGTGTTTGGAGCAAACTTACTGTGTTGAATATGTATGTTTTAACTCTTTAAACTCCTTGGGCTCTTCTGATGAGGTCATTACTGAACAAAATTGTTTACTCCTATTCTAATGTTTTTAAATGACTTGTCAAATGAATGACTTCCTTCTTGTTAAATAAGTTAGACCTTACTTTCTTTTAATGAAAGTCCTCAAGTAGAAACAAACAGTTTGTCCTAGAAATCATCCTCAGCTTTCTGTCTGAAAAAAATCTCTAAGTGGCCCCTCCTCCCCTTAATAATGGGGTGGGGAAGTTTCCATCTGACTTCAGGCTATTGTTAGTTTCTGTTGGTCATTTTCTCACTAGCACATAAAGGCAAGATGGTCAAGAGTCCAGAAATACATTTAAAGTGTTTGCTTATAAACTTCTTCAATCAGAATAGAAAAGTAATTAAAGTACTGTCTCTATTTTTCTACCTTTGACCAAAAAGTAGAGAAAACCAAACAAATTCATACTCAAAGGGAAAACTGGTTACTTAAATCTAATAATTTACCAGTATTTGTCCTTGATATGGGAATTTTGTTAATTCCTATTCATAAAGTTTATAACACAAAATGGTGTGTAACAATAACAGCCTTTACTTGGAGGTAAATCATTATTATTTGCTCTGAGAACATAAATGACAGATGGGTGAGTAGCACGGAATCTGTCATTGCCAAGTTATTTGTGAATGTATCATTCAGGTTGCTGTTCTTTGAAACACACAATATTACTAATTTTCCTAATTGTGCTTCAATATTAGAAGTAGTACATGTGTGCACACGTGTGTGACCACAAAGCTCCTTTACAGAATTTAATTCTGAAGCTTCTTCAGAAAATCTAAGTCTGAAGATGGGAGAAAGGAAAGTGGGCCTGGAGTAACAGATGATTCTTTTTTATATGCTTCTTACTGTGATCATTGAAACCAAACCCAAGTGCTCTCTAGGTGTTGGTAAACATTTTATGCTTGCATTTAAACTTGAAATGTATGAACAGAGGAGACAATCAGTTGAAACCAGAAATGAGAAGTGTTACAAACTTAATGGCCTTGTTTTGCTATAGCAATAAAATGACCAAGTGCAATGACTTGATTTAATAAAATCATCTTTTAGAAGTTGCTGCTATATTTTTAGCCATGAAATTTTACCCTTGTTTTTGCCTAACTTGCCTTTAGTAACTATTGCCTACATAACTGTTATGTAATGCAGTTTGGTGGTGTAGTATGCTAACATTCCGTGGTGGGTGGGAAAAAATATATATAAAAACTCAGAAACTCAACACTCACTGACTTGTTTACAGGTGCTGTAAAAAAAAAAAAAAAAAAAAAAAAGCATGCTTCTCCTTTAAAAAGAAAAATTAATAATAAAAAATACTATTGCCAGTCGTGTAGTCTCTTGGTTATTTTTAAAATTAACTTTAGCATATGCTTAGTGCAGAGTACAGTGAAAATTATATTTCAGTTTTGTAGATAAAAGAAACTATAAATAGTAAAATGAAAGCATTAAAAGTTCTAGATCCATGTGATGTTTACTAAACATTTGTGAGTCCGTTTTCTATGTCACAGTAATATTGGGGGAATTTGAATGATTTATATAAAGTACCTTCTAGAGTGCTTGGCATAGAGGTGTTTGTTTTTTAATGGGAGCCTCCCAAACTCTTCTCAAAAGCATTTTAGAGAGGTGGATGTGGAGGCCTAGTACAGTGGGGCCTTGACTTACGAGTGTCCCGACTAATGAGTTTTTCGGGATATGAGCCTTCTCTGTCGATTTTTTGCTTTGAGTTGCGAGCTAAAATTCGGGTTAAGAGCCAGTTTCAGATACTCCACCGCTAGTTGGCGCAGCGAACGTCACAGTGAACGACACAACATCATGTGTCTCACTTTTTGATTTGACAAACGAGTGAGTAATTTGAGTTATGAGCACGGAACGAATTAAACTCATAAGTCAAGGCCCCACTGTACTGCCTTTCTTTGGGGGAGATACCCCTTCATTTGTATTATATTCACAACAGAGCTGCTTCCATCTCACAGATTCCGCCTCTCTGGTCACCAGTGATTGGCAGAAGGGAGAGTACTGTGCCCAAATGGTGTTATTGACTTAGAGACCTTGAGATTTAAAATATTTGAAACATAAAGAGCTAGACTCAGCATGGGAGCTCTCTGCAGTTATATTCTTCTGCCACCTGGAAAAAGCTGATTTGAAAGAACCTACTTAATAAAGGATAAAGAGATTCAAACAATCCACAAGGATTTTTAAACTGATGACAATCATTCCTGAGTCCCAGCTACCCATGCATTGCTAGGTTCCGTAAGCATAAACATGCTCATAAACGTGGGTTTCTGAACTTATAACTGACAAAGGGAGACATCAAGGACTATGCACTCTTGTTGAAAATACGCCACGTACATGGCTCCAGGCTTTCTAGAAATCCACTCAGACCTGAATCACAGAAAAGGGGTAAGACGCCACTGAAGCTCTCGGGCCTGGTGCAACACAGTTCAGCTCAGTTTCGGGGGAAAAGTCAAGATCACTGGAATGGCTGGCAGCTGCGGTAGAAGCAGGACGGGGGGCGGCGGTGCTGTGCCTGCTCGGGTACCTGCTGAGCGTAGTCGAGAGCTGATCCTGAGCGCCTCTGCGTTCCGCCTGCCTTCCCTGTGCCACATCCTGGCGCTGTGCGCGGGGCTCCCACCGCTGCTGCGCGCCTGGCGCGTGACCTGCCACCCCACTAGCCACTGCTCTCAGGCGGGCACATGCCAGCGACAGCCCCTGCCCAACCGCTACTGCGGCCCTGTCAGGATGGCGGGGAGCAGGGCGGGTGCTGTGGGTGGCGGTGCTATGCCTGCTGTAGCAACCGTTGCCCAACCTCTGCCAATGACCAGGCAGGATGGCAGGGGTACAGGGAAGCGGGGACGCAGGTGCAGGTGTGGAAGCACTGAACGGGACGGCTCTGGGGTGCGGTGCTGTGCCTGCTCTGGTACGTGCTCAGCTGGCCGGCGACATTGCCCCCGCCCCCCACCAGCCGCCCCGCGCCAGTTTCCTAAGTGGCTGCCTGCAGCTTCTGCAACTTATTCTTTAGCACGATCTGTCTTCTTCTCAGAAGTTTAATTTCTACGTCTTTGTAAGCAGCGGTAGCTTGAGGGTTGGTGTCATCAGTGAAGGCGATGCAGGGGTTGATGGTACAACCAGCTCCAGAATTTCCTGACTAAAGGCTGACTGCAGCTTCTGCACCTTAGCTCTGTCTGTCTTCCTCTCAGAAGTTTGACTTCCAAGTCTTTCTGTTGTAGTTGATGTCAGCAAGGAGCAGTTTGCTGCTGCGTTTGAAGCTCTGACGCTTCATGCTTCTGTTCTAGGTCACCACAGAGAGTTTCGGGTCTCATTCTCTGCTCTTAACATTGCCCGCGTGGCTCCCACCTCCTTCCTCTCAGCGTCAGGTGTCTCTTCCTCTTTTTCTGATCCTCCAGCAGCCCCTCTTCTGTGAAGTTAGAGCTGGGTCTGTGAAGGGAGCCATACAGCCGCCCACTTGCCCCAGGGAATGGCCATCACTGGGGGTCATAGAACTGACCTGGTCGCTCTGCCCAAAGCGTCCAGCGCCACCAGACAACCTGGCCAACTGTCCAGGAATCACTATGTGGGCGGAGCTAAGGATCAGATCGCAATGAGCTGTTGCTAGGCAACGCCTGAGTGGGGGCTTCCAGGTGGAGGCACCTGGGGAGGAGGAGGCCTGGGGAGGGGCCCTTCTCCAGTGACACCTTCCCGCGGGCCTCTTCTGTTAACTCTGTTTCAGAAAATACCCGTTGCCTTCGGCTTTCTTGTCACACAGCCGGCATTTATTATTTATTTATTTGTTACATTTGAGGTAGAATTCGCACAGTGATGCGCATCCATGTTTAGAGCACAGGTGGGCGCGTTTGCGCCAGTGCCCACACCATCGCCATCGATAACGCCCAGGGCTCCAGAGCTGTCGTCAGTGAGAGTCGTCTCAGTCCCTGTAATGGGCTTGTGAGGCTTGTTCGGATCGCTGATCTGGGAATTGATAAACGTGAACATTTGCTATGTTTGCAGGTGGCATCAGATTAAAAGATACGGTGGTTAGAATTGGAAAGCTTAGCAAGGAGTAAGCCTTGGGGCAGAGTCAGTAGAAACTAAGGGATACTTTTGGTTTGGTTTGGTTTGGTTTGAAGAAGGAAGCTATTTGAACATACTTGAATGTTAATGGAATGATGCCTTGTAGAGGGAGAAAGTGATGAGGCAGGGAATAGAAAGTCTTCAGGAATGCTGTCTTTGAGGAAGTGTGAGGAGAAGGGGACAGCTCCTGGGAAGGGACGACTTTTGACAGGAAGACAGTTCCTCTACGATGACAGGAGTGAAGGTGAGAGTGGATAGAGTTTACGTCGGATGGTTTTTACTTTCTCTGCAAAATGTCAAGTGACGTTGATAATGTGAGGAATGGGGAGAAGTTCTACCAGCACTTTGAAGAGATCAAATGTATGTCTTTAGTCATCCAGGATCATGGAAAAACGAACCTGCCAGTGAATCACAGGAGGATTGCCCAACTGCATGAAGGGCTGTGGAATTCTGTATTAATTTTAAAAAACACCAAAACGACCAGGTTTTATATTGGTCAAATCTAAGACGTATGCTGAAATTGGAATACCTTCTAATATTGTTCCATAGTTTTCTAGCATTGTTTCAGAGTTTAATTGTCAGTATTTTTTTAAGTCAATGGTCCTAAAACAATGAGCATCTTATAATCAGTGAAATATGGTAATTGTATCTTTGCCAAGTTCAGCTGCCTGTGTGAAGTCATGGAGAAGGCATTTCTTTCAGGGTCAGGTTTCAAAAACAAGATGAATAGATAACAGCTTGACAATAGCTGCCTATCACAAAGAGGCCTATTTGAGCCCACTCACATTTTAAAAAATCTTTTTTTTTTTTTTTTTTTTTTTTACTTTTGGGTTTATTTTTCTTTTTTTTAATTAAATCTTTATTGTTCAGATTATTACATTTGTTCCTCTTTTTTTTCCCCCATAACTCCCCTCCTCCCAGTTCCCGCCCCACCCTCCGCCCTCACTCCCCACCCATTGTCCTCATCCATAGGTGCACGATTTTTGTCCAGTCTCTTCCCACATCTCCCACACCCCTTTCCCCCCCAAGAATAGTCAGTCCATTCCCTTTCTATGTCCCTGATTCTATTATAATCAACAGTTCATTCTGTTCATCAGATTATTTATTCACTTGATTCTTAGATTCACTTGTTGATAGATGCATATTTGTTGTTCATAATGTGTATCTTTACCTTTTTCTTCCTCTTCCTCTTCTTAAAGGATACCTTTCAGCATTTCATATAATCCTGGTTTGGTGGTGATGAACTCCTTTAGCTTTTCCTTATCTGTGAAGCTCTTTATCTGACCTTCAATTCTGAATGATAGCTTTGCTGGATAAAGTAATCTTGGTTGTAGGTTCTTGGTATTCATCACTTTGAATATTTCTTGCCACTCCCTTCTGGCCTGCAAAGTTTCTGTTGAGAAATCAGCTGACAGTCGTATGGGTATTCCCTTGTAGGTAACTGAGTTTCTTTCTCTTGCTGTTTTTAAGATTCTCTCTTTATCTTTTGCTCTTGGCATTTTAATTATGATGTGTCTTGGTGTGGTCCTCTTTGGATTCCTTTTGTTTGGGGTTCTCCGCGCTTCTTGGACCTGTAAGTCCATTTCTTTCACCAGGTGGGGGAAGTTTTCTGTCATTATTTCTTCAAATAGGTTTTCAATATCTTGCTCTCTCTCATCTTCTGGCACCCCTATAATTCTGATGTTGGTACGCTTGAAGCTGTCCCAGAGGCTCCTTACACTATCCTCCCATTTTTGGATTCTTTTTTCATTTTGCTTTTCCGGTTGGATGTTTTTTGCTTCCTCGCATTTCAAATCATTGACTTGATTCTTGCGCTCCTCTGGTCTGCTGTCGGGCGTCTGTATAATATTCGTTATTTCAGTCTGTGTGTGCTTAATTTCTAGTTGGTTCCCCAATATAAGATCGAGGGTCTTATTAGTTTTCGTGTAGATCTCATTAAGTTTATCGGCAGCTTCTAAACAGTTCTTGAGAGACCTTAAAAGTGTGGTTCTGAACTCTATATCTTCCCTTGACAATTTTGTCCTGTTTCTTTGTCTCCGCATTTTGTTATGCTTCCTTGGTGCACCCCCTAGTGGTCTTTGTTCGCAGTCTTATAGTTAAATCTTGATTGTTGTAGCTAATTCCAGGGAGGGTTTGACCTCCAGGCCAAGTGGCTATGAGAATCAGCTGTGTCAGCAGTGAGAGAACTTCTGTCCTCTAGGGAGGTGCTAATCTAGCCTTTGCCTGAGGCTATCCGGCAAATGCCTCTGTGCAGGGCTTGGGCGGGGCAGGTCGCACAGGATCAACAGGGTGGGCCGGAGAGAGCAGTTATGGCGGCTCTCAGTCCTGTCCCCAGGGGCTCTGCCTGAGTCCTAGCACCCACTGCAAAGCTGGGAGAGAAAGCTGCACTCGCTCTGACCGAAGCCAGACAGTCCCGCTTCTCCCGTTTGAGTCTGGGTCCCTAAAGACTCGCCCGGATCTGGAGCTCAGAGTCTGCGACTCCCTCCCGATTGAAAACGCCAACCGCGCCCTCCGCCGCCAGCCCGCTCCGCGCACTCCGCACCTCAGAATTTGACTTCAGCACTGTGCCTCCTCTGAGTGTCCGTGTGCGTTTCTCTTTCCTCCTAGTTGTAGGACTTCCACTCAGCCAGCGTTCCTGTGGTTCTGGGTGATGTCCCTTCCGTTTTTTGGTTTCACTTTTGAAGTAGTTGTTCAAAGCAGCAAACTCCGGCGTTAACCTATGCCGCCATCTTGGTCTAAAAAATCTTTATTGTTGTAAGTATTACAGATATTCTCCTTTTTTCCTCAATTGCCCCCCTCTACTCGATTCCTAACCCTCCCCAGGCCTTTACCACCCTATTGCCTGTGTCCATAGGTAATGCATGTATGCATATAAGATCTTTGGTTAATCTATTCCCACCCTCCCCCACCCCCTTCCCTCTGAGATTTGTCAGTCTTTCCATGTTTCCATGCCTCTGATTCTATTTTATTCATTAGTTTATTTGTTCATTAGATTCCTTATTCATTTATTTTTATTTTTAGACTCAATTGTTGATAGATATGTATTTGTTGCCATTTTATTGTTCATATTTTTCTTCTCCTCCTCCTCCTCCTTCTTCTTAAAGAATACCCTTCAACATTTCATGTAATACTGGTTTGGTGGTGATGAACTCCTTTAGCTTTTTCTTATCTGTGAAGCTCTTTATCTGACCTTCAATTCTAAATGAGAGCTTTGCTGGGTAGAGTAATCTTGGTTGTAGGTCCTTGCTATTCATCATTTTTAGTATTTCTTGCCACTCCCTTCTGGCTTGCAAAGTTTCTGTTGAGAAGTCAGCTCAAGTCATGTGGGCACTCTCTTGTAGGTAACTAACTGCTTTTCTCTTGCTGCTTTTAAGATTCTCTCTTTGGCATTTTAATTATGATGTGTCTTGGTGTGTGCCTCTTTGGGTCCCTCTTGTTTGTGACTCTCTGCGCTTCTTGGACTTGTAAGTCTATTTCTTTCACCAGGCAGGGGAAATTTTCTGTCATTATTTCTTCAAACAGATTTTCAATATCTTGCTGTCTGTCTTCTTCTGGCACCCCCATAATGAGAGTGTTGGTACACTTGAAGTTGTCCCAGAGGCTCCTTACACTATCTCATATTTTTGGATTCTTTTTTCCTTTTGCTCTTCTGTTTGGGTGTTTTTTGCTTCCTCATATTCCAAATTGTTTATTTGATTTTCAGAATCCTCTACTTTACTGTTGAATCCCTGTAAATTTTTCTTTTTTTCAGTTAATGTATGCTTAATTTCTGACTGGTCTTTTTTATGTCTTTGACATTCTCAATAAGATCCTTGAAAGTTACTAAGTCCCTTGAAGCTCTCATTAAGATCCTTGAGTAACACCATAACAATTGTTTTGAACTCTGTAACCAATAGTTTGCTTGCTTCCATTTCTTTCATTTGTGACATGTTTCTTTATATCCACATTTTGGCTGCTTCCCTGTGTTTGTTTCTATGTATTAGGTAGAGCTGTTATGTCTCCTGGAATAGGTAGAGTGGTCTTGTGTAGTAGGTATTCTGTAGGACCCAGTGCCTCAGACTCTCCAGTCACCTGAGCTGGGCACTCTAGGTGCACCCCTGTGTGGGCTGTGTGCATAGTCTTGTTGTAGGTGAGCCTTGATTGCTGTTGGTGTCTCTGGGAGGAATTGACCTCCAGGCCAATTAACTGTGAGGACCAGCTTTGACTACAGTGGAAGAATTGCTGTGTCCACTGGTATGGAGCAGGACTTGCTTCAGTGGGGTGTTGGTGCTCATTGAATCTGCCCCTTAAGTGTGTTGCCTTTGGATGTGTAGAGTTGTAATCTGCTATGGTCTGAAGCTATCTGCTGGGTGCACTGGGGCCTCCAAGGAGGTGCAAAGTCAGCCACTGCCTGGGGCCACTTGGCAGGAACTCAAGATCTGCAGATCACTGCTACTTGTATTGGACTTGGAAGCATCCAGGTGAGGCCCAGCAGTGAAGCCAGGCAGGCTGGAGCTAGTGCTGGGTCTTGGGCCTTTTATTGATAGTTTTGGGGAAGCCTGAGCCAGGACAGGCCATTCATATGGAAAAGCAGCTGCAAACAGCTTGGGTGGGGCTGTAAATTGGATGGGACAGGGTCTCAGGGAATCATCAGTGGGCCACACTGCTGGAAACTCAGATGTGGCTACCAGTCAACCCTATGATGGGGGAGGTCCCAGCACAGGAAAAATGGCCCCTATGAGATCCTTGTCTGGGAGAAAGCTGCCCCTGAGTTCCTGCCTGTATTTCCCTGGATTCCCCCAAAGCTGCCACTGGTACTGGAGTTTAAGGGAAGTGAAACTGTGTAAGTTCATACGTGGACCCTTTAAGAACAACACTTGGGTCTCCAGCAGTTTACATGTCACTCAGCCACAATCCCTGCTGGTTTTTACAACCCAAATTTACAGAGACTTCTCTTTCCAGCTCTGGAACCCTGGGCTGGGGGTCTGGTGTGCAGCTGGGACCCCTGATTCTCACAGGGGGCTTTGGAGATATTCCTCCCAATTAAAAAAATGTCACATATGGGTGTCAGACCAGCCCATTCCATGTCTTTACCCCTCCTACCAGTCTCAATATGCTTTCTTCTTTACTTCTCTAGTTGTAGGACTTCCATTCAGCCAGATTTGAGGTGGTTCTGGATGATGATTGTTCTGTTTTTTAGTTGCAATTTTGATGTGGTTGTGGGAGGCAGTGAGTACAGGCGTTTAGCTATGCTGCCATCTTGGTTCTCCGAGCCCACTCACATTTTATGTAATTCCAACCTCATTATTAGCCCATTCTCCTGAGATGATCAGCTCTATATTACTGGAAGTGTTTCATCTAGAAGTTTGATCTACAAGGCCAATCTCTATGATATTTGCCAGTTTAAGACTCTATCATAAAATTTTCTTGTAAGCTTAACTCTCGTGAAATGATAGTTCAGAATTCCTTTGCCAAGGTGTTCAGTACTGGATGTTCAGAAGTTGTATCTTAAGTAGAAAGGTGGTTATTGAAGAAGGGATCCAGAGAGCATGTGTATCCATTCATAAAATATTATTTACCTACTATATTCCAAGCAGTATGTTAGGTTTGGGGGAAATAAAATAATGAAATCTGGGTATCTGACCTATAGGAGCTCACAGTTCATTGTCAGATGGACAAGAACCAGAGTTGTCACAAGAGGCGTTTACTCCTCTGAGCACTTGTCTAGCACATATTTATTGAGCTCCCACAAGGTGTCAGGCATTAACCTAGGTCCTGGAAATGCAGCAGTAATGAAATTGACTAAATTCCTGTCCCCATAATCCATGGGGAATAAAATTAACCAATAACCTTTCCAAACATGGTCATTTTGACTAGGTATATAGATAAAAAAGTAAATGAAATATGAGAGAGAATGATTGGGGTGCTGCTATTGATAGGGTGTTAGAAGTATCAATTAAGCTACTTTGGCCACAAGTAATAGAAGATCTCACCGTAGCACAAGTCTTAGGAGCATTATTTTTTTATTTTAAAAGCCCAGAGGTTATTGATCCCAAGGTGGGCTTAGTCGTTCAGTGGTGTCATTAAGGACCAAGGCTTTTCATCCTTTTGTTCCCCTCCCCTCAACATTTTGGCATTTTCCTCAGGCTCAATGTTTCATGGTTGCAAGATGGTTGCTGTAGCTGCAGATATTACATTCTTTTACAGATTTGAAAGCCAGAGGGAGAAAGAAATGGGGGAAGAGGGTCAAGGAAACCTTTTTTCTAGTGTTGCTCTCTCATTTTATCAGGAAAAAATTTTTTCCTAGAAGCTCAGTCCTCTCCAGCTAACTTCTCCCTAAAATTCATCGAACACAAATGGTCCCATTTCTACATCTAATTCAATGACCAGAAAAGAAAAGTGGCCACAATGGGTGAAAAAAATCATTATGAATCATCAAATGTAGATTTTTGGCAACAAAGAAGATAGAATGACCATGGGTAGGTAAATGGTGGCTGCCAAATTAGGGAATGCTTCTCTGAGGAGATGACATTTGAACTCAAATCTAAATGATGAGCTGATAGTTGCTAAAGGGGTGGGGATGGGGGGAAGGGAATAAAAATAAGTGATGAGGTGGTGTCAGTCTCGTGTACCATGTACCATGGTGGTCTGGGCCTTGGGGTGGTTGGTCATAGAAGGTGAGACAGTGGAGGAGACACTTGAAGATAAGGATGAGTCAGCCAGGTGAAGCTCTGGGTAGAGGTGCGCAGAGTCCATTCAGGCTGCAGTCACGGCCAAAGGAAGAGAAAAGGGATGTGAACCAATTTGACATCAGGCTAGAGCAGGTGGACAAGACACTGCAGATGTCAACCCTGGTGAAGAAGATTTCAGGGGGGAAGATTCAGATTCCAACATCACGGCATGAGCTCTAGCGGAATGTGCAAAAGGAGGGGCGCTCAGTTTCACCTCAGGCTTTGGAGGAGACTTTCCCAAGAGACAGTTGGGTTGAACCATGACTGAGGACAAGGAGTTGGCCAGCAAATGAGATGGAAGGTTGTCCTAGGCATAAGGCACACTGTGTGCAGAGGCATGGAGACTTGAAATGACACAGTGAAACCTCCATCCCAGAAGCCTATGCAGGGCCTGGCATCCTGGGCAGAGAAGAGACAAGGCAGAACAGGGCCCTGGGGCAGGATTCTAGGAGGAGTGGCCCGGTGCCCAGGGCCAGGCCAGCCCAGGTCTGCTCTGTGACCACCAGGACAGGCAGACAGGAGTGTGTCTGATGAGTTAGATCACCTAGAAGGCAGGGGGCTGTCTGGCCAGGATGGGAAGGCAGGCTGAGAACTGAGAACAAAGGCCCGGAGGCTGGAGAGAGCTGGCATGTTCCCAGACTACAGAGCTGTGTGTGTGTGTGTGTGTGTGTGTGTGTGTGTGCGTGTGTGTGTGTTGCTCAGGGTGGTCGTGGTGGTGGGGATGGGTGGGAGGTCGGGGTGACAGGACAGAAGTTCAGAGAGGCCCATGAGCTTAGATTCCATCCTGTGGGCAAAAGGAAGCCTTTGGGGTTATAGCAAATCACTCTTGGCAAGACCCAGGCTCAGCGCTCTGGGCAGGAGGGAGTCCCCCGGATGAAAGAGGTCAGCGCTGACTGGACCACGCCCTGCACAGACCGCCTCCACCCATTGGACCCTGGGATCCGTCACTCCCCCATCATGAGGGACAGGACAGGAGTGACGTTTATGCACTATTTAGGAACGAAGGACTTCTGCTCATTGGCCTTCTGCGCCTGCCCCACCTCCAGGCCCTGATGAAGGCTGCCATCCTAGGGTGTGGGGACCAGAGGAGACTTAGCCCCCAGCTTCTGGGCCAGCAGGGGCCCCAGATCTCCACGGACTTGGACAGAGCACAGGCCATTCAGGGCGGCCACATCCCAAAGTTGACCCAGCTCCTCCTCGTTGAGCTGCTGCTGTGACAAGGACCAGGGCTGTTTTGCTCTTTCCAGAGTAGCGAGCCCCTTCCAGAAGTGGGCGTTGTCATCTATCTGAAAGGACCACTCCAGCAGCCCCAGGTGCCATAGCCCCGGGCCCCACACAATGGACCACAATACTGCCCCGCACCCGGCTGGGGGCTGTGGCAACACCAGCATGAACAGTCACCCCCCCACCACCACCACCACCCCTCTGAGCAGCAATGCAATCACCCCCGGCCTGCCACTGCCATTTCAGGCCCTGGTAAGTACTGTGTGTGTGTGTGTGTGTTTTTAATGAATATTATTTATTAAATTTTATTTATTTTGAAATTAAATTTATTAGACCCTGGCCGGTGGTTTGATTGGTTGAAGCATTGTCCAGTGTACAAAAGGGTGCGGGTTCAATTCCTGGTCAGGGCATGTACCCAGGTTTCAGATTCGATCCCTGGTCATGCCACATATCAGAGGCAACCAACTGATTGGTGTTTCTTCTCTCTCTCTCTCTCTCTCTCTCTTTCTCTCTCTCTCTCTCTCTCTTCCTCTCTCTCTCTTTCTCTCTCTCTCATCAATAAAGATATCCTCTAAAGGTAAGAATTTTAAAAGTTTGTATTCCTTTCTCTTGCTGATTGGTCTGGCTAGGACTTCCAGAGCTATTTGGAATAAGAGTGGCAAGAGTGGGCATCCTTGTCCTGTTCCTGATTTTAAAGAAAAATCTTTCAGTTTTTCACCATTGAGTATGATATTGGCTGAGGGTTTGTCATCTATGGTCTTTGTGATGTTGAGGAACTTTTCTGCTATACCCTTTTTCTTGAGTGTTTTGATCATAAATGGAGGTTGTATCTTACCAAATACTTTTCTGCATCTATTGATAAGATCATATGATTTTTATCCTTTCTTTTGTTAATGTGGTGTATTACATTGATAGATTCGTGTATGTTGAATCATCCTTGTGCCCCTGGAATGAGCTCCACTTGATCATGATGAATCATTTTTTAAAATGTATTGTTGTATTCCATTTGCTTACAAATTGCTTGTATCTTGTTTAGGATTTTTGCATCTGTATTCATCAGAGATACTGGTCTGTAGCTTTCTTTTCTAGTGTTATCCTTGCAGTTTTGGCATCAGCATTTATTGGCCTCATAAAATGTTAGGAAGTATTTCCTTTTCTTAAAATTTTTGCAAGAGTTTGAGAAGGATGGGTATCCACTCTTCTTTGAACATTTGTAGAACTCACTGGTGAGGCCCACTGGTCCTGGATTTTTATTTTTGGGGAGGTTTTTGATGGTTGTTTCAATTTCCTCATTGCTGATTGTCTACTTAGATTTTTCATTTCTTCTTTTTTTTTTCTTTTTTTTTTCTTTTTTTTAATTAAATCTTTATTGTTCAGATTATTACATTTGTTCCTTTTTTTTCCCCCCCATAACTCCCCTCCTCCCAGTTCCCGCCCCACCCTCCGCCCTCACTCCCCACCCACTGTCCTCATCCATAGGTACACGATTTTTGTCCAGTCTCTTCCCACATCTCCCACACCCCTTTCCCCCCCAAGAATAGTCAGTCCATTCCCTTTCTATGTCCCTGATTCTATTATAATCAACAGTTCATTCTGTTCATCAGATTATTTATTCACTTGATTCTTAGATTCACTTGTTGATAGATGCATATTTGTTGTTCATAATGTGTATCTTTACCTTTTTCTTCCTCTTCCTCTTCTTAAAGGATACCTTTCAGCATTTCATATAATCCTGGTTTGGTGGTGATGAACTCCTTTAGCTTTTCCTTATCTGTGAAGCTCTTTATCTGACCTTCAATTCTGAATGATAGCTTTGCTGGATAAAGTAATCTTGGTTGTAGGTTCTTGGTATTCATCACTTTGAATATTTCTTGCCACTCCCTTCTGGCCTGCAAAGTTTCTGTTGAGAAATCAGCTGACAGTCGTATGGGTATTCCCTTGTAGGTAACTGAGTTTCTTTCTCTTGCTGTTTTTAAGATTCTCTCTTTATCTTTTGCTCTTGGCATTTTAATTATGATGTGTCTTGGTGTGGTCCTCTTTGGATTCCTTTTGTTTGGGGTTCTCCGCGCTTCTTGGACCTGTAAGTCCATTTCTTTCACCAGGTGGGGGAAGTTTTCTGTCATTATTTCTTCAAATAGGTTTTCAATATCTTGCTCTCTCTCATCTTCTGGCACCCCTATAATTCTGATGTTGGTACGCTTGAAGCTGTCCCAGAGGCTCCTTACACTATCCTCCCATTTTTGGATTCTTTTTTCATTTTGCTTTTCCGGTTGGATGTTTTTTGCTTCCTCGCATTTCAAATCATTGACTTGATTCTTGCGCTCCTCTGGTCTGCTGTCGGGCGTCTGTATAATATTCGTTATTTCAGTCTGTGTGTGCTTAATTTCTAGTTGGTTCCCCAATATAAGATCGAGGGTCTTATTAGTTTTCGTGTAGATCTCATTAAGTTTATCGGCAGCTTCTAAACAGTTCTTGAGAGACCTTAAAAGTGTGGTTCTGAACTCTATATCTTCCCTTGACAATTTTGTCCTGTTTCTTTGTCTCCGCATTTTGTTATGCTTCCTTGGTGCCTTTTCATTTCTTCTTGATTCAGTCTAGGAGGAAGGGTATATATTTCTAGGAACTTATCCATTTCTTCTAGATTATTGAATTTGGTGACATATAGTCTTTCATAGTATTCTAGTATGATCCTTTATATATCTGTGATGTCTGTAGTAACTTCTCTTTCATTTCTGATTTTGTTTATATGGGACTTTTATTTTTTCCTGTGTGAGTCTAGCCAGGGGTTTGTCAATTTCATTAACCTTTTCAAAGAACCAGCTCTTTGTTTATTAATTTTTTGTATAGCTTTTGGTTCTCTATTTCATTTAATTCTGGTCTAGTTTTTATTATTTCCTTTCTGACTTTGGGTTGCTTTTGTTCTTCTTTTTCTAGTTCTTTAAGATGTAATGTTATGTTGTTAACTTGGGCTTTCTCTTGTTCCTTGAGATAGGCCTGCAATGATATAAACTTCCCTCTTATTACCGCCTTTGCTGCATCCCATAAGTTTTGGTATGTTATACTGTCATTCTCATTTGTCTCTATATATCTATTGATCTCACCTTTTATTTCTTCTTTGACCCAGTCATTATTTAGTAGTATGTTGTTTGATCTCCACATATTTGTGGGTTTCTTTAATTCCTATTTGTAGTTGATTTCTAATTTTGAAGAGAATATGCTGAGTGGTATAATTCCAATTTTCTTGAATTTGTTGAGGCTAGTTTTGTAACCTAGCATATGGCTTATCCTTGAGAATGCTCCATGTGCACTGGAGAAGAATGTATATTATCTGATATTGGGGGATGAAAGGCCCTGTAGATGTCAGTTATGTCCACTTGGCCTAGTGTGTCATTTAAGGCCAATATTTGTTGATTTTCTGTTTGGATGATCTGTCAAGAGCTGTCAATGGAGTGTTAAGGTCCCCCACTATGATAGTGCTTTGGTCTGTTTCTCCCTTTAATTCTGTTAGTAGTTGCTTTACATATTTTGTTGCTCCATGATTGGGTGCATGTTTAAGAAGTGTTATGTCTTCTTGATGTAGTGTTCCCTTTATCATTATAAAATGTCCATCTTTGCCCTAACCGGTTTGGCTCAGTGGATAGAGCGTCAGCCTGGGGACTGAAGGGTCCCAGGTTCGATTCCAGTCAAGGGCATGTACCTTGGTTGCGGGCACATCCCCAGTGGGGAGTGTGCAGGAGGCAGTTGATCGATGTT
Organism: Myotis daubentonii; assembly: GCF_963259705.1. Taxonomy (NCBI): domain Eukaryota; kingdom Metazoa; phylum Chordata; class Mammalia; order Chiroptera; family Vespertilionidae; genus Myotis; species Myotis daubentonii. The sequence goes on along the minus strand of NC_081845.1, from coordinate 82,138,919 downwards.
TCTCTCTCATCGATGTTTCTGACTCTCTCTATCCCTCTCCCTTCCTCTCTGTAAAAAATCAATAAAATATATTTTTAAAAATGTCCATCTTTGTCTCTTATTACCTTTCTTATCTTGAAATCTATTTTGTTAGATATAAGTATGGCTACACCTGCTTTTCTGTGGATGTTATTTGCTTGGTGAATCATTTCCACCCTTTTACTTTGAGTCTACCTTTGTCTTTGCAGCTTAGATGTGTCTCCTGAAGGCAGCCATATGTTTGGGGTTTTGTTGTGTGTGTTTTCTTAATCCAGTCTTCTCTGTGCCTCTTTATTGATGAATTCAGTCCATTTACATTTAGGATAATTACTGATGTATGAGGATTCCTCTAGCCATTTTATCTTTTGTTTTCTGGGAGCTTTGTGCCTCCATTTGTTGTTTTCCTTTGTGTTTTTGTCTTCTGTTTTTGTTTGATGGTGTTCCATACCTCTTTCCTCTGCTTCTTCTTTCTATGCCAAGTGTCTCAGTTTTGTTTGTGTGTGTGTGTGGTTACCATTAGATTTATGAAAAAGAAAGTTTCATATATACAGTAGTCCTTTTTATTTTGAATGGTCTGGCCTCCATCCTCCTTTGCAAATTCAGACTTTTATTCCTCCCCTTTTGTGTTTTTGTTGGCAGAAATTATCCGTGTATGCTGTAAGGCTGATGGTGATCATACTCACAGTGTTATGACCTTTTGTTCTTCACTTCAGGTAGAATAACGCCCTTGAGTATTTCCTGCAATGGAAGTCTTCTGGTGACAAATTCCCCCAGCTTTGTATGTCTGGAAAAGTCTTTATTTTTCCTACATACTTACAGGTAACCTTATTGGATATTTTATTCATGGCTGGTAATTTCTCTCTTTCAGTGATTTGAATATTTGGTTCCACTCTCTTCTGACTTGTAGAGTTTCCACTGAGAAGTCCGATGATAACCTGATTGGCTTTTTTTTTTATTATTGTTGGTCACTTCCTTCTTTTCCCTGGCTACCTTGAGAATTCTTTCTTTGTCATTAATTTTTGACAATTTTAATGCAATATGCCTTAGAGGATGCCTCTTTGGATTGAGGTAACTAAGTGTTCTGATTTTTTCTTGGATTTGAGAATCTACCTTTTTCCATAGGTTGGGAAATTCTAATCAACAAATTGTTTGAATGGGCTCTCCATTCCATTCTCCTCCTCTTCTTCATCTGACGTGCCTATTATTCTTAAATTGCTCTTTCTGATTAAATAAGATAGTTCTCATAGAGCTATTTCATTTTTTTAAATATTCAAGTCTCTCTCTTCTCCCCTCTGTGTCATTTCTAGATTCTTATCTTTGATATCACTAATTCTTTCCTCCGTCTTCTCCATTCTATTTCCTATGCTCTATAGTTCATTCTAGATCTCTTTTATTGAGTTATTCTCCAGAATTTCTGTTTGGTTCTTTCTTTCTTTCTAATCCTAACAGGAAATATTCCACTGATTTTCAGAGAAAGTGGAAGGTAGGGAGAAATAGATAGATGATAGATAGATAGATAGATAGATAGATAGATAGATGATAGATGATAGATAGATAGACATTGATGTGAGAGAGACACATCAATTGGTTGCCTCCCACATGTGCCCTGGGGATCCAACCTGCAACCCAGGTACATGCCCTTGACCGGGAATCGAACCCACGACCCTTCAGTGCACAGGCCGGTGCTTTTACCACTGGGATATACCAACCAGGGCTCTGTTTGGTTCTGTTTAAAGTTTCAATCTGTTTGGTAAAGTACTCATTTTGTTCATTAATTTGTTTTCTGAAAGCATTAAATTGCCTGTCTGTATTTTTTCTCATCTTGTTGAGTATTTTCAGAACTGCGATCTTGAATTCTGTCACTTATATCATATATTTCCATGTCCTTAAGCATGTTTCCTGGAGATTCATATTCTTTCTGAGCTGCCTGGCTACCTTTTTTATTCTTGGTAATTGATGGATTCCTTGTCTGGGCACTTCTCTAGCAGATTAATACAAAGATGTCTTTCTATTATTTTCCAGTAGGTGGCGCCAAATCACAAGTTTTCAGCTCTGTGAAATCACTGAGTCCCTGCAGCCAGACACTGCTATCAGTGCAACAGAGATGTCTGGGGATGGAATAGGCTGGAGGAACTGGCCAGCTTCTCTGTCATTTTGCCAGAGTAATGGCGACCTCAGACCTCTCTGGGGTCCCCCCTGAGCCCTGACCCTGGCACCGGTCACAGAGTGCACCCTTTGCTCAGGGGAAAATGTGATTCTGTAGTACCGGTTCTCAGGTTTGCAGATAATGTGCTCCGCAATTCCAGGTGGCTGCAGGCCAGCAGGGCTGTATGCGTTGTTCCTCTGTCTGGAATGCCCACTACCCAGCAACCACAGCTGCATCCTGTGCTGTGTCCTTGCCCAAGTCTCTGGCCTCAGCCGCGGCTCAGGCTGCTCACTCCTGCGGGAGTGCCCACCAGATCTCTCTGCTCCTCCCGGCTGAAGGAAGCACCAGACACAACCGGATTCCTGCCCTCTCCCGCTGAGCCATAGGGCTGCGTCCCTGGATCATCTCAGCCTTTCCTCCGTCTCACCTCCACTCTCTGCCCTTCTCCCTTCTTGCCTCCCCCATTTGCTCCCATGTGACCATCTTTGGATGTTTCAATGGGCGGATCTCTCTGATCCCTCAGGCGCGTTTGTGGGTTGCTTTTGTTGAGTAGCTGCTCAAATTGTTGAAACTTGGAGAAGAGAGATCAAGGGGCTCTCTCATGCAGCCATTCCCCTGACTTCACTTCAGTACTGTTTTTATTCTTAGCCACTGTTATTCTTACTGTTAAACTTCAACTGACTCTCCGTTTAATGGACTGATATTCTGTAATTTTTCCCATTCCCCACCCCCACTCTGAAATGTTACTGGAATTTTTGTGGATGATTTGCTCAATAACTTTATTGTTTAGATTATAAGGCCCTTTGAGAATCTGGTACGAGCTGTGCTTCGTTTACCCAGAAAAATGAACTGAAAAAATACCCACACAGTTTTCCCTGGGGCTGGTCATGGACTCACTGAGGCCCCTGAATAAGAACCTTTGCTACTGAGCAAGAATGTAGAAACAGCTTTCAAGTTTTAGAAATACTTTTTACCATTATAATGTAAAATTTCATGGACCGCTTCAAATTTAGGCTTACATTACTTCATCCATGATTTAAAATGACAGATCTTGAACTGCTGACTTTTTAAATTTAAAGAACACTTGCTAATATTATCAGTTCTCATATTTGGAAACTCACCCTAACTTTGATCAGATTCAGTCATTCAACTTTTAAAAATGTAGAAAGGAGGGGTGGAGGGAGGTGAAGGGAGAGAGAGGAAAGAGAGAGAAATATCAATGTAAGAGAGACACATTGATTGGTTGCCTCACACATGTGCCCCAACTGGGGCCAGGGATCCAACCTGCAACCCAGCTACATGCCCTTGACCGGAATCAAACCTGCAACTCTTCAGTGTACAGGCCGACACTTGATCACTGAGCCACGTCAGCCAGGGCTGAATCTGCTCATGAAATGCAGGAATATATAGGGGTTGGAAACACAAAGTACACTCCAAGTGAGTTTGAAAGACTCTGAACCCTTAGGAATTGACTCTCAGAATAAGTGCATGAAACTGATACCTTGTGTGCATGTGGAGAGAGAGAGAGAGATAGAGAGAGAGAGAGAGAGAGAGAGAGAGAGATTAGGGGACAACACTGAGAGTTCCTTAGTTTCCATATAGAAAAAATATTTTTAAAAACTGCTAATTTGAAGCTTACATCTATATTATTAAAATTCACACAGTAATCATAGGAATTTTTTAGAATTTAGATCAACAATGCCCCCCCCCCCGGGAGAGTAGTATTTTATCACTAAGCACCTGGCAATGATACAAAGCAGACTGACTTTTAGTCCGTCTTTATCAGTTTCAAATCTCTAAAGATGGTGCACTGTGTGTTTTCACCTCTGGGCAAACTCTGCCCAGTGCCTAGTCCTTGGCATGCCACTGAAGAGGGGCCACAGAATCTCTTCTCTTCTACTCCAACATTTCGATTATAAGATTATTTTACTCATAAGTCTGCACATTTCCCCACCCAGTTGTGTTGAGACAAAAAGATAGCTTAGCCTGAACCTCATAATCCTAGGAATGTGGGTCAATATTGAGGTTGGATTGGGAAGTCCACGGGGAAGCTTAGGGCTCCTAAGATATGGACATCAGTAGTGAGGGACTCTTACAGAAGCGGGCTGTGTGCAGAAGCCCTCCATTAAAGTTCTCTTGGTTTGGTAAAACGTATCTGGTGCCACTTAAACCTTTCTATCCCTCTGCCAAGCTGAATTCAGGATATAATTTTGCCACTTGCCCATGGACCTAGTGGACTTTCAAAATAAATCTTCACAAGACTTTTTGGAAGTAGGACATGAGCCGAATGATGATCCAGAGGGCACACAAATTAGCTTGGCCACTCAGGGTTTTGTGCCTGGGGCAGGTTGTGCAACAAGCCAGCTTGAAGATGAAGTTTACGCACTCAGTAACCTCAGTGATCACTGAGGCTCTTTGCTCAGGTGGACTCTGTTCAGATCTTACTGTACTCTCAGTGAGGTGACATCAATCCATTATACACCATCTTGGGTGCCACCAGTCAGGGCTGAACTATGCCGAAGCATAGTTCACCCCCATAAAAAACTACTTGCAATGCTGCATTCTGGACGTTTCTAAGAAATAAATGAAAATATGTGATAATTCCCCCCCCCCCCCCCGCAAAATACTGTGACTGGGTCTTCTGGTTACCAACTCTGTTTTTTAAGATAGTCCTGTAATTAATGATTAAGTATATAGATGGACAATGTCCAGACCATATATAATATGTGGGGGGAAAACAAAGAAGAGTATTAGTTAAAAACACTAGGTTGGGTTTGACATGATTTCTTGTGTTGTATGCCTTCTGATCTTTTTTTTAAAAAAATTTATTATTACATAAAAGACCAGGCCCTGGCCAGGTAGTTCAGTTGGAGCATCCTCCCGATACACCAGGTTTGCAGTTTGATCCCTGGTCAGGGTGCATATAGGACATAACCAAAGAATGCATACGTGGGTGGAACAAAAATCGATGTTTCTCTCTCTCTCTCCCTTTCTCTCTCTCTAAAAAAACCAATCAATAAATAAAAATATTAAAAGACTAAAGCCTGCTTAGAATGAAAAGTGAACTAAATAACAATAATCATAGCTAAGTTTGAATACTTCTTGTATGCCAGGCATTGTATTTTTAACTTACTCCTAGAAGAAAACCCTACGAGATTGATACTATTTGTCATGTTGTAGAACTCTGACCTACAACCTCTGGAGCAATTAGCCTGGGAAGCTAAACTGTAGCCTCTGCTGCAATCAGCCCAGAGAGATTAGGATGTGGTTAATGCCAGCTTCCCTATCTGACTGCCAGCTTCCCTATCTGACTGCCAGCTTCCCTATTTGATTGCACCCTTCCAACTCAGGACCCACCAGAAAGCCCCAAACCAACCATATAAGAAGCCACTCTACATAGTCGACCTCCAGCTTTCCCATACTATCAGAGCATACACGAAGCCTTCCGCTTTTCACTATTGTCCAAGAAAAATTGCACCAAAGTTAAACAGGTAAGACTTTATTCAAGACTACGCAACAGGAGAGAGTGAACTCAACCCCTTAGAAACAAAAGGTGGGAGGGTTTTGAGACACTGGGGTGAGCAGGTGGAAGAGTACCGGAAAGCCATTAGAGGAGGGTGGTCAGTGTCCGTAAGCCATCTGTTTGCTAACTAATGCTTAAGAAGGTTGGGCCCCTACCCTCTTGCAGACACCGTGTGGTCAGGGGTATGGTCTTTCTTGATTACCTTTCAAAGGGATGGCTTCCAGGACCTTAAGAAAGACACTCCTAGGTTGTAGAAGCTCCCAGAGGTTGGGAGATTTACATCTCAAAGGGCAGAGAAAGAATTTATACTTGCAGGTTTTCTCAAGTACATGCTCTCGGAAAAAGGGAGGTCAGGAGCCTACAGACAAAGAAACCTAAATTGAAGTCAAGCTGAGGATAATGTGGTCACGTTAGTCACGGTAAAGTTTTCCCACTGCCCTGCCTGCCTTTGCTCCTGCCAAGCTGGCCGACTCCCTCTATCAGGCTCTGAATATTTTTGTGTCCTTAGTGCTGAAGGCTGCAGTCTCCTAAAAGCACTCAGAATTCCATTTTACTCGGAGTTAGAATGTCAAGGCAATGCCTTGCTTTGAAGCAACCAAATCTTGTTTTGTTACCTATTGTCTGCCTGGTGCCTGAGAGCTGGTTATAATACCTTAGGTCTTTCCAAAGTACACTGAACTCTTTCTTTTCTTATCTGGAGAAGCTACGAAGCTTTTTGCTCGAATGAAAGAGGAAAGTAGAGCTGTAAGATGTCCAGATGTTCAGCAGTCACAGCCTTTGTTTTCTTATCTGAATCAGGTGATTACAATTCAGGTGCCACCTTCCCCCACCTCCTAGCAATTTACTGCAAGTGCTGACAAGTCCTGGCTGGCCTGCAGAACTCTTGCAGCTGTGCTCTCATTAATGACTTGTTGCCCTCCTTCCCTAAGGGTGTTTGTGTGTGTGTGTGTGTGTGTGTGTGTGTGTGTGTGTGTATTGTTTCACATTCTTAGATAATGAAAGAACCACATTTCTGAAATACGGTCATGTGCTGCATAAAGATATTCCGTCAAGAGGGACCACATGTAAGTTGCTGGTCCTATAAGTTTATAGTGGAGCAGAGAAACTCCTACCGGCTGGTGACTTGGTAACCATCCTGAAGTCATACTGCAAAGCATTACTCATGGGTTTGTGATGTTGCTCATGCAATCAAACCTCTTGCACTGCCAAGTGCACAAAAGCACAGCACATACTATTATGTCCACTACATAATACTTGATAATGATAATAAATGACTATGTTACTTGTTTTTGTGTTTACTATACTTCTTAAATTTTTTTGTTAGGCCTCACCCGGGTATATTTTTCCCATTGATTTTTAGCGAGTGGAAAGGGGGGGGGGGTGAGTAACGTCGATGTGAGAGAGACACATTGATTGGTTGCACCTGCCCCAACAGGGGCCAGGGATTGCACCTGCAACCAAAGTACATGCCCTCGACCCTTTAGTCCATGGGCCGACGCTCTAAACCAGTGATGGCGAACCTTTTGAGCTTGTTGTGTCAGCATTTTGAAAAACCCTAACTTAACTCTGGTGCTGTGCCACATATAGAAATTTTTTTGATATTTGCAACCATAGTAAAACAAAGACTTATGTTTTTGATATTTATTTTATATATTTAAATGCCATTTAACAAAGAAAAATCAACCAAAAAAATGAGTTCGCGTGTCTCCTCTGACACGTGTCATAGGTTCGCCATCACTGCTCTAAGCACTGAACTAAACTGGCTATGGTTATATACTATACTTTTTATCATTATTTTACAGCATACTCTTTCTACTTAAAATGAAAAGCCTCATCATGCATCTTGTGTTGAGCATGTCTCTTGATTGCATTATTTTCTCTTGTGCTTGACTTCATCTCATTTTATTTTTTAAATGTAGTGTGGCCTGAGTGCTGATAAAAGCTACAATAGTGTACAGTCTTGTCCTAGGCAGACCTAGGCTCTCGCATTCACTCACCATTCACTCTGACTCACCCAGGGCAAATTCCAGTCCTGCAAGCTCCATTCATAGTGAGTGCCCTATACAGGTGGACACTCTTTCATATTTGATAGTGTATATTTGTTGTACCTGTTCTATGTTTAGATACACAAATCCTTAGCATTGTGTTACAGCTGCCTACAGTACTCCGCACAGTAACATGTTGCACAGGTGTGTGGCCTGGGAGCAACAGGCTGTACAGAGAGCTGGGCGTGTAGTAGGCTGTGCCATGTAGGTTTGTGAGCACACTTGATGATGTTCACACAAAGATGACAATGCCTGCAATGGGAAAATGCATTTCTCAGACCGTATGTATCTGCCTGTAAGCCCCACATGTCTGTAGTTCTAACTCTCATAATCAATCCATGTTTTATTAGGAAAATTTCTAGAATAAGGCCTTTTTTAAAATAACAAAGCTTTTTAGAGCTTTCTTTGCCAAGTCACAAATCAATGTCTACCAGACTTCGCTCTTTCGTAATCTCTAAATGTTTTCATAATCTATACAGTATTATTTACACAGCACTATTAACCAGGGGGAATGAATACAGGGGAAAATAAAAACTTTTTATAAGTGACAAAGTGGGATACAGAAATACATACATTGTCATGTCAATCTCTAACATTTAGAGATTACAAGAGTGAAGTCTGGTATATATTCATTTGTGACTTCTCAAACTTTAATGTGAATCCCCTAGGGATTGGTCAGCTGCAGATTCTGATTTGGCAGCTCGGGGGTGGGCCTGACATTCCACATTTCTAAACTTTCTTGAGAATGTCCAGGCTGCAGGCTCACAGACTATACCTTGAGAAGCATCAGCATACATTAGTTTGTGTAAAGATAATACTCAGCTTTGATATATATATAGTTTATGCTCAGAAAGGTGTACATATACATATATAAAAATAGAATGAAAGCAATAAAACCAGACTGGAAACATACCAAATATGAAAAGAGATGTAGGGTCATGGGTAAGTTTGTTTTCTTTTATTCTATTTTTCTTTTCCCTAGCAAAATATTTTCTCTAATTTGTCTGCAGTGGACATAACGTTTTATTTTAACAGAAAGCTTTCTCTCTCTCTCTCAATACCAAGTCATGTATTGAATCTCAAAGTGATGAAGGTTGTGGACAAAGGTTCTAAGAGAGGTTGACACTTGCCCGATCCATGGTGGTTATGTGACTATGATACTGTCTATGGCAGCCGTGGGCAAACTATGGCCCACGGCCAGATCCAGCCCGTTTGAAATGAATAAAACTATTGAAAAAAAAGACCGTACCCTTTAATGTAATGATGTTTACTTTGAATTTATATTAGTTCACACAAACACTCCATCCATGCTTTTGTTCCGGCCCTCCGGTCCAGTTTAAGAACCCATTGTGGCCCTCGAGTCAAAAAGTTTGCCCACCCCTGGTCTATGGTCTCTTGAGCGGCCAGGTGGCTTCGGGAAGTCCTTGCTGGGTTTCATCCGCCTAAGACAACTTTAGATGATCACATTTTCCGGTGCGGTGGAAGTGAGACCAAAGAGCCAACATCCAGCCATTCTCAGAGACATCTTAGTACTGATAATGGCCACGGTTCTCTCGATTCACTCCCAGGGCTCCGTGAATGGTAAGACTCCACCGGCTCCTCACAGGACAAAGTTCTGCTGGGACCAGGAAAATCTGTGAAGCAAATTCAACAGCACTTCAACTTTCTACTTTTCATATCAGGGAGACATCTGTCTAAAGGAAATCTGTAAGTACATTGCAGGCATTTAACAGGAAGGTTGGTAAGCGCTTTAAAAAGAATTTTTACTTAAAAGAGTTAAAAATCACCTCAACATATTTGGATGAAAGTGTTGGGGGGAGGTTCACTCTTTGGGGTGCTCCATTAGACATGGTTACCATTAGTTTTATTTTTTTAATTTATTGTTATTGTTACTATGACAGGTGTACCCATTTCTCCCCAGCTCATCCTTTGCCTACCTCCACCCAGCCCTCGCGCCCCCCTCCCTCTGGTCATCACTACTGTTGTCTGTGTCTATGGGTTATGCATGCATGTTCTTTGGCTACTCCCTTCAGTCATTAGTTAGTTGTATCTACTTGAACCAAGTAAAGGAAATGGGATTCACATAAAAAACTCACCTCCCTGAAATGGAGGCTTAGCCATTGCTTATAGCCACTATTTGGTTAATTACATATTGATTTGTTCCTTGCAGCTGGCTACACTTAATCAGGTTGGATTCTTGTCAAGCTCATCGTATTGACAGCTCTTCCTACAAAATACTGTGCTCCACTTTAACAGTTAGCAAGAACAGCATTTAGTGAGAACTGCCCAGACTTTGAGACCCTTATCCTAACAAATGGAGTTGAGCTGACTTGAATAAAAACATTTTAAAAGAAAGGAGATACTGTAAAATGGAAACTTAATTGTGCCCATTCTGCTTTTCTCTTACAACAGAGCATCAGATTTTGAATCCCAGAGGGGAAACAAACTAACCTGACAGGTCCTAAAGACAGAATGCAAAGCTCCTACCAGCCACCAGGAGCTAAGCAGTGTGTGAAGCCCCTTCAAAGACACAAGCATGGTGCACAGTAGGTCTCTGAACCTTAGGGTGAATCTTAATTACAAAGACGAGGTCATTTCTAAGGAATTTAAGGAATGTACTTACTGATACTTTAAGTGTTGGAAAAAGCTAGAAATAAGTCTTCTTCCAGCAATGGAGAAAAGAGTGAATAAAAACCACTGGTTTTGAGTTCAATGTGATTTCTTGGGCTGTATGCCTTCAGCTGACTTATTAAGCAAAAGACTGAAGCCTGATTAGGATGAAAGTGAACTAAAAATAACAATAACACGACTGCCCGGCTGGTGTTGCTCAGCAGTAGTGTCGACCCAGGAACCAAGAGGTCGCCAGTTCGACTCCTGGTCAGGGCACATGCCAGGGTTGCAGGCTCGATCCCCAGTGGGAGCCTGCAGGAGGCCGCTGACCAATGATGTTCCTCTCTCATCGATGTTTCTATCTCTCTATCCCTCTCCATTCCTCTATCTCTAAAAATCAATAATAACATTTTTAAAAAGATACTACTACTAATAATGGCTAACTTTGAGCATTCACTACATGCCAAGCATTGTTCTAAGTATTTTTCATTTATCTTAACCCCGGGCGGGGGGGGGGGGGGGGGCGGGGAAACTGCCATGAGGTTGATAGAATCTATTATCCCTATTTAACAAATAAGGACAGAGGCACACAGAGATCAAGCTGAACTCCATAGAGAAGGCAACCAAATGATGCTGTTTTCGATCAATGTTAAAATGGCTTTTCTTGTTAACTAGTCAATGCTTTATCACGTGGGGCATACAACGACTCACAATGAAATTTACTAACTCAGGTTTGAAATCCGTCAGCCAAGTTTAACCTCATAACTAGTTGTCAGGCAGGGTTGTTGAGGGTGGGGGGCGGGAGGGGAGGTAATTTACTTTATGGGATCTTTATTACCTTTTCTACCCACCAGGCACTTTTGAACACATATGAGCTCAGGTCCTGAATTCCTCTTTCAAGTGAGGAGCTCATGGGCCTGAGAACTGTTAGTGGTGACTGTCCAGCCAACAGGCCTTGCAGGGCTCAGGGACATCAAGGTGACTCTCGTACTTCTCCTGAACGTGAGTTGGAAAACCCAAGGTTACCTTTGACCCCCTAGAAGTAGGCCATTCCCAGCCTTTAGGCGAGAGACGATCCTATCCTTGCCTAACTTAGGGCAGCTGCTTTTCTCTGGAATTACTGAAATAGCACCTATATATAAGGAAAACGCGTGCTGGTTTACATTTACATCCTATTCACCCATAAACGCTTCACCGTTTCAGAAATCAACATGGATTTCCCGTCTCCTGTCTGAATTTTGCCCTGAATATCCTGACCACATGCCAGGGACTCTGCTACACATCAGAGAGTGAAAGCCCTTTATCATTTGAATTTTATGACCGGTCATACAAGGTCCAGCAAACAACGGTCCACAGGTCAAATCAGGCCATCACCGTTTCCTATGGCGAGTGTGCTAAGAATGTCTTTTCATTTTTAAATAAATGATAAGAATAATATTTCATGACATTGGGACGTTATATGAAATTCAAATTTTCGTGTCCATAAATAGTTTGATTGGGACACAGCCACCTGTATTATTTGTAAGAAGCAGCATCACCAGCTGTGTGACCTACACAAGCCACATGACCTCTAGGCCACGGCTGGCCCATCTATAACATAGGGATATACTTGACCAATCTTGTCTGCCAGGAGGCAAGGAGTGGGTCAGAGGATACCTGAGGGCATTTCAAGCTCTAAACTGAAAACAAGGGGCAGAGAGGGGGAGCTGGTAAGGGAGGGGACACTGTTGAACAGCTTATTCCTCAAAAGCCAAGTCCCCTTGTCTTGTTAATTCTTTCGGTAACCAAATACCTCCCCTTCAGCCCTGCCAGTCAGCAGTCTATTTCCAGGGGGGTTAGGGGGCTCCTCAGATTCCCAAACCATGGCACCCTACTAAAGGGATAATAAAGATGGAATTTAATAAAAAGAGGAGTAAGTAAAATAAAAATGAATTCTTTCCACAGCACCAGAAGAAATATGTTGTCAACAGCATCAGGAGAGAAGTATTTTCAATACGGTCTTGACTATATATCTTAATTAATAAAATAACCATGGACAAAAAAAATATAGTCATTTTACGGCAAACTATACATTTCCACCTTTAGATCAGAAGATGTATCTGGGTATTTCAAACATTAATTAAATGTTTCGGACGAAAAGCATTTTTACTGGGCTAAAGTAGACACTTTGGGGTAAAGCTCCTTTAAATGGCATTTCCCTGTGGGCGCCCAGTTTTCTGCTCTCTTCCCCTTCCATTCCTAGCGCCTGTTTTCTCCCTAACACTGAACTGTGAACAAAGAAAAAAGTGACATCAGGAGAAAGTCAAAACTGTTTACTTGCTGCTCTGTTTTACCTTTTCAGCTTTTGAAACGTTCTGCTTTGAAGTCTTCAAGAGAGAGCGGGTGAGCGGAAAACAGATGAGCGAGAGGTATTGCAAAATGAGAACGAACAACGGATTTCCTTATTTCAAAAGTCCCACATTGTTAATGTCAAAATACCCACCCCTTCTGAACGGCGTAGGTCGCCAAGGCCCTCACCGTGTTTCAGCCACAGGAAGAGGTAGTGCGTTGCTTACGGTTCTCCCGTCTGCGTCCGTGCGCTCAGCGGCCCCGGCCCGCGCGCGCCGCTCCAAGTCCTCGCTGTTGGTTAATTGCGGGGTGAGGGTCCGGGAGGAGTGTTTTCTGTCCCTGAGAATTTTCGATCACCCCGCAGCCCCTCCTCCGGGTTTATCTCCTTGGGGACTCGGGGCCTCGTGGCCGAGAAAAGACCGTCTCTCCGCAGCGTGGACTCGGGGCGCCTCTCTCCGTGCCCAGGGATCCCTGCGCCCCGCCACCCGCTTCGCCGTGGGTGCGGAACGTGACCACGGTCACGGCGCGCTCCTCCGTGCGGGTGGCCAGGCAGCCCCGCGGCCACTCGGTCAGCTGCAGCTCCTGCGTCGCCCGGTAGTCCTCCACCCGCACCAGCACGCGCTTGGGCGGCGCGGCGCGGTCCGGCGGCCGGGCGGCGGGGGGAGCGTCCGCGCCGCGGCCCGGCGCCCGCTTTTCCCGAGGTAAGTGCGGAGACGGGCACCCCCGGGCCTCCTCGCCCGCCCCCTCCTCCCGCTCCGGGTCCCCGCGGGGCCGCAGCCCTCGCTCCGGGTGAAGCAGAAAGAGCACTTTCTCTCGGACCCAGGACTCCGAGTCCAGATCCTCCGCGGCCCCGCAGGCCTCGGGGGCGCCGCCCGCGCTCCCGCTCGCCCCCGCCGCCTCGGCGGGACTCGGGGGGCCCGCGGCCAGGGGGGGCCCGGCTCGCCCCAGGCGGAGGGGGGCGTGCGCGAGGGGCGTCGCTCGGCGGAGACGCGGGGCCCCCATCCCGGCCGGAGGGTCATTCATTCGCTGGCTCCTTCCCGGGTTCGCGCAGCAGACACCGTCCGAGCCCCGGAAAGCGCGGGACTGGCCGCCGGGTGTGGCCACGCCGCCCCCGCCCCGCCCCCGGGGCGTCCCGCCCGCGGAGCTGGGGGCGATCGTCTCCGGCCAACCTGGGGCAGGACCCGCCCCCCTCCCTCCGCTCCCCTCCCCTCCGCTCCCCGCTCGCCCTGCGCCCGCGGCGTTCAGCCTTTAAAGACAAAAGCCTGACCTCCCGAGGTCGTAGCTCCGGTCTGTTCCCGCCTCCCTCGCATCTACCCGGCTCTCCGCGCCCCGCGCTCCCCCGGAGCCGCGGCGCCGGACACCCCCGCCCTGCGCACCTGGAGTTGCCCAACGAAGTATCTCCCCAGGACGCTCCTCCTAGTGAAGGAACAAGGAAGTTCCTGAAAAAGTTATCTGACCTGATCAAATTCTTCCGAAAAGGGTTCCTGTCCGCCCCGAACCCACCCCGCCCGCTGCCCAGGTGACCGAATGGCGATCCCAGGACCAGACTGGGGAAGGCGACGCCCGTGGGAAAGGGCCTTGGTTTGCTACTCCCCCTCCGGAAAGCCTGGGGTCCCACCTGTCTCCCTTCTGGTGCTCATCAGCGTGCTTCCCAGGGAGGCCTTCGTGCCGTTGACCAAATGGAAACAAAGCGCTAAACGAACGTCTTGAGGATTTAGTGTTGTGTCCATGTCGTTGTGTTTTTTGTTTTTGTTTTTTAATTTTCCCCGTCACCGCCCCCCGCCCCCCTTTAACTCCAGAGGTTGAAAATAGATGTATCTCCGTGTGCTCTTGGCATCTACTTCTTCCGAGCCCCCTGCCACACTAAGCTTTGCCGGAGGCTAACTGGAAAATGGGAGCTTAGTGTGTGATGTCTGTCCGTTCTTAGTAACAGGTGCTTGTTTCATTAGAACATGCGCAGTTTTCCTCTCTGCTTTAGAAAAATGATTGCAGCGGTGGAAATGTTTGCCCATAGATGAAGGACCAGGTAGTCTGCCAGGTCTTAGAATTAAGAAAAGTGTGGTAGGCATGAGAAAACGTGGGTCAGATCTGGCGGATTCGGTGCCTGACCTTGGGCTGGTTTCTGGTAAATCATAGCTCACTGAAGATTTTGATTTAAAACTCACTTACTCTTTGCAACAAACTAAGGAATTAGTGATACTGCTGTGATTAACTAGTTATTAATAACAGGAAACGAGCAAAGGGAAGGCCAGACACTATAGGCTTGTCTATTGGGCAGCTTCACCAGAGAGCTACAACTTTACACTCCCCAGGGTTCCAACAAAGGGGAGCTAGAGCATGCCCAGTAAAGTTGGGGTAACATGGGGAAGGTGCTTGCTGTCAAAAAGGTCATGGGCCAGAATGGGCGTGGCCACTGCAAGGGCAGGAGATTTGGGGTATTTTAATCCCCTGAATAAAGGAGTTCAGGTTCTTCGCTCCTCTTGCTGCTCTGGGGACTTTTGTGACGTTGGGCTTGTGGGGCTCCCTTGTGCTCCCCCACATGGCCCATGGTCATGTGGTCCCACACACAATGGACTAATGGACTGCAACTAGCCATGGTCATGCAGCCCCACACACAATGGACTAATGGACTGCAACTAATGGGCGCCAGCATGGAAAGGGAACTCTGGACTCTGATCTGCTTCTAGCTTTGCGGAAAGGATGCAATTCCATGGAAATAAAGCGTTCTACCATATCTCATCCTCTGCAAGTGCTTATTCCATTGGTAGGTGCTCCAGGAACCCCGCTTCCACTGATAACAGAAGTATTACTCCAGTTTCCTTGAAAACTTTGAAGGACAGGGAGGTAGTTGCCCAAGGTCAAGCACTAATAAAGAGTAGAGCCAGAAATTACCTGCCTATTTTAAGCCTATGACTTCATGTTCTTTCCTGTTCATTTACTTGACCAGTAATTACTGAGTGTGTGCTGACTGTCAGACACTATTCTAGGTGATGGGAACATGTGGGGGGGGGGAGGGGGAGAGAAAAACCAGATTGCTTCTTCTCTTGAAGAATTCTTCTTTATATGTAGTAACATAAATCAAGTTCTCTATCCAGAAATAAGAGATAGCAAATGAACTTTAATGTACATGAAGATCACCTGCAAATTAATGCCATAACCTACTCTCAGATTCTGTTCTTATAGGTTTGGGGTAGGGTTTAGAATATGGGGTTTTAGCAAGACCCTCAGTAATTCTGATGCTAGCAGTCCGTGGACAGCTTTATGAGAAACATCACCAAAAGTCAGCTTAGATAAACTCCAGGCCTTTTTTTTTTTTTTTTTTTTTTGCTGCTTTCAATGGGCGCGCCGTGTTTTCCTTCTTTACAGGAATATTGGGGAAATTCCAATGAAGAGGTCTGTGTTCCGAGGGAAGCCATATGTAAACCACAAGATTTATTGCTCCGATATGTCAGTATTCAGCATTTCGATACTGGAGGATGAGAAAAACCCATTTGTTGAGAAATGAGAGTCACCCATCACATAGCACCTGAATTTCTAGATGTCAAGAAGTTGTATGTAAATGCACAGAAGAACATGCAGAGGAAATGCCAAGCAAATTGAGCTTCAATGAGACAAAGCCTAAAAAGAGTGTAAACCAGAGACACAGGTGGCTTGCCTCCAGAGTGGTGCTGTCTGCTGGGCTTTAATGTCTCCAAGTGCCTAAAAGGTGAGAATGGTGTAAAGGACCCCATTAGCTCTCTGAATTGCCTATTATAGTTTCTGGCTGGTCAGCCAGTTAGTAAAGTAATTTCTATCCCCGAGGTCCGAAAAGTCACAGCAGACACTGCACCCTGGTAGTGTCAAAGGACGCCTGTCACTGGTAGCCCAACCAGCCCAGGACCTGGCCCTCTCGTTTGCCTATTAGATTCAGACGTTATTTTAAATTCTTCTACTTTACTCTCATTCTCAGTCATTCTAGTACCTTTGCCCTTAGGAGGTTTACCCCCCACTTGCAGGCCTCTGGCTTTATTTTATAGCCATGGCGATATTTTATAGCTTTCTTCTCCTATCAGATCTAAAATTCTTGACCTGGAAAACTGGCCTAGTAGATAGTTTTGTTTTGTTTTTTGCTTGTGGAAAAGTAAAAATAAGACAGCCCTGCTGGTAGCTAGGCTGTGTTGGTGCCAATGGCACGTAATGAACATTCACATAATATAAACATTGGCCGTGTAAAGGACACGCTGTGACCAGAGACAAGGCCACCACAAAACCATAAAAAAGATCAAACATCTCCCCCTCCCACCCCCCTTATGGCTAACATAATTGGCCCTGCTGCTTTACCAATGATTCCGCTCCTGCTTGAATTCTCTGGTTTGCTGGATAAAAATGGCCCAGGCACCCTTTCTCTGCATTGCCCCCTCTCCTTGACAAGATCTAATCAAGACCTGCTCCTGCTTCCTTAGAATCAGCTAACTTAAGTCTGATCTGAGATGTGCCTCCTAACTCCACTTAATGACATGTCCCAGAATTTCTCAAAGGTGCATTCTGACTTGCTGAAGGGAGATAAATAACCCTAATTAGATCTTCAGTGCAGGTGTGTTCCGGCTGGCCTTTGGCTGCTCTACCATTTGTTAATTTGGAAAGTTTATAGTGCCACGCCCTGAAGTGAAATAGGAATATTGTTGGGGCAGGGAGAGGCCCGGGTGAAAGGGAAGGGAAAATCTGCCACAGAATGGATTTCTAGTGGTTTGGCTGCAAACAGCTTGGGGTGGCTCAGGCATTAGGAAATGAATCAATACCTCTCTTGAATCAGTACATTAATCAAACAAAGTAATACGGTAATAGGGCTTCACTTTTAAAACTCAGGAAATTCGAAGAGTTGTGGCAAATAGGATGGTCAAGAAATGTTTATTTCAGCGTATTGGCTACAGCTCGCGTTTCTACATCTGGGCTGAAGGTTTCTGTGACACTTATTACAGGGTTCCTTGGCTCACTGGCAGAGTGAGAGCCTATCGGTGCCTTTCGCCACGAAATTCACAATTCAGACAAGAGTCAGCAAAGACTCTGTGGCTCACTTGCCATTATTGGGTCTGTTGTTAATTAATTTGTTCAGATAATGTTTTTTTATCTTTAGAAATAAAGGAGCCTTTCATATTATGACAGGTCATGCTCACGCACACATCACTTTTATGGGGAAATATCAGGGTTTTCTCGAGGATGGCTGTTCATGAAGCTCAGGCCTCCATAAAGCGAATAAGTCAGACCAGGTTCAGGCAGGTGTATTGTTTTTAAGCCGCCCTGTCTGAAAGTACTAGTGGATCACTAGATAATGGAGCTTCTTTATTGTTTGCTGGATATGCCTCCACCACAAATAACTTATTCTTGCTAAGTAAATGCGAGAATTCCTGTTTCGAGGAATTTACAATCACACTGGGGAGACAAAACCAATAGACGTGAAACAGCCAAATTTTCCAATCTGAATGAACTTGAACTACCTCGTTACTTTTCAAACTTGATTACACATTGGAATCACCTGCAGAGTATTAAAAAAACAAACAAGTGTTATATGCACCCTGGCAGGCTGGCTCAGTTGGTTGGAGCATGGTGGTCCTGTACGCCAAAAAGTGGTGGGTTCGATTCCCCTTCATGGCGTGTAAGGAAGGTTACAGATCTCTCTCTCTCTCTCTCTCTCTCTCTCCTTTTTAAAAATCTATTTAAAAAAAAAAGTATTATCTGGCCCACTGTAAGAGATTTGATTCTGTTGGTCTGGGGCAGCTTGGGGCACTGGCAAGTTGGTAACTACCTTCCCAGATGATTCTAACAGCCACCAAGTAGGAGAACCACTGAAGTAGATTATCTTTAAGGTTATGACACCAGGAAAAGAAAAATTAAGAACAATATGTATATTAGGCACCACAATTACTGAAAAGAAGTTAAATCCAGTCCAGAGGGGGAAAAATGGGTGACAGAGCAGTTAAGAAAAGCTTCATGGAATGAGGGGAATTCTATCTGTGCTGGGTCGGGTAGGTACTCTGGTTGGGAGCTGCATGATGTTGGGTTAAAAGATAAAAATACTAAGTTTGCTGGTTAACTGTGAGGGGGACCAGAGTTTACCATTGCAAAATATGCCTTTTGCCCGGCTGGCGTGGCTCAGTGGTTGAGCATTGACCTATGAACCAGGAGGTCACAGTTTGATTCCTGGTCAGGGCACATGCCCAGCTTGCTGGCTCGATCCCCACTGTGGGGCATGCAGAAGGCAGCAGATCAATGATTCTCTCTCATCCTCTCCCTTCCTCTCTGAAATCAATGAAAACATTAAAAAAAAGTTTTTTAAAAAAATATGCCTTTTGGGATATTGATTAATTTAAGCTGGTTTAAAAATATATTTTATTGATTTTTTACAGAGAGGAAGAGGGATAGAGAGTTAGAAACATCGATGAGAGAGAAACATCGACCAGCTGCCTCTTACACACCTCCTACTAGGGATGTGCCCACAACCAAGGTACATGCCCTTGGCCGGAATCGAACCTGGGACCTTTCAGTCTGCAGGCTGATGCTCTATCCACTGAGCCAAACAGGTTAGGGCTAAGCTGGTTATTTGTAAGAAATAAAAGACTCAGAAAGAAACTTACCTGCCTAAAGAAATACCTGCTTGAAGGAAGGGAGCTATTCACTTTCACTATTCACCTTAGTGTACTCACCTTAGCACACTCACCTTAGCACACTCACCTTAGCACACTCACCTTAGCGTATACTAGTAAACTGCGGCAGTCACAGAGAGACCTGGCAAAGCCTGCTTGCTGGACTCCTCTGTGTGCCCCACTGTTTCCGCGTGGCCCAGCAAGAATTTGTCGGTCACATGCTTGCTCTTTCTCCTCTGCCTGTGAACTGCCTACTTTCCCTTTGAAATCCCAGACCCTTGCCCCCTCTCCTTTCTCCAGAAAGGCCAATAAGTTTCAACAGCCCAGTGTGTCCTGGGGGCTCATACTCTTATGCTACCTCCATATGCACGCATGTGATAAAGCTGGAGATTTTCTCCTGTTAATCTGTCTCATGTTAATTTGATTATGATTCTGGCCAGAAGAATTTATAAAGGTGGGAGAAAAAATTATTTTTCCACCCCGGCAACTGCAAAAGATGGCTCATGTAGCACTCAGCAGTAGCTGCTTACATGAGGTTTTAAAATTGTAATTCAGTGTCAGCTGCCTGCATTATCCCAAGTTTTAAAGTATATTCATCACCGTCCTCTCCTGGTACTGGCCAGAATATAAGCCCGGCCCTCTCCTTGAGTATGATAACTAAGTGACTTATTAAACAGGAAATGGCATCATTAGTGACTGAGTCAGCATTTAGTGATACGAAAGAACCAGTGCTCTTTATCCTACACTCATCTAGAGCATAAACAAAAGTCCAGCAGCAGCAGGTAATGTTATTCCAGAGATCATTTTATCTGTGACTCAACATGGGTGTATTAATATTCATTAAATATGTTAAATAAAATAATCACTTGGGTAGTAAAATAAAGGTCGCGATCTTAATACCCAGTCTTGATTAGGTTGTAATTAAAAAATTTAAGGGGCAAGGCAATTTTTCTTTCCATTACATGATTATATTAATCAATGTGCATGTATGTAATCAGGTTAGGGGATGACAGCTGTGGAAATCCTTAGGCAGACTTCATTTCCCAAGTAGCTCGCTGTTATAATGTGCTACGTTATAGCAACAAAGGAAAGAGTGGGTGGAAAAGAATGAGTCTCTTGTTTAGCAAGTTTGCAAACTAGTTGATCTGGAATGTCCATGAACTCAAAGAAACTGTTAGTAATAATCCCTCTTTTCCTCTTACACATACTTCATAATTCACCCCTCAAGGGCAAGGCTTAGCCAAAGTGGTATAGGACATTGACTTGGCCCCACTGTCTCTCTCAACTTACTCCTCTTTCTCAACTTTTTTAAAAAAATATATTTTATTGATTTTTTTTTTTAACAAAGAAGGGAGAGGGATAGAGTTAAAAACATCCATGAGAGAGAAACATTGATCAGCTGCCTCCTGCACACCCTCCACCGAGGACGTGCCCGCAACCCAGGTACATGCCCTTGACCGGAATCGAACCCAGGACCCTTCAGTCCACAGGCTGACTCTCTATACACTGAGCCAAACCGGCTAGGGCTCTCTGTCCTTTTATATTAAGGACAATCTTATGTTATTTTCTTATTTTCCATACTACAAATTCATTAAGAAATGTATGGAATCTAGCCCTTCTTTAGTTTAATACTCCTAATAGCTAGCCTTTCCTCTGATCATAATTTGTGTCTCTTCCACTGTTTTTCTGAACTTCCTTTTCCTCAGACCCTTCCTCCCTCCCCACCCCATTTTTCTTTTTTCAGTTTCTTCCCTACTTATGTGATATAGTGCAGAATTTAAGCGTGTGAGTGGTGGAGCCAAACTCCCTGGATTTAATTTCTATCCTGCCATATATTAGCTGCATGGCTTTAGGCAGCATACTTTCTTTATCTTAGTTGATTCATCTGAAGAGTGAGGTTAAGAATAGCACCAGTGCCTGTCTCCTGATACACTGATCCAGTCCTCAGTTTTTCCTAATCTGCTGTGTATTCCTTCCAGTTGATCTTTATTAGTGCTATGTCAGCCTATATTTCTGACCGTTCTTTTTCATAGTTACTATATCTTTTCTCATGCTGTTGAGCATCTTTACCATCATTATTCTAAACTCTATATCAGGTAAATTACTTATCTCCATTTCATTTCTATTTCTTCTGGAGAATTCTCTTGTTCTTTCATTTAGGGGGGTGTTTTTGTCTGCCCATTTTGGCTGGCTGTTTGGATTTGTGACTGAGTATTAGGTATATCTGCTATGCCTCTCAGTCTCTAGAACAGGATAGTGTCAAATGCTGTTTCTGACTAGTGAGATCAGGCAAATACCCAAAGCCTCCAGAGACCAGCCTCTGCCTGTAGACTGATTGGATTAACTCTTAAGTAGCCCTCAGACAATCATCCTCAGGTGTGGTGAGAGATGTTCCAATAGGGTGGGGCAATTGCTGCTGCCTGGAGGCTAATTGCCATTCTCAGAGACTCCACACCATGGGACAACTGCATAGCAAAAGTCTGCCTGAGAAAGATGGCCTCATCAGAATGAAGGAATGACTCAGCACAGGAAAGCATGGTGTCTGCCTTCTGAACTCTAACTTTAGGATGATTTTTTGGTAATTTAGTTGTAATTCCAGTTTGGTTCTGGGAACTTGTCTGTGTAGCATCCACTTACTCTGTGGCAATATTTAGTTTTCCTTCTTATAGACATTCTGAGAACAGCACCCGCAACCTAGTGAGAGATTCGGTTCAATAGTGCCCCCTGGTGGGCATTCTGAGAAGAACACCATAATAAGGTATTAGGGCTCAATAGTATCAAAAAAAAAAAAAAAAAAAAAAAGAATAGCACCAATGCTATAGGTTGTTGGGGTGAAGTTAATATATGCAAAGTCCCAAGAGCAGTACCTGCCCCATAATAAATGCCATTTCCTCTAGAATAAATAAAAACAGGGATTTTTAAAAAAATCTTGTGCACTGCATTGTAACTATCACTGCTGTATCTCCAATACCTACATCAGTGCCAGACATCATTGTTGAATTCATCAGTTTTCTATTTCTACTATATTTGTCTTTCAGTTCTTTTCTTTGGAGCCCTGATTCCTCTTTCTTTCCTTCTTGAGACCTCTTTGTTTCAAGTTCTGCATTCTTTGCCTCTCCTGGTTTCATAATCTATTGCTGAGCTAAATTGTCTCCTGTCTGGGTTTAAGGTACTTTGGTTTTCCTAAACCCTATATTCGCCCCCTACTGGGGATCAAACCTTTTGGTGTATGGGACAACACTCCAACCAATGGAGCCACCAGGCCAGAGCTGGGTTTAAGTTTTTTGAGTGGAATAAAATATAGCACTTCAATATTTATTAAAAATTATTAGTCATGCCCAGCCAGCATGGCTCAGTGGTTGAGCATCAACCTATGTGCCAGGAGGTCACAGTTCAATTCCCAGTCAGGGCGAATGCCTGGGTTGCGGGCTTGATCCCCAGTGTGGGGCATGCAGGAGGCAGCCGATCAGTGATTCTCTGTCATCATCGGTATTTCTATCTCTCCCTCTCCCTTCCTCTCTGAAATCAATTAAAAAATTATTAAGCCATGAAGTTACCAATGAAAAGATAAAGCAGAACTCATTGCAAGAAAAGTGAGAATAAAATAATATTTAAAATAAAATATTTTACATTAAAAATTATTTTAAATCTTCACCTGAGGATATTTTTTCCCATTGATTTTTTTTTAGAGAGTTGAAGTTGGGGGAAGGGGAGAGAAAGAGAAAGAAACATCGATGTCAGAGAGACACATTGATTGGTTGCCTCCCCCTCAGGCTCTGACCAGATCAGAGTTTGAACCTAAAACCCAGGTACATGCCCTTGACTGGGAATCAAACCCGAGACCCTCCAGTTTGTGGGCCGACCCTGCAACTACGCCGGCCAGGGATACATTAAATTTGTGGTGATTGTGTTTGTGTTTGTCATTTGTACACACTTTGGGCCTGTACATCTGCAACCTTTTTTTTTTTTAAAACATATTTTATTGATTTTTTACAGAGAGGAAGGGAGAGGGATAAAAAGTTAGAAACATCAATCAGCTGCCTCCTGCACACCTCCTACTGGGGATGTACCTACAACTAAGGTACATGCCCTTGACCAGAATCAAACTTGGGACCCCTCAGTCCGCAGGCCGACGCTCTATCCACTGAGCCAAACCGGTTAGGGCTAAATCTGCAACCTTTACCAATGCTTTATTTTTATTCAAACATAAAAATAGTTGAAAGAAGAGTATAATAAATAGCTGCTGTATCCTTCACCTAGATCCACTAATGGACAGACAAATGGGAAAAGTATGTGTGTCTGTATTTATTTATATCTTGGATCAGTTTGGAGGTTATTCTGGTATAGGGTATGAGGTATGAATCAACTTTTTTATTTCAAGTTGTTACCTAGTTGTCTCATTGCTGTTTAATCAAAATGCCATCTTGCCCCAGTTGGGGCACAAGCAATTGATGTGTCTCTCTCATATTGGTGCTTCTCTCTCTCCCCCCTCCTCTTGCTCCCTTCCACTCTCTAAAAATCAATGGAAAAAAATACCCTCATTCCTGGAGTGAGGATTAAAAAAAATAAAATAAATAAAATGCCATCTTTACCCCAGGGATTTGAAATACCACTTTGGTTTCATTTAAACCTTCCTAGGTACTTGTAATTCTGGACCTTTCTTTTCTGTCTCATTGTTTGGGTAACCATGGAGCATTACTATACTTTAAATGATGTAACCCTTATAGTATGTTTTAATATTGATAGGGTTAATTTCTCCTTTTACACTGTTCAGTTTTTCTTTCAGAATTTGTGTTGCTATCTTTATGTATTTATTTTCCTCAAAAGCCCTAGAATAAAGTTGTGTAGGCTCAGGAATCTGCTGCAAAGAAATAGTGCAAAACGTAGCAAAAATTCTGATGTAACAACAAGAAACAACTCAAGTGCCCTCTCTTTGGGAAAGAATCTGGAACTAAAATCTGACCTCTGCTGTTCACTGCAGTTACTGCACGGTAATAACTCAACGTCCGACAGTCTCATGCTAAGCCTTTCAGTGGCGTTTAAAACCTAGAGCAGTGATGGCAAACCTTTGAGCTCGGCGTGTCAGCATTTTGAAAAACCCTAACTTAACTCTGGTGCCGTGTCACATATAGAAATTTTTTGATATCTGCAACCATAGTAAAACAAAGACTTATATTTTTGGTATTATTTTATATATGTAAATGCCATTTAACAAAGAAAAATCAACCAAAAAAAATGAGTTCGCGTGTCACCTCTGACACGCATGTCATAGGTTCGCCATCACTGACCTAGAGCATATTTTTCCTCGGAGAAACAGATCTGTTAGTGAAGAGAAGCTGCAGATAAGTCAGTATGAGGATGTTAGCGGTTCTTAGTCATACTTTTTAAAACACAAGGGCAGGAATAAGGGGAAATGAAAAAAAAAGTTCATCCCAGAAAAAGACAAGTTCACTCAACAAGTGGGCAGAATTGGATCAGGGCTGGGAACACACATGACACCAGCGTTGCTGAGGCAGGAGCGGGTAAACAGGAGAGGCTGGGAGCGGCTATTCCCTCCTCCGTCTCATTCTTCAGGGGCGGTAAGTGTCAACATTAGAAAAAGAAAAGGGCTATAGCAATGGGTTTTACTAGTATAGTTGGGGTGAAGATTTCCATCAGATTGAGAAATGTGGGCTATTAGAAACTTGGGAAAAGGGAACCAGGCTGTTCATTCTAGCGACAGAACACCTCCTTCTGTATTTTATCCCTTTATTATTGTCATTATCCCCTTTGAAATAATTGTAATGTAATTGTCCTGGCTGGAAGGAAGAAGTCATCTTTGCAGTTAGTGCTCTGCTATTCCATCTGTTATAGGCACCTCTCACCGACACCAGCGAAGCGTTACCAGACAGGATAGCCCCCTGAGTCCGTAGAGAGGGCTGTGCCCAATCTCGATCCTTGTCTTCTCACATAAACGAATGTATACGAGAGACCTTGACTGCATTGTGAAAAGCCAACTGATTAAAGCGATTAAAGCATGCACCTTTATTGAAAAAGCAAAGCAAGCAAACCTACACATCTGGCTTAGGAAGCACAGACGGGCTCTCAGCTAATCTGAAGAGCAAGTTGGTGGGGGTCCGAGGCGTTATATACCCTCCTGTCTATAGGCTTCAAACTTCTGCTGACTCTTTTGATACAGATTAATTCTCAAGGTGCTCCCCCCCCCCCTTTTTTTTAAATTTTGTTGTGGCCTTCCCAGAACTCACAAAAAGCACCTGGCAACTTTATCTTGCCAGGTCTTGAGACTGCTGTCTTCTCTGCTTAGGGAGTAAAACTGCCCCTTTCCCCTTTCCCTTTCTGCAGTCTCTCGTTAGTGTTCTTTTTTCTTTTTTTTTTTAATCACTTGTTCTCTGTCCTTGGCTGGGGAAGATAATGGCTTGTTAATTACAAGCTGGCTGCAAAGCATCCACACTGTTTGGCCTTGTTTAACCTTTCCTGTCTCAGTTTCCCTATTCCTCCTGCCCTGGAATCCTGTAACACATCTGTTGTTTTCCGTTCAGTTTTATTGTTCCCTGCCTCTAGTGTTGCCTGAAGTGAGGGACAGTTGATAAAAACTTTAGGGATTGTCATGGACAACTTACGGAAATTTAACTCATAGTGATTTCATTTCTTTCTCAAAATTCAAACCGCTAAACAATTTTTTTTATTAGAAAGGCAAAATGAAGAGAATCAAAACTTGTGACATTAGATGGGATTCTCTTTTAGAGGATGCACAAATATTTCCCTTACCCCGCCCCCAATGACACTGCCTTATCTGGCTCCCAAAGAGTGAGCAGGTTGAATTCTCAATTGTTCCTGTATATTTCCTCTCAGTGGGTCTTGGGCAGAGTGAATGGTCATTCTTGTTCAAATACACAGACACTTAACCTGCCGAACCTGGTCAACATCCACCGGCGCTGAGCATCCTCATTGTATCGACTCCTTTTGTAACCAGACAACCAAGGGGTCGGGTCCGGGCTGCCTGTCACCACTTGAGCCAATTTAAGCGACAGGGTTGCGTCATGTATGAGTGTTTATTCCATTACTGCCAGCAGCATGGGAGAGCAGCAGGCCACCCGCAAAGATCTGCTCTGACCCCCCTTGCCAGTTGGCTGGTTATACACACACAGGGGAGAAGATAGCTACGTGCAGCTGCGAGCTGTAAGTGTAACATGGACAGGGGAGGGTAGAGTCTGCAGTCCCGCCTTCAGGAGCTCAAAGTCTGATAACAAGGTGGCTAATCTTCTGTGATCTTACAAACAGCCTGATCCTGGGACCTGAGAGTGGTCAGCGTTCCTGAGAAAAACTCGGAGGGGGCAGGGTCCAGGTAATAACTGGAACGGTGAGCAGAGGTTTTCCCAGGTCGTGTCTCTGGACACCAAAGAATGAGCTACCGGACCAGGTTTAAGCACAGTGTGGGAAATTTATTACAAGCAGGTTCAGACTCCCCACAAGGGGAGGGGGACTCACTAATGGGCTGCCCGTTAAAGCCTTGTATATATTTGCTACAAGCCTGCTCTGTGTCTACCTGTGTCGTCACCTGATTGATTCCCTCAATTGTTTTTGCCCAGCAAAGGACTTAGGTGGTCTTTCCCTGTTTCTATGTGCTCTTCCTCTGTCCCTATGCGGAACTCTCTCTGTTTCTATGCATTCGTACACCTTGTTTACTGCAGGCCCTCCCTTGGCTTCCCATGCCTCCTGCTTTGAGTCCAGAAACATTTTATTTTTTCTGCGTGGTTGGTTCCTGTGGTTAGGCCGGCTCACACTGCCGGGTCTGCCCCTGCCTGTGTTCCACCTGCCTTTGTTTCCCACTGGACCCCTGTCCTTCCTGCCTGCGTTTCAAGTTAACCCTCTCACAGGCACAGCAACCAAATCAAAGCCTGTCCTGTCCTTGTTCTGTTCTCAAAGTGTATTTCTTTTCTGAGTAATGGACCCATCGAGGCATCTTATCTTTTTACAGCCTTGTTTCATCCTCCAGTTTCTCAGGGTCTGTAAGAAAACTTATCTGTAGTTAGTGAGGTGGATAATTACTAAACAGCTGTGGCTCTAGTCTCGTGACATGTCCTTCCCCACTCTCACTTTCATCATCGTCTCCAGCCATGACCACCCATGAAATACTTACTGCCTCTTACCAGATGCTCCTGTCTTCCCAGGAAAAGCCACCAGGCAGCTTTCAGAAGTATTTACCTCTCTGCTTACTCATTCCTTACCTTCACAGTTGAATCTTAAATAGATGGTGCATAACTTTCTATTTACCTATCTGCTTACTCCCTCCTTATCTTCATGGTTGAATTTAAAATAAGGTGATTCATAACTTTTCTGTAATTGCTTTGCATTGCTTTGCATTTAGCATCATCACATACATATTTTCCATGTCAGCAGTCATAGTTTCCTAGTGACCCGTAGAGTTTCGTCCAATGGTTGTACTATATTTAATCCGCGAGTTACTTAACTATTTAGTTCATTATCAGTCTTTACAATTTGCACACTTGTTTTTATACCAGTAGGATAAACTTTAGGAATTGTTGGGTCAAAATCCAATTTCCCCCACTCCTGTTTTCTGTTCATGGACATGACATTTTGCAGAGTAATATACATACTGAAAAGTACATAAGATTCTACAGCTTAATAAGCTTTCACAAAGTGAACACACCTGGATGACCCACCAGGTCAGGAATCGGAATATCACCAGAAACCAGAGCCGCTTCTCATCTCCCCTCTAGATCCTGTCCTTTCGAAGGGCCCCTTCTCAGCTGGAGACTAGCTTTGCCTGGTTTTGAACTTTATGTGAGCGGAATCATACAGTGTGTATCCTTGTTTCAGGCTTCTCCTTGATCCATATCTTTAAAATATTTGTAGTGCAATGGAAAAGTTTCAGTGCCTTCTGTATTCTTGGCCTCCATGTAATATGACACGATGGACCATCCCCCAGTCTTGAATTTTGTCTCCTTTTTCTTCTGTGATAGTTATCTCCTGGCCTTCCTCGTATCTTCCAGCTTCTCCTTCCCCCATTCCAGAGCCTCCCCATCACTAAACCTTAAATCACTGTGCATTCGAGCTCCAGCCCAAGGCCATTTCAGCCAGATGAGTTCATGGCTTTGTTACCATCTGTGTGCCTGGGCCCTACATGCATATTTCTACCGCAGACAATTTCCCTGAGATTCAGATATCCAACTTGATCATATTATTTGTATATTTCAAAACTCAACAACCCAAAACTGAAGAGTTTCCTCTGCTCCAGTTGCCCCAGACCTGGCACTGTTCTGGTGTTTCCTGTCTCAGAGAAAAACACCAGCCACAGGGTTCCCAACAGAAACCCAGGACTCATCCTGATGCTTCTCTCTCATCGTATCCGACAGCCACTACATGCTGACAGCTTCTCCTCCTAAATAGCTCCCTTCTCATC
Source organism: Myotis daubentonii (assembly GCF_963259705.1). Lineage (NCBI taxonomy): Eukaryota > Metazoa > Chordata > Mammalia > Chiroptera > Vespertilionidae > Myotis > Myotis daubentonii. Next base: position 82,110,205 of record NC_081845.1, on the reverse strand, counting down.
ATCTTCGCTGCCAGCATTCAAATCCAAGCTAAACTTGGATCATCTCTTGCTAAGACTGTTGCAATAGTCACCCCAAACTGATTTCCAAACAGATGGATACTTTGCTTAAGACTCTTCACCGGTTTACATGTTAGACTGAAGAAGTTACTGATATCAGCACTTTATCAGACCGTCTGCTGACCTAGCCCCTTACTATTCTTTGAGTCTCTCTCTTCTCCTTATTCAGAAATTGCTCCACACAGTCTGTAACAGGTCAGAAACCGGTTGAAATTTGGGCAGTTATGTCTAACTAGAGGCCCAATGCACGAAATTCGTGTAAGAGTAGGCCTTCCTTCCCCCAGCTGCCAGCACCGGCTTCCCTCTGGCACCTGGGATCCGGGTTTTGCTCTGGCCCCAGCTTCATCCTGAATGACGTCTGGTCTAATTAGCATATTACCCTTTTATTATTATAGATTAGTTATCTGGAAGATAAAAGTTAAAAACAAAGTATGGGTGCCATTTGGAGTACATTGTTCAGAAAGCAACAAGAGGAAGGAAAAATAGTCCTCAAGGAATTCCAAGCTGCTTAAGAGGCCAATTAGCATAATGACTTCAGGCTTCAGAGTCCCACAAACCCCGGGTTCTGATCTTGACTCCACCACTTTTAAAACCTGCATAACTTTTGGTGAGTCATACTACTTCTGAGCCAGAATTCAATACCTTCTCCTTCACAGGGATTACATTATCTATCTCTGCTGTTTGGCACAACTGTCAGCACATAGTCAAGCGTTAAACAAACAGTAGGCATGTTACTATTAGGAAGAAAATAAGGCTATAATATTATTCCCATGGATCAGGTAGGAGTCACCCAGGCTTAATTAATGCCCAAGATAATGAGGATCCTGGGGGCAGGGACTACTAGACCATATTGTCCCGAGAGCTTTCTGGACTCTGCTCTCCCTGGCACCAAGGAGACATTTATTTCCAGGTAACCAGGAACTCTGGGCAACCTAAGCAAGAGTCTTATTTTTTTTTATTCAAACGACGCTCTCCTCTAGCCAGTTGGTTTACTTTTCTCAGGACAAACCCCTAACATTGGGTTTCCCCTTATCTTTGTAGGTGGAATTTTGGGAACCTCTGTGAGATAAGAAACTAGTATTGTATACGTGACTAAGTGAATGTTATCCAGACTAGACAGATGCCACCATTTGTGAGGGGCCTGCTTTTACTGGCTACCGCCTGTGGTGTTGATCTCTGTCCTCCAAAGATACATATACACAAACAATTGGAACGTGAATTAAAAAAAAATACTGACAAGGATAAAAGACCGATAATTGATTTAATTATTTAAGCATTTAAATTTCCTTTGCAAAAAAGATACACGATTGAGTGAAAAGAAAATAGATTGAAATCAAAATGACATCATTCTGGCTGGGCCTCCAGTGCTGATTATCTGTGTAATCTTGAAGTCATTTGTTTTCCCGGGTCCTCAAATTCTTCATATGCAACGAGAGAATTAGAATGTATTATCTCATCACAATTCTGAGTTTATACGCAGAAAATATGAAAGAAAAATACTTATATATTTATGTGTGTGTGTATATGTATGTTTATATGCGCATCTGCATATCCACATTCACATCTATATATGCATCGTAGTTTCTTAAGAGAAAGCAAATTATAGACGAGGAGGCTGGAATAGGTGACAGGTAAGGTCCAGTCCTATGCTGCATCATCTGTTTCTGGCATTAAAATATCTGCCTTCTCCCACCCAAGGCGACTGAGCAGCGGGAATTTGTTAGAAATGCACATTCTCAGGCCCCGCCTCCTGTGGGGGAGAGGCTGTGTTGTACCAGCCCTCTGTATCAGATGTGAGAACCACTGCCTCCTAATACTCCCAGGGGAGAACTCTAGGCTAGAGCCACAGGCAGAAGTGAAGAGCCAGGCATTCAAGACGAAAAACAGAACAGTCCACAGAGAACTGGGGTCAGAGGTGGTGGGCACTGCGTTTGGGGAGACAGAGCAGTGTGGGCCCAGGCTAATGTTACTGAGGGCAGCAGGGAACTGGTGTGGTTGTGAGAATTCAGAGGGGAAGCCCAGGCAGGTAGAAAGCAGTAGCCACACGCTGCCGTGTTAAATCATTGTCCTCCTGCTGTCATTTCTGCTTCTGCGCCGAGAACTGCTGGCTTCAGCAGGGTCATCCCCTCTGCTACCGCTGCAGCAACCCTGACCCCGGCCATCCGTCTATCTATCTGTCTATCTATCCATCTATCTATCCATCTATCTATCTATTTTCTGGTTATTGATTGTAAAAACCCGAGACAGGGCTAGTTAAGGCTTGTCAGGCCGAGCCTGCATGTTTTCTCCAGGATTCTCCTGACCCCAGTTTTCATTTTCTCTTCACTGGCAGTTAAGGAGGATGTGAATCCTCAGGGCACGGGATGATGCCTGCCGCTTCGCTGGGCTAGAGGTGAACTTGGCTGGACAAAGCTGCCGGGGTGAGAATGAGCCGGTGGAAGCGACAAGGCAGGAACTCGGCCTTGATGGTCTTCAGGAGGCTCAGGGAGGCCACGTTGTCATCGAGGACGTTGCCCTGCGCGGGGAAGCCCCGGCTGTGCAGCTTCCAGGCCAGGGTGAAGGCCACCAGCCGGCTGTACCCTCTCCTGCGATGCTCCGGCAGGGTGTAGCCGTGGCACATGGTGGCGAACTGGTCTGTGATGGACCAGGAGACCGGGCATCCCTTCTCATCGCGGACACACACGCTGGGGAAGCAGGAGATGAGGTTGGCGATGTACCGGAGACACTGCTCATTGCCGCCCCGCGACCAGGTCCGGTTGAGCAGATCAGCATCCGCTACGCTCAGGTAGGTGAGTCGCGGGGGAGAAGTCCTTCTAGAAGAAAAGGACAGGAGAAGAGGTGGGAACTCAGGGTCAGGTGACTTCCAACAACTCCTCCTCTTTGTAGACTGAATTAAAGGGAGACGCCATCCCAGAGATAGGGCCTAACAAATACGAAGACATTGTCAATGAGTTAGATTCCATCTCTCCCCCACTCCAGACATCTTGCAGAATTTCATTTCTGATAGGAAAAAATACTCATTATTTCCAATTGATGTCTTTCCTTCTAATTTTATGCCCTGAAGCCTTGAAAAGACCTGATTCTTGGGCCCCTAATCTTTTGGTTTATAAAAAAGTCCAGCTGGTGTGGCTCAGTGGTTGAGCGTCGACCCATGAACCAGGAGGTCATGGTTTGATTTCTGTCAGGGCACATGCCCAGGTTGGGGGCTCGATCCCCAGTGTGGGGCGTGTAGGAGGCAGCCGATCAATGACTCTCTGTCATTATTGATGTTTCTCTCTTTCTTTCTCCCTCTCCCTTCCTCTCTGAAATCAATAAAAGTATATTAAAAAATGTTTTGAGATAGAACTTGTATATTCACGCATCCATGCCCAGAAAACAAATACAAACTTAACATCCCAGGCATATGTAGATGCTCAAAAAATGCTAGTTCTTCCCTGGCCGGTCTGGCTCAGTTGGTTGGAGCATCGTCCTGTGCACCAAAAGGTGGCGGCTTAAATTCCCTGTCAGGGCACATACCCAGGTTGCGGGTTCAGTCCCCAGAAGGGACATACGTGGGGAGCAACCAATCAATGATGTTTTTCTCTCTCTCTCCCTTCCTGTCTCTAAAAATCAATGATAATAAAACAATTCTACATCTTCCAGACCTTCCCCTAAAAGGTTTGGAAAAAGGTCTAACATCTCATGGCATCAAGGTGAAGAAAAAAAGATAAGAATTGGCGCCATTTCTAAGAGCTAAAGTGGGTTATTTGATTGAAAACATACGGGGCTGGTTGTGTTTCAGAATTTGCTTTAGTTCTTGAGGTACCATGTGGTGAGGCCATCCCCAGGGACTGCTGAGAGCCTGGTGACATCATTCTAGCTAAGATCTTCTTTACAAAGCCCAAGCGTGTGTTTTCTTTTCATTAGTTCTGCAGGGTTAGCCCACATCCCAGACATCCGTGGGCTCTGGCACTGGGACAATTACCTAACCCTGAGCAGGGGTAAAAAAGTAAATAAATACAAGCAATAACTGGCTTAATAGAATTTTTATATTTAAGTTTCGAAAGTGAACTTTAAATAAAAACATTGCTAAGACTAGCCAAGTGCTTCAGTGGTTATACTAGAGACCATGACCTTGTACCTGAAGGGCAGGGTACCCTAAATACAGCGCACACATTTGGGTGATGACTCTGTTAAAGACAAATTGTCTAACTTCCCATGCAGAAGGGAGCAATTTAAGTCAAAAACTGATTTTAAAAGGCCTGGTTGGGGATAGAGGAAAATTTTAAATAATACCTCTGGGATATGACAGTAAACAGACTGTGGAAAACCCTAACACTCTAAAGGACAAATAGCCTGTTTTTGTTTTTGTTGTTGTTTGTTTGTTTTTAACAAAAAGTAATGTAAGAAATATAAAATGAAATGAAAGGGGAACCTATATGTTAAGAGAGATATTAACCAATTGCAATGTATGAACCTTATTTAGATGCTTGTTCAAAACAAACTGCTAAACATCATGATAGTTTAGGAAATGTGACTACTAACTGGTTATTTGACTTTAAGGAAATATTGTTAACAAAATGCAAGGTGTTGTGCAGGCAAGGGTTAAGATAACAGGCTTGAGGCCGCTACCGTTACAATGATAGGTTGCCAGGTTGGCCATTGGCTGGTGTCTGGCAATGTGAATTTCTGGAGGGGCCCTGCCACTCCCGGAACTGATATGCATGGCTCGCTGTGCCTGACTGTTTGCACAGTCAATGTGGTTTATGCCGAACACCTGCTTTCTGCTGGGATTCTAGGAAATTGGCATACTCTAGGCAGAGGGTGCCTGTAATAAAAGCCCGATCACATGCTGTCGTGATCATTGCTGGGGAAATTACTTATTCCATGTGATTCCACCAGGAAAGGACTCTGGGAAGCTTGGGCCTGGTTTCCTCTGGACTTTGCCAAAGCATCTTATTCCTTTGCTGATTTTGATTTGTACCCTTTCATTGTGATAAATGACAATATATATTGAGTCCTGTGAGTCTTCCTAGTCTATCACTGTCCTGTCAGACAAGTGATATTAGTAAATTTTTAAGAATCCTTATCTTTTCACTGTATACAAATAAAAATCATTCTTTGACATCCTCCTTCCCCAAATAATTCTAAATAGCCTCTGTTGTCTGAGCCCAAACAGACATATATATCTCATTTGGAGATCTATATTAGAATGTTTATAATATCTGGAAAATTTCCTTCAGAATAATCCAAGGGTGGAAAGAGTAGAAAGGAGTATAGATAAAATAAGACAACTCACATATTGATGGGTAGGTTTATTACACTACTCTCTGTACCTTTTGTATGTGTTTGAAAATCTTCATAACTGGGGGTGGGGGGGTGGGGGGGTGGAGTAAAGTCCAGCTTGGCTGGTGTTGCTCAGTGGTTGAGCATCAACCTATGAACCAGGAGGTCACGGTTCAATTCCCGGTCGCCCAGGTTGTGAGTTTGATCCCCAGTAGGGGGCATGCAGGAGGCAGCCGATTGATGCTTCTATTCTCATCATTGATGTTTCTATCTCTCTCTCCCTCTCCCTTCCTCTCTTAAATCAATTTTTTAAAAGTATATATATATATATTTTTAAAAAGTAAAGTCCAGTTGCTTTATGTAACTTAGAAGTGTCCATTCTTGTTTAGGTTTAATCTTGTTCTGTTCAATAATTCCTTCACCATATTTCATACAAGTGAAGAAAACTAACATTCACCAAGCTGGGTACTTTTCAAGTATCATGTCTCATTTGCTTATGAAAAAACAGGTAAGGAAGATATTATAGATTAATTTTCAAGAAGAAGAAATTGATTGAGGCTCAGAAAAATGAAGCAAAAGGGAAGGTAACTGGTAAATGACAGAACAGGGACTCCAAAGCAAGAAGAAAGTAAGAATGCAGATATGAACCAACACGTGTTTGGAAGGATTGGACTCAGATCAGGCTTTGTGGGATTTCTTTCCTGGCTCTACAGTTCACTCCTGTGTGTTACTTTGACTGTTCAAAGGGAATGATAATAGTGCTGCTTCGTAGGGTTGTAGAAAGGATTCACGTGGTAAACTATTGAAAACATCTAGTGCCTGGCCTGTAAGAGCTCCACACGGCTCAGTTACATACCCTCATCCCCGAAACAACAAAACGACCACCACCACCACCTTGGGCTCAGACAACAGAAGCTATTTAGAATTATTTGGGAAGGAGGATATCAAAGAACTAGAGGCCCGGTGCACAAACATTTGTGCACTGACGGGGGAGGGTAGGTGGGGGGGTGACCCTCAGCCCCACTTGTGCCCTCTCACAGTCTGGGACCCCTCAGGAGATAACCACCTGCTGGCTTAGGCCCGCTCCCTGGGTGGCAGATGACAGGCCCGATCCCTCGGTGCCTGCCCCACTTCCCCGGGTCGCGCACATGGCATGGCCGATCTGGGGATTGGGCGCCGCCTTGGGTCACGCACACGGCAGGGCCGATCCAGGGGTTGGGGCGCCGCCCTGTGTCACGCACACGGCAGGGCCAATCTGGGGGTTGGGGCGCCGCCCCGGGTCGGGTTGCACACAGGACGCCCAGGGCAGGCCGGCTGATCGCTGCTGCCCCACCTGGCCACCCCGGGTCGGGTCGCACACGGGATGCCCGGATGGAGGCCGGGCGGGCTGGCCGATTGCTGCTGCACTGCCCAGCCGCCCCGGGTTGGGTCACACACAGACGCCCACTGCCCCGGGTCGCAGATAGCAGGCCTGGATGGCGGCAGGGCAGGTGGGATGGTGCTGTCCCGCCCTGCCTGCAGTATGCAAGTTAGCCGCCATCTTTGTTGGTAGTTAATTTGCATATTGTGCTGATTAGCTGATGGGAGGCATAGTGAAGGTACGGTCAATTACCATGTTTGTCTATTATTAGATAGGATGATTTTTATATGTGTACAGTGAAAATGCAGGACTCCTGAGTTCATTTGTTACTATGGACAAAGACACTGATTTGATTTTGTAGGAAATTATGAGCAGTCAAGCACAGCAGAAAGGAAAGGAGTAAACACACACACACACACACACACTCTCAAATTTAGTCTCCATAGCCCCAATTCAAGGTACCTAAATATTCCTTACTAAGTACTCCAGGTACCACTCTTGGCACCTCCATAGCACTAAGTCCTATCCCAAAAGCGGAAACTGGATTTACATACAGGAGACTGGTGTCTGGCGGAGCTGACACCACAGACAAACGGACCGCCTTGCTGGAACTTAGCTTCACATCCAACTGCTTGGAGTTGGCAACAGCTTTGGAAACGTCATACAACTCACTCTGCAGCCCTGTATATGGAAAGACATAAGGAAAACCGCGGGCATTTTATCTGAGGCCACAAAAAGGAAATTCCTTGCAGTGAACCTATTATCATTAATACCTCCACGCATGATCCTAACCACTGTGTATTTACATACGGATCATTATAACTACCCCCTATCTGATTTTCAAACTTAGTGTGGGATTTTCAAATTCCTATATCATGTTGCCCCTGGGGATCATGAACGTCCGTGGAATCTTCTGAGGAAGACATCCCCTAGGCATTTGGAATGTCCTGTGGGCATTTTGATTTCTCTGACTTCTCAGACTGATCAGGGAAGAGACATGTTATGGGAGTGTAAAGAGCTTAGATTTATTTGGCATGGAATTCTCCCTTCCAGCCTCATAACGTAATGCTCGCTGCAGAAATATCCAGGTATAAACTCAGTGTTGGTGAGAGTTACCAGGAGCTTAACTCGGCTGATCCCTCGTGTTTACCATAGCGATCCTCTATGATCTGCATTGGTCATTGTTCAGTACTTGTCCTGGGCGCTGCTTCCCAGTGGGGCAGAAGAGTGGCCTGGTCTGTTCTGACAGCTCACAGGATGGCAGCCTCGCTTCTGCTTACTAGGCCTGACTGGCTCTGCTTCTCCAAATCCCCACCGGCTCTGTCCTTTCCCACCGGCGTCCTGATGGATGGAGTCCTCTGGCCATTGGCTTTCCCGTTCCCTTCCATGTCCAATGGCTTGTTTCTTCCTTTCAGGAAGTCACTTCCTCTTGACGAAGACACAACAGTTAAGTCATGTTGAACTCAGTCTGATACCTAAGCCTTGGCTCCTCCCTCAGGGAGTTAAGTCTAAGAAAAGATAAGGAAGTCTTCCAGTTCCTACTATCAACATTATAGATGCTGTGGCTAGCCTCCCACATGATAACACTGAATTGGATCTGAGTAATTCAAAATACTATCTGAGGGGAAATAAGAGGTAGTGCTAACTAAAGGTAGGGATGGTAGTTCAAACAGAATTTCTTTCTCCTGAGTTAGACTGAACCAGTTCTTTCCAAAAGTCAGATTAGCCCTGGCCTGGTACCTCAGTTGATTTCAGCATCACCCCGATCCACCAAGGTTGTGGGTTCCATCCCCATTCAGGGCACATACAAGAATTAACCAATGAATGCATCAATGAGTGGAACAACAAATCAGTGTTTCCCTTTCTCTCTCCCCCACGTCAGAAGCCACGGGTAATACCTGCACTGACTTACATGCTGAGTGAGGGGCCTTCACCACTCCAGCTCTATTAGGTGCTACTAATTCAAGTCTGTCCCCACCAAGCCTTCAGGAAGAGGGGATGAGTCCATCTAGATGACTGTAACTGACTCGTGGCTATCAGCTAGGCCTTTGGGAAAAAGAATATTGGCAATTACAGGGATGTTCTCTCCGTAATGCTGGATTCAGGTGATTTGAAGATAGTAGGCCTATAGCACCAGTATCCACCCAATTACAGCCATGATTTCTCACACCAAGGAAGAGGTATGCTCATTTCCACACTAAAGTAATACTGGGGAGGACATTTTTCTGAATTGGCTAGACAGTTGGTAAAACCATGTCTCCCTTCTAACCAGGGTATCTGGGGTAAATCTGTAAAGGCGAGGGATGGTTAGAACGTCCTCCATAAGGTCTTTCCGAGCATTTGCAAATGAGTTTCATACAACATCCCACCGCCTTAGATTATGAGTATGCATTGGTCATTGTTCATAGACGGACACAAGGAAACCTCGTGAGAGGGCGTCAGCTGTACGTGACTGAAAAAAATGACCAGACAGCCCTAACCGGATTGCTCAGCGGATGGAGCGTCAGCCTGCGGACTTAAGGGTCCCAGGTTTGATTCTGGTCAAGGGCATGTACCTTGGTTGTGGGCACATCCCCAGTAGGGAGTGTGCAGGAGGCAGCTGATTGATGTTTCTCTCTCATCGATGTTTCTAACTCTCTGTCCCTCTCCCTTCCTCTCTGTAAAAAGTCAATAAATATATATTTTTAAAAATGACCAGACTTCATATTTCTAACATGGGAATTCCTGCCTTCAATGTCAAAGGATCTAGGAATTCATTTCACTGGAATGGTTACAAACAGTAACTTCATCGCCTGTATTTGCCCCCAAACATTATGAAAAATTGAAACAGGAAGTGATACCCTGAAGCATAAACTGTCCATCCGAACTATCAGAAATTTTTAACCTGCTTCTTCTGCCTTGGCCTACAGTTCTTCCAGTAGCACTGGTGGCCACACAATTATATCCTGGGAGTTCACATATATGGTTTCCTTATAAAGCCATTTCAGGATATACTAGACAGATTAGCTGATTAGCCCTTTCTAGAATTACTAGTATTTGCTTCAGAAAGAAGAAAAGCTTACCTTTTGGTTTGGATTGAAATTAGAGTTATTTTAAAAGGCTGTAACAGCAAAGGGTTCAGAATAATAAGGAAAAATATGCTGATACTCACTGATATCCCTGTTACATAACAGTAAAAAAAATCACTTAAAAGCAGCCCCATTTCAATGGCCTCTACCTACCCCCAAAGCCAGGCCTCATTAGGAGTAAAAATAAATGTTCTTATAAAACTGTAATACATGAATTGTAAAATATATAAAATATATTAAATGCATAGATATGTGTTTGTGCATATGTGTATATATAGCATAAATGTGAAATACGCATATCTGTCTATCTGACATATGCGACTAAAAGGATTTAACGATGACCTAGTGTCTTGCCCTTGACTCACCTTGTATGTGGAAAACCTGGTCCCAGTTGATAACGTCATGTTCTTCCAGCAGCCGTCGGTAAGCTCTCACATCCTTGTAGAACACAGCATAGCCGTTTGTGTAATGGTCCAGGTTATCTGTCTCAGCCTGGGTCAGAAGACACATCATAAATACGCATCCTCTATCAGCGGTCGCCAACCGGTGGTCCGTGGGCCACTGGTGGTCCGTGAGGTCCAAAAGGTTGGCCACCACTGGTTTAAGGGAACCTTTGGACTAACTCACTGAAATCCTAGATGGCGCGGGTCCCGTTAGCTGTGCGGGTCTAGGTAATTTCCATTAGCAAAGTCAGTCACCAGTAGACGGTGACTACGTGGGAATGTGGCTAATACCCTGTAGTGAGGGAAGGCACAGACACTCGGAGCCTTTGCTTGACGATCTTTTCTAGTATCAGGGAGGTTTTACATTTATTTCACGTAGTTCCAGGATTTGTAATTTATTTGTGAAAATAGAAAGGGTGTAACTCAAGGGACCCGCCGATCAGAATTAAATAGAACTCTCAGAACTGTCCTAATGCGGTCACGGCAGCACATCTTTGGTGACTTGAGCCTCTCTTTGGTCCCAGAGGCAGAAGGGGGCAGACGCTGTCTTTTTCAGCGTTCGTCCATATTCACACGCATGACCAAAGTCCCCATCGTCATACGGAATCATCAACCCAGTAATAAACACTGGTGTGTGCAAGTTGTGTGCTTTCTGCTTCTAGAGATTATGAAACCCTAAAGGCATAGTGTATTGAATGCGTTTAGGCTAGAGGTTTTCCATACGTCCGGTACTCCAAAGACAGTCAGATTAGCAGCCAAGGATGACATGTGTAGCTTTGTAAGCTAAAGTATTTGGCTGTGATGGTTATAATATCCCTTTTACCTAATCTGTTCTTTCTAGTTGATGCCAACTCTTACTGTTTTGCCTTGCAACACTGTACCTCTTTCTGCCGCCGAGTGATGACAGCTTTGAAGTCTGGCCATGAGTCCAATACCACTTCCTTTTGAAAGGGGTTCCCGCGATTTATGTTCATCACTGCTCCATAAACCTGACCCAGAGGACCCAGAGAGACAGGTCAACGGCATCACCGGCTGTTTCAGTTGCATATTACCCTTTGCACCTCTGGTTCTACCATAGAATTATGGCCCTCAAAGCAGATATTATAAATATACACACAACATACACACATATACACTTCCCCCTTGTTATTTCATCAGTGCACATGAAAACTGCTAAAAAGTCTATGAAAGCTTAAGAAAACTCTCCCTGGGCCCTAACCGGTTTGGCTCAGTGGAGAGAGCGTTGGCCTACGGACTGAAGGGTCCCAGGTTCAATTCCGGCCAAGGGCATGTACCTTGGTTGCGGGCACATCCCCAATAGGAGGTGTGCAGGTGGCAGCTGGTCGATGTTTCGCTCTCATCGATGTTTCTAACTCTCTATCCCTCTCCCTTCCTCTCTGTAAAAATCAATAAAATATATTTTTTTAAAAAAAGAAAGAAAACTCTACCTGGACTTAGTGCTTCACAGTACAACCAGGAGAGGTACTAAATCAATAGGCTTACTAGGTGGGTGCTAAGCACATAGGTTAGCAATAAAGATTATTGAATGAATCAAAATCTATGGATTTAGGGCTCATACATCTTTTAGATGTTCCACAGGTAATTTTGATGCTCACTGCTTTTGGGGTGTAGTATACTATCTAAAAATAACCTGCGAAGTGCAACTACTCCTTCCACCCTGAGTTACAATTCAACATCACAAGATAGTGAAATACACCCCTGCATTTCAGATTTGATGGAGCAAGGCTCTCCAAGTATTCCCTGAGGACTGCAATGATGTCTCATTCATTATTACATCTATGGAGCCTGACACGGCTGATCAAATGCTTTTTTTAAAAATTTAATTTAATTTTATTTTTTTAATATATTTTATTGATTTTTCACAGAGAGGAAGGGAGAGAGACAGAGAGTTAGAAACATCGATGAGAGAGAAACATCGATCAGCTGCCTCCTGCACATCTCCCACCGGGGATGTGCCTGCAACCCAGGCACATGCCCCTGACCAGAATCAAACCTGGGACCCCTCAGTCCGCAAGCTGACTCTCTATCCACTGAGCCAAACCGGTTTCGGCCTGATCAAATGCTTTTTAAAAAATATATTTTTTAAATTGATTTTAGAGAGGAAGGGAGAGGGTGAGAAAGATAGAAACATCAATGATGAGAGAGAATCATTGATTGGCTGCCTCCTGCATGCCCTCTATTGGGGATGGAGCCTGTAACCCGGGCATGTGCCCCGACCTGAAATCGAACCGTGACCTTCTGGTTCATAGGCTCGATTTGATGCTCAACCACTGAGCCCCACTAGCCACGCTCAAATGCCTTTTTTTTTTGAAGTATTTTTATTGATTTCAGAGAGGAAGAGAGAGAAAGAAACATCAATGATGGGAGAGAATCATTGACTAGCTGCCTCCTGCACGCCCCCTACTGGTCTGCTGATCTTACATATACTACAGAGTAATAAGTTTATCAAAATGGTTTCCCCTACTGAGGATTGAGCCCGCAACCTGGGCATGTGCCCCTGTCCAGAATCCAACCCGGGTCCCCTCAGTCTGCAGGCCAACGCTCTATCCACTGATCCAAACTAGCTAGGGCTCAAATGCTTTTTGACTAAACAGTACTGAATAATAATATTGGAATTCTCTGTGGCCTTTCACATTTTTTTTCTCCACTAAAAATCAAAGATGTCTGTCCTACAAAACAACTCTCATATGTTCTGTGTGCTTCTAGAGTAGAAAAAGCGTGGTGGTAAAGATACTTCCTCTGTGATCCAATGTATATTAAAAAACATGCAAAACTAAATGATGGCTTTAGAAGTCAGGATAGTGGTTACTTCGGGGGAGCAGGGAAAGGTGGGATTGGAGAGGAGCACTGATGGTGGGAGGGGCAGCCTCTCAAATCATGTTCTTTCTTGGAGTGGAGGTTATTCAGGTAATCGCTTTGTGAAAATTCACTGAGCTGTGTAAGTATGTACAGTATGTGCACTTTTTTTTTTTAAATCCTCACCCAAGGAGATTTTTCCCGAGAGAGTGGAAGGGAGGAAGGAAGAGAGGGAGAGAGAGACATCAGCGTGTCTCTCACATAGATTGGTTGCCTTCCACACCCACCCCGACCGGGGCTGGAGCTCAAACCTGCAACCCAGGTACATGTCCTTGACCAGGAATCAAACCCATGGCCCTTGGTGTGCAGTCAATGCTCTAACCACTTACCAACACCAGCTAGATGACCAAGAAAACCACTGAAAATACTCCAAAAATAAAGCTTTTGAAATAAACAGGAAAGGAATTTATAACAACCCCTAAACTTCAGTTCCACTGTGCACCTAGTACACATTCTTACCAGCAAGGCCAACCAGTCCATACCCATTTGCCATTTAAAAACATTTAGAACTCAAATTTACCTTAAAAACAAGCTAGTCCAGCATGAATGAAATTTTCCTGGGAGTCATCTAAAGTGGCTGTCAGGAATATAATTATCTGGGTCATACCCACAACCCACTGAATCCGTCTCTAGCAAGTGGGGAGCGGGGGCTGTGTATTTAACAAGTGCCCCAGAGTCTTATCACTGGAAACTTTGGGAAACAGCCACCAGTTGGACATTATTTCCACAGATCAAGACAATAGAGCAATAAAACAAAACTCAAAGGCACAGTACCTTGAGTGATTCGGGAAAGTGACTCTTCAGCACTTTTTCCAGTGTCAGTAATTTGGTAGCACAGTTTAGCACCAGCATCTTCTCCAGAGTTCTAGCAGCTCCACACCTAGTAGAAACGTGAAGGTATACAATTCATTTTTGCCTGTTAGCAATGAATCCACCTAGGAACATCCTGGAAACCCTGTTTTCCCTGGCTGTGATTCTGTTTTTTGTTTTTTTAAAAATACATTTTATTGATTTTTTTACAGAGAGAAAGGGAGAGAAATAGAGAGTTAGAAACATCGATGAGAGAGAAACATCGATCAGCTGCCTCCTACACATCTCCCACTGGGGATATGCCCGCAACCCAGGTACATGCCCTCAACTGGAATCGAACCTGGGACCTTTCAGTCCACAGGCCGACGCTCTATCCACTGAGCCAAACCGGTTTCGGCCTGGCTGTGATTCTGAATACCGTTGCTCCCCCTGAAGAGGGAAGGAGAGGTGAGGGAGGCCCTGGGATGGGTAAATCAGAGAACACCTAGAAATGGAAAGTGTTAATGACCTGATTCTGGAAAGATCTATCTCCACTGGGTAAAGCCTTCATCATTTACACATGCATAGGACTCAACGCCTCCTTCAGGATACAGTAGCTGTTGTAAATTTACATGTATATGTGTTTCTTTTGATTGAAGTCTTTCTCAAGTAGACTGTGAGATATATGAAGGAAGGGACCAGGTCTGCTTTGGGCTGCACCATCTCCCCAGCACCTACCATGGGGCCCGGCACATAGTAAGGGGCATTCCAAGTAGTTGTTGAATGGCTGATGTGAAACTCAGGGTAAGACGCTTCACAATGGGGTACAAAGACACTGAGGGGCTCAGATATCAGGTGGTTATGAGGAACAATTTGGAGAGGAACAGCTAGATTGCAGATGAAGACTCCTATGTGAGCAAAGGCTCCTTTCAGTCAGATAAAATTAAGGAACAACAACAACCAGAAAAGCCTATAATGTATACAGCTTCACTCATTCTGATGCAATTATATTTTCTAGATTTGGGGGCTCCAATCTCCTGCTCTTTTGCCCCAAGAAAACTTTTCCCTCAACATTCCAGTCAGGTCTTGACTAGATTAAAGATATAACATATATTTATATTTTATATTCAACTAGAGGCCCAACGCATGAAATTCGTGCAAGGGGCTTGGCCCTCACAGCCCCGGCTTCGCCTGGAAGGTTATCCGGAAGGTCGTCTGGATGGTCGTTCCGCTGTTCGGCCGTTGGGTCTAATGAGCATATTACGCTTTTATTATTATAGATGTAGCAGAACTTTTGCACCTCATCTTCACAGCCAGGCACTCGGAAGGCAAAGAAAGCTCAGGACACTTGGGAACCGGGGTCTTCTGGGATTGTGGTGGATTATTCCTTCGCAACACATTTCCCACGGGGCATCTCTGTGTGGCCATAAGATACTCAGAGTGTTCGATGGTGATTTACTTCAATCCACTGTATAAAGCCCTGTCATGTTGTTTACGAGACTCTGAGCTGCGAAGAGGCATGTTTCTGATGCCTGAGCCGGCTCCAGGTCAGTGAGCGGGCACGTGAGGTGTTTGCATTCTCTGTCGGAGTCCGAAGAGAATGAAGGGTCAAGGCAGCATCAGATAGTCTGGGCCATATTAGAAACTTTGAAAAAAAATCAAGTTTCCAGAGTTCAGGTTGAACAAAGAAAGAAGTATAGCCACTATCTCCTCACCCTTGTATCTGCTCCCTTTTTCACTCCCTTGTGTCACCTCTAAATAAACTTTAACTTCTTCATTAAACACATGATTTTAATTTGAGGCCTTTCGGGAGAAAATGAAATATAATTATTTCACAGGGAAGTTGATCATGTATCTCTTATTAGGTTTGATGTCTAGAGATCTTTTTATATCCCAATATACAGCACAGTAGCTAGTGCAAAGAGGAGGAATCCTAAGCCGACTCTTTGCCTGGTTTGTTCCTCAAAGGATTGAAACTACTTATAAGCATCAGTAAAATATAAAATAAAATTCAGGCAAAGGGGAAAATAGAGGTACCGAAGTAACATGAATGCCAAGCCGATGTCGCTCAGTGTTTGAGCATCCTCCCATGAACCGAGAGGTCACTGGTTCAATTCCCAGTCAGGGCACATGCCTGGGTTGGGGGATAGAGCCACATGCAGGAGGCAGCCGACCAATGATGTTTCTCTCTCATCAGTGTTTCTCTCTCTCTATCCTTTTCCCTTCCTCTCTCTCTAAAAATCAATGAAAACATATTCAAGCCCTAGCCGGTTTGGCTCAGTGGATAGAGCATTGGCCTGCGGACTGAAGGGTCCCTGGTTTGGTTCCGGTCAAGGGTACATGCCTGGGTTGCGGGCTGACCCCAGTGGGGGATGTGCAGGAAGCAGCCGATCAGTGATCCTTTCTCATCATTGATGTTTCTATCTCTCTCTCCCTCTCCCTTCCTCTCTGAAATCAATAAAAATATATTTTAAAAAAATATTTAAAAAAAAAGTAACATGGAGTCAGTCAAGAGCGAGGTCAGCAGGCAGGCAAAGCATATGGAGAACGAGCCCTACACGTAGAGTTGATCCTTTTTACATGTGGATTCCGTGTTTATAATTCACCGCTTGCTCATGTATGTGTATCCCTCCACATCAATACAGACAGTGCTTTTGCAGTCAATTGTGCAGAGCAGTAACACATTTGAGTCACCTAATAACCCATATTTTCAGCTAAAGTTGAAGAAGGCGACTTTTTGTTCCAGCTCTCATCCTGTAAAAAAAGTCTTTTATGTGTCTATTGAGTGCCAACGTTTTCTTTTCTTTGCATTTTTTTTTTTGCTTTTTTTGTTGGTAATTTCACTGTTTAAAATGGCCCCTATCCCCTGACCAGTGTGACTCAGTTGGTTGGAACATCATCCCTGTGCACTGAAGAGTCGTGGGCTCAATTGCTGGTCAGGACACATGCCCAGGTTGTGGGTTTGATCTCTGGTCAGGATGCTTTATGGGAAGCCACCAATATATGTTTCTTTCTCACATCCATGTTTCTCCCCCCCCCCTTCCTCTCTCTCTAAAGTCAATTTTTAAAAGTGAAAACCATAAAATAAAATGGACCCCAAGTATAGTGCTGAAGTGCTGGTTAGTGTGCCTAAGTGCAAAAAGGCCATAATGTGTCTTATGGAGAAAATACGTGCACTAGAGAAGCTTCCTTCAGGCATGAGTGATAAAGCTCCTGACTGTGAGTTCAATGATAATGAATCAACAGTCTATATTAAATCACATGCCTTTAAACAGAAATATACATAAAACAAGGTTACCTGTTGATCTGCTGATGTGGACGTTGGGACCAGAGGTTTGTAGGAACCTAATAACTGTCTGTATTTTCCCTAGGACCATTGGTTCAAAATTCTCCAAGACAGCATTGTTGCCTTTGACTTTATTGAACTCAAGGACTGTGGAGAATGAGAAGTAACTACTTTCAGGAGGTGAGAGCCCATTTTTTTACTCTAAACTTTCTGGCGGCCAATACCAAGAGAAAGAAAGATGGGTAGCTACATGATTCACTTTCCCATAGAGTTATCCTTCTGGTCTTTACCACAGCATTTGCTTGACTGTTCACTTGTGCCATCTCTAAATGAGGTCCAGCTCTCTAGCTCCTAAATATTCAAAACCCTCCTTGATCTGACTTTAATCTACTTTTCTAGAGTAAGCAGCTATTTCAACTCACAAACAAATGATTCAGGATGACATTAAAATCAGGGACATTTCTCCCAGGGGTTCACACAGAGAAAAGATACTATAATTAATGAACAACATTAGAAAATATCCTTTCAGTAAACAGTGATGAACTTCATAAGAATATTTCTTTTATTAAATAAAAAGATAGTTTTTTAAAAATTAAAATAATTTTTTTTTTGTTGTTAACCCTCACCCGAGGATATTTTTTCCACTGATTTTTAGAGAGAGTGGAAGAGGGGCGGGGGGCGGGGGAGAAAGAGAGGGATAAAGATCAATGTGAGAGAAACCTCAACCAGTCGCCTCCCACACTCACCTCGACTGGGGGCCAGGGATCAAACCTGCAACCCAGGCACATGCCCTTGACCAGGAATTGAACCCTAGACCCTTCTGTGCGTGGGCTGATACTCCAACCACTGAGCAACACTGGCCAGGGCTAAAAAGATAGCTTTTAAAGGCCACAAGAACATACAGAAATTCTCATAGGTGCAGAAAAAAATTTTTATGCATTATTGGATTATATCCGAAAGTCATAATGACAACTATTACCTCTGAAAGCTACAAGATCAGTATATCATATCCTCACCACTCAATTATGAAGTCTCCATAATTAATATGGGGCCCAGAATTGGAAGGTAAATGTTTGTAAATCCCTTGGCCAAACTCTTATCAACAGAGTCACTAAGTGAAGTCTTTGTGAGGAAATTATCATGCTCACATAACTTTTAGAAACTGAAGTTTCTTTGCGGCACCTAAAGTATTTTATTCATATTAACTAGACAATAAAAGCACGGTACTCTCCTGGGACACTTTTAATTCTCACAAATAAATAAAACAGAAGGTCCCTGTGTTTATGGAGTAACACACCATTTGTAATAAAATAGTCATTATTTTTTCAGATGATAGGTTTTTCTATTTAAAAGATTCCTGTCAGATAAGTCAGGAAGATTCCTGTCTTATCTGTTCAGGAAGATTCCTGTCTTACGTGTTTGCAAAAACGTCTATATTTCATAGTGCTTATTTACCCCGTATCAAAATTTAAGAGTAAAAAAAACAAAAATAAAAACACCCGAAAAACTTCTTTTCCTCCGAATCTAATTAAATTTATTCTCCCTATCCACTTTTGGATTTCATCTCTCCTCGTTCTGTTTCCCCATTTATTCTTGCATTAAAACCAATGATTTGAAACTTAAACGTAATGAATACATTGAATTAAAATGTATTAATTAAAACCTGGGTTTTCACTAATAAATGCTTACCTGCGGTTGAGCGGCTAGCCTGAAACAGGTTTTTCACTGGGCAAGCAGCAGCTCTTCCTCCCCAAATGGTGAGTTTCTTCCTCAAGCCTCGTTCCTTAATTAGTCCTTAGTGCCCAGAGAAGGGAGAGAAAAGGAAATGTCACACCTGTAGAGAGGGAGGAGTTTCTGTGGTCAGGTGAGATTTACCATGAATACAGCACCAGTGTTTCCCGCCACCTCTTCCTTTCGATCAGATTTAGTCTTACAGTGGAAAGAAAAGCCACTGAGCACTAATTTTGATTTAGATCTGAACATTTTCTAGACACAAAACCTATCTATCCATCAGGCTCTAATGGAAGAGAATCAAAAGAAATGGGACACAGGCCAGTGGGGAACAATAAAATAATGTGGCTATTGACCCCTTACATTTTTTTTTTATCTATTCTAAAAAAATAATAATAATAATTTCGCTGCTCTGAGCTTCCAAGAGGATGCTTGTAAAATTGAGCGTATGTTTGAAAATGTTAATTCTTTTACCCTATTCTTTTAAATGAAAAATCACTCACACTGTACTCGCTTCCTCAACGGCTGCAATCTCAGGCACTTATAGAAGCATTTACATGGGAATCGCAGCACACAACACAGTCTCCGAGTCTTGGATAATAAACAGTACAAATGTCCCCAAGGCATATGGAGACGGCTTCGATTTGAATGTGATCACCTGGGAGGATACTGTTACAAATGAAGGGGTAGGTTAGGGCATTCTTTACTTGAAGATGCTGGTTTTAAGTAATACACTGGCTAATTGGTGGTTGAAAGTGACTGAAAAACTTGTATTCAATGACAATTCCTGGACGTCAAAATAAGTGTTTATGATCCTGATACATTGATAACTTTTTTTAAAAGATGTTATGGAGGGCAACATATACCTGTGCATGTTCCTAAGGATACTATATAAATCTAGTCTTTTCTAAATATTATTTGAGGAAAATTGATTTTAATATGAACAGAAGTTGTTATTGGTAGAACAGAATCTGCGTCAGAGAGATCTATAAAAGTCTTCCCAGATTTAGGCTACATCCTGTTTCCTGGTGCATCCAAAACAGAAACTTCTACTCTTTTTTCAAAGTTCTTTGCTCTCTATAAAACACCGGAACTAATGAAAATAGTTGCTTTTTGCCATTAGGAAAAGTAACCAATAAGGCAAAGCATATTACTTTTCCAGGAAAACGACATTGGTTGAAGATAATTATATTTGAAATATGTCCATTACGCTAACCTGAACGTTTAACTCTGGGATTTACAAGGAAAAAATGGGAGGAAAAGGAGGTTACTAATACAAGATAAATTTAAAGAGATTTTCTTCTATAAACCCAAGTGAACAAATCCATCTACACTAATAAAAGAGAAAAATGGTAATTGGCGTACGACGATACCCTTTTCATTGGCTAATCAGGGCTATATGCAAATTAACTGCCAACTATGATTGGCAGTTAACTGCCAACAAGATGGCGGTTAATTTGCATATGTAGGCACAATGCAGGGAGGCGAAAGGGAAAGCAGGAAGAAGCCCCCTGCCACTGACAGTGATTGGAAACACAGGGGGGAGCTAAGAGCTGGGGGGCAGGGCAAAGGCGGCCCTGGGGCCGCCTTTGCCCTGCCCCCCAGCCATGATCGGAGAATCAGGTGCCTTTTCCACCCTGGCCAGTGATAGCAGGAAGTAGGGGTGGAGCCAGCGATGGGAACTGGGTACGGTCGCAGCTGGCAGTCCCGGGAGCTAGGGGTCCCTTGCCTGGGCCTAAAGCGAAGCCCACGATCATGGGGCCGCTGCAGCTGCGGGTCCCCGCTGCCCGGGCTGGACCCCTCTGCCGGAGGCCTCAGGCCTGGTCAAGGGGCCAATCCGGTGATTGGTGATCGGAGGGTGATGAGGGTCAACTCCTCTGGCCGAGGCATCAGGCCTGGGCGGGGGGCTGAGCCGGGTATTGGGGGGATATCATGGTCCCTTTGCCCAGGCCTGAAGCCTGGGTCAGAGGCATCAGGCTTGGGCGGGGGGTGGAGCAAGCAATCAGAGGGAGATGGGGGTCCCCTGCCCAGGCATGATTCCTGGGCCAGAGGCCTCAGGCCTGGGCGGGGGCCAGAGCCAGTGATCGGGGGAGATGGGGGTTCCCTGTCCAAGCCTGACACCTCTGGCGGAGGCGTCAGGCCTGGGCAAGGGGCCGATCAGGTGATCAGAGGGTGATGGGGGTCTACGCCTCTGGCTGAGGCATCAGGCCTGGGCAAGGGGCAGAGCCAGCAATCGGAGGGGTCTGGGGGTCCCCTGCCCAGGCCTGATGCCTGGGCCAGAGGCATCAGGCCTGGGCTGGGGGCAGAACCAGTGATGGGGGGAAATGAGGGTCCCCTGCCCAGGCCTGATGCCTCTGTCAGAGGCGTCAGGCCTGGGCAAGAGGCCGATCCTGCGATTGGAGGGTGATGGGGGTCAATGCCTGAGGGCTCCCAGTATGTGAGAGGGGGCAGGCTGGGCTGAGGGACACCCCCCCACACACACACACACAGACACCCAGTGCACGAATTTCGTGCACCGGGCCCCTAGTAATACATATTATCATAGAAAAATAGATGGACTTGACATTGTTTTTAACAGGATTTACACATCAACTTTGGTAGCCCCTCCTATTTGTAGTGTATCAGCAAATTCCTAAGTCAAAATTACAACTTTTTTTGCTTTCTAGTTCTATCACTTGCTATCTGAGGATCTTATGATAGATCTTAGTTTCCCATGCCTCAGGTTCGTCACCTGCAGGATGGGTATAATAGCAACTGTTATGGGGTTTAATCCCCATCATGTTATTAGGATTAAACACTGGCACAAATGTATGTGTATATGTAATGGGCTTAGAATAGTGTCTGGCACATAGCACACATCAGTAAATGTCAGCCATCTTTATGGTTGTTATTATTGTTATATGGTGCTGTTGTCTCATATGAAAACCTACACTAATTTTAAAGACCTCATTGGGGGTATGAAACGGTGAAATTGCTTAACGCACATTTGTTTCTATTAGTTAAAAAATGAGTACTTTCATTCTATTTATTTATTTATTTTTTAAAATATATTTATTGATTTCAGAGAGGAAGGGAGAGGGAGATAGAAACACCAATGATGAGAGAGAATCATTGATCGGCTGCCTCCTGCACACCCCCTACTGGGGAGCGAGCCTGCAACTCAGGCGTGTGCCCTTGGCCGGAATTGAACCTGGGACCCCTCAGTCCGCAGGCTGACGCTTTATCCACTGAGCCAAGCCGGCTAGGGCTGAGTACTTTCATTTTTCAAAAGCAATCTGGAGTCATTTTACTGAATTTGGGGAACAGCCCTCTTTCTTCTTCCTCTTTGTCCAATTTTAATAATTATAACCTATCTTAAATGTGGCTGCTACAGCAATTTCATAGCCTTGGTAACAGCAGAGGTCACTTTAATGAGAGCAAACATCTAAGCCAAGAGAAACTATTTCTACGTTAGTTTAGTAGTGAAGAGTCACCTTCAGTGGCAGCAACTTCTAATAAGAAAAGCTAGTTATGACACACAAAGGGCTCAGTTACTTTCGACATGGTAAAGTCCAAATGGGAAATTTGAATTTCTCTCTGCTTTTGCTCTCCTTCTTTCCTTTCTCTTCCGCAAAGCTAAATATTTCTTGACAATGAATGAAACATGAGAGGATTTAGAAGTCTTATGTTTGGAAACTAAGCCAACCGGCATTCAAATACTAATTTTGACAGGTGCACCTGCATTTATTTTTGGTAAACAGAGAATGCCAGGAAATTCAACCCAACCAAATAGAAGAAAGCAAATCCTTTAATTTTAGGTTCCAGCGCAGGTCAAATTTAAACAAAACCTGTTTGTTAAATATATGCCCCTCTGAGATTTGGGGGAAATGAAAGGGCTCGTATAAAGAATGTTTAATGACTGGCAATACCCTAAGGTTCTGCAACATATGTGTACAAGCTGCCTCCCCCTAACCCTGTTCACACACAAAAATTACACCACTTTACCTTCCTTCCTTCAGCAGCATCAGTGGGGACCCACTTTCCCGTATGATCAGCAACTTTCCCTTTTAGCCTTTTTCAGTCTGATAGGTGGAAATGTTTTATTTTGCATTAAAGGGAACATCTTCCAAATACACATTGGCCATTTATGTATCTTTGAGAATTGACCACTTTCCTACTGGTATTTAATCTATTTGTTACTGACATTCTAAGTTTATGTTTAACTTTATTTGGAATCTATCTATCCTATATAATAAAAGGCTAATATGCAAATTGCCCAAACAGCGGAATGACTGGTCCCTATGACACACACTGACCACCAGGGGAACGCCGCTGTGGGAGCGCCGCTCAGCCAGAAGCTGGGCTCACGGCTGGAGAGCACAGCAGTGGTGGCGGGAGCCTCTCCTGCCTCTGCAGCAGCACTAAGGTCCTCTCAGGGGATATCTGTCTGCCTAAGCCCGAGGGGTCCTGGACTGTGAGAAGGCGCAGGCTGAGGCGAGGGACTTCCCCTCTCCAGTGCACGAATATCGTGCACCAGGCCTCTAGTCCTATCTAATAAAAGAGAACATGGTAATTAGCCGTACATCCGCTACCCTTCCCATTGGCTAATCAGGGCGATATGCAAATTAACTGCCAGCCAAGATGGCGGCCGGCAGCCAGGCAGCTTGAAGTTAACATGAGGCTTACTTGCTTCAGTGATGGAGGACTCCAGTGTTCCCCGCCTGCCTTGCCGGCCTCTGAGCTTGCAGTTTGAAACATTGTTACAAATATAGAAGCTAAACAAAACCCCAGAAACCTGCTTTCAGCCAGCCGGGATCTCAGAGCTGGAGTTGATACAGTGTTTCGATTATAGAACCCAAACAAACCAGATACCTGCTTTCAGCAGCAGAGGCCTCAGAGCTGGAGCCAGAGCTAAAGCTGGCCCAGAATAAAAAGGAAAAAGAAAAAAAGGAGCAGTTGGGAACTTCAGTCACCCGCCAGCCTGAAAACAGTCATCAGCCCCTCACCCAGACTGGCCAGGCACCCCAGTGGGGACCCCCACCCTGAAGGGTGTGTGACCAGCTGCAAACAGCCATCATCCCCTCACCCAGGCTGGCCAGGTACCCCAGTGGGGAACCCCACCTGATCCAGGACACCCTTCAGGGCAAACCAGCCGGCCCCCACCCGTGCACCAGGCCTCTATTCTATATAGTAAAAGGGTAATATGCCTCCCAGCACTGGGATCAGCATGACAGGGGGCAGTGTCCAAACCCCCTGATAGCCCTGTGGCTCTGTGTGTGACAGGGGGCGGGGCCACAACCTCCCTATCTGCCTGCTCTGTTCGGGACAGGGGAAGGTGCCCCAACCCCCTGATCAGCCCTGCTCTGTGGGTGATAGAGGGCGGCACCCCAACCCCCTCCCCCCCACGGGCCCTGCTGTGTGTGTGACAGGGTAGAGCCATAACCTCCCCATCAGCCCTGCCCTGAGTGTGACAGGGTATGGCGCCCCAACCCCCTGATCCGCCCTGCTCTGTGTGTGACAGGGTATGGAGCCCCAACTCCCCTATCGGCCCTACTCTGTGAGTGACAGGGTATGGAGCCCCAACCCCCCTGATGGGCCCTACTCTGTGGGTGACAGGGGGCAGCACCCCAACCCCCTGATTGGCCCTGCTCTGTGGGTGACAGGGGGTGGTGCCGCAACCTCCCCATTGACCCTGCCTTGAGTGTGACAGGGGGCAGTGCCCCAACCCCCCAATCGGCCCTACCCTGAGCGTGACTGAGGGTGGCATCACAACCTCCCAATCCACCCTGCTCTGTGAATGACAAGGGGTGGTGCCCCAATTCCCCAATCGGCCCTGTTCTGAGCCCGACCAGGGGCTGCACCTAGGGATTGGGCCTGCCCTCTGCCACCTGGGAGCAGGCCTAAACCAGCAGGTCGTTATCTCCCGAGGGGTCCCAGACTGCGAGAGGGCACAGGCTGGGCTGAGGGACCCCCCTCTCCTCCTCAAGTGCACAAATTTTTGTGCACCGGGCCTCTAGTCTACACTAATAAAAGAGAAAAATGGTAATTGGCGTACGACGCTACCCTTTTCATTGGCTAATCAGGGCTATATGCAAATTAACTGCCAACTAAGATTGGCAGTTAACTGCCAACAAGATGGCGGTTAATTTGCATATGTAGGCACAATGCAGGGAGGCGAAAGGGAAAGCAGGAAGAAGCCCCCTGCCACTGACAGTGACCGGAGAATCAGGCGCCTTTTCCGCCCTGGCCAGTGATAGCAGGAAGTAGGGGTGGAGCCAGTGATGGGAACTGGGCACGGTCGAAGCTGGCAGTCCCGGGAGCTAGGGGTCCCTTGCCTGGGCCTAAAGCGAAGCCCACGATCGCGGGGCCACTGCAGCTGCGGGTCCCCGCTGCCCGGGCCAGACGCCTAGGCCAGAGGCGTCAGGCCTGGGCAGGGGCGGAGCCTGCAACCGCGGGGAGCTGGGGGTCCCCTGCCCAGGCCTGACACCTCTGCCGGAGGCCTCAGGCCTGGTCAAGGGGCCGATCCGGTGATTGGTGATCGGAGGGTGATGAGGGTCAACTCCTCTGGCAGAGGCATCAGGCCTGGGTGGGGGGCGGAGCTGGGGATTGGGGGGATATGATGGTCCCTTTGCCCAGGCTTGGGCGGGGGGTGGAGCAAGCGATCAGAGGGAGATGGGGGTCCCCTGCCCAGGCATGATTCCTGGGCCAGAGGCATCAGGCCTGGGTGGGGGGTCAGAGCCAGTGATCGGGGGGAGATGGGGGTCCCCTGTCCAAGCCTGACACCTCTGGCGGAGGCGTCAGGCCAGGGCAAGGGGCCGATCCTGCGATTGGAGGGTGATGGGGGTCAACGCCTGAGGGCTCCCAGTATGTGAGAGGGGGCAGGCTGGGCTGAGGGACACTCCCCCCCCCCCACACCCAGTGCACGAATTTCGTGCACCAGGCCCCTAGTATATATATAAAAGCCTAAGCGGCAGTTACAACTGGACAACCAGCCGGTAACTATGATGCATACTGACCACTAGGGGGCAGACGCTCAACGCTGGAGTTGCCCCCTGGTGGTCAGTGCTCTCCCACAGCCAACCTCCTACGGTCCTTCCCCCTCTCCCCTGCTGGCCAGCCCTGATCACCAGCCATGCCGAGACCCCGCCGTGTACAAATTTGTGCACCGGGCCTCTAGTTTTGGCATAAAATAGAAATTTTAACCACTGTTTTCTCCATCCCCATCTCTGGTGTGGTTAGTGGTTTTCTCAAGACTATTTATTGAATATCTTTCTGCATTTTACTTGAAATGCTATCTTTATCATATATGTCTTTACACTATAAACCCTCCTTATGTTTTAGAATTTAAAGTTTCTGGCATTGGCACTTACCATCTTCTTGCTAGATAGGTGGGTCATAGTTGGCATGGACTGTGCATTTGAGAACTCAGGTGGGTGTGGAAATTACATAGGAACTACAGCCATTTGAATTATTGGTACCAAGTACAGTTGAATTTTATTTGGGTTTGTAATTAAGTTATTCATAGAGAGTACACTAACATGCATCCTTAAAGAAAATATTGTGTATGTTTTGAATTGCTTGATACCTGCCAGAACTGTAGATCTCTTGAAATTAGGTCACATACTTTTCAAAGCTCCAAGAGTGTATGACCAGTTTATGCATGAAGAACTCTAAGTACAAGCTCCAGTTGATGTTCAATAATCTGTTAAACAGATGTTCTAAGAGAAACAAGACTTTTAAAGAAAATATGTATTCATCGATTTCAGAGACGGGGAGAGAGAGGGAGAGAAACATTAATGATGAGAGAGAACCATTCATCAGCTGCCTTATGTACATCCTACACTGGGGATCAAGCCCACAA
The DNA here is from genome assembly GCF_963259705.1 of Myotis daubentonii. Taxonomy (NCBI): domain Eukaryota; kingdom Metazoa; phylum Chordata; class Mammalia; order Chiroptera; family Vespertilionidae; genus Myotis; species Myotis daubentonii. The sequence continues at coordinate 82,083,489 of NC_081845.1, read as the reverse complement.
CCTGGGCATGTGCCCTGACTGGGAATCGAACTGTGACCTCCTGGTTCATAGGTCAATGCTCAATCACTGCACCACACCAGCTGGGTGAGAAACAAGACTTTTAATGTACCTCCTTTCCCAAAAGCTATTATAAACATCGTAATTAATGATAAAAATCAGTGAGTTGGGGCTCTATTAGTCACTCTAAAACCCTGAAGCTGTAAGTCTCCAAGTGAAGTTTTTAAGATATTTTGCAAAATCTTTTAGTTGCTTTGCCTGATGTAGCAGACAGTCCAAAATACACAAAAACACTTTCTTTAAATGCTGCAGTACAGGTTTCTGTTATTGAAGACTTTCTTTCCCTCTGAAATCCATTAATGGCCTTTTGGACCATTGCTTCCTAAAAGGATATTGCTTTTGACCCTTTTACTGAGCTGCCCAGGGTTTCCTGTGGCGTGTGGCCTCCCTCACAGCAGTGAGCATTACACCGAGTTTGTTCCTGGTGGTCTTTGCATGGAGGATATTAACGGAATTGTGGCACTTTGTACATTAACTGACAAAGTATTCTAGGTGAGACAGAAAAATAATTAAATTTCAGTTATTTTACTTACAAATAGATTAAAGCAACCCAGACAATAAAAATAAATTTTAATGTTTTACTGATCATTTATTTACATGTATATACATACTATAATCACAATGAGGAAAGAAAATTCACTTTGGTTTTTGTTTTAAGGGGGTAAATCTGTTTATGTTTCATTTTAATAATTTTATGAAATCAAAGTATGATTTGATGGTAAGGGGAAATAAGTATGCAACATCTATACACTAAACCAACCAAAGAAATGTTCGTTCTACCTCCAAAGTTAAAGACACATGAAGAATCTTAATTATACCGCAAAGTCTAGAGAGTTATGTAAAAAAGTAAAGGCATTTGGAGATTTCTCAAGTTCCAGATGACCAGGCAGAAAATGTAAGTCATCAGCTAAAGAATAATAATGAAAGCAAACATGTTTTTATGAACTAGGTACTTTAAACACTTTACACATATATATATTAAGTCACAGTATCAAATTTCCTCTGCACTAATCAATAAATGAGCTTTATCTAGCCTATAAATCAGTGGACTGTGACTGTTCTTATTTTACAGTGTCAGGTAAATAACTGGAACAAAAATGTGAGCTCCTGGATGCGGTAACTGCTAAAACCAGTTTTCAGGACTACACTAGATGCTAATGGTAGATCTACAGAGGCTCATTTTAAGCTCCATATTAGGAAACAATAAACCTTAAAGAAGCCTTAGCCTCTGAAATATCATCAGGTTAACAGTTTTACAACTTATAAACATTATAAATTAATGTGGAATAACTTAAAAACATTCTTCAAGAGGCATCCAGTCTCTTATAGGCTTCTTCGATGAAAGTTAGCATGTTTTTTGTCTGAGACGAATTATGGAGAACATCAAAGTCCTTCAGAAGAGCATTCTGGTTTGGAATTTGTGCCAAAATTTCTTCCTGTGGGTACAATGTGTAATTAGTGTAAAAATGTTTATTGAAATATAATTGACATATAACATATTAGTTTTAGGTGGATAACATAATGTTTCAATATTTGTATATACTGTGCAATGAATCTAGTTAACATCCATCACCACACAGTTACAATTTTTTATGTGATGAGAACTTCTAAGATTTACTCTTAGCAACTTTCAAAAACACAATATAATATTATTGACTAATTACTATACTGTATATTACATCCTCGTGACTTATTTATTTTACAACTGGAAGTTTGTACCTTTTGACCACCTTCACGCATATAATTGTTTTTTAATCTTATTATGAAAAATATAAATGTACATTATTTAGAGAATGTATAATAAATCTCATGTTCCCATCACTCAACTTCAAAAACCATCAACTCATTCTGTTCTTCTCTCAAATCTATATTATTCTGTTTTTCCTCTGCCCATTTTGCTCCTTACACCTAGGTGAATTGTAAATAGGAAAAGTTCAAAATACTTTTTGAGAAAATATAAAGACTCTCTACCACTATAAACATTTACACTATAATATCTACTAAGGTCCTTTGAAGAAAGACAAGTTAGCAGTGTATAGCCTACTACACATAAGACATAATATGATTTATGAAGAGTTATAGGTCATTGTTAGAAGCATAAGCAAAAGCAATTTACTTCCCTAAATCTATTCTACAGTTATATGACCACACAGATGCGTAAAAATATATGTACAAGGGTATACTCAGCATTATCTGTAATGATAAATGCTGGAAGCTAATTCCAGCAGGTCATAAATGCAAAAAGTTCATCAAAAGGTTGATGGAACTTGGGGCTTATTCAGCAGGGCTGAATATCTACATATTACCGGCTGCTGGAATAGCTAAAAGCATTTCTTCAAACCTGAAAAGTCTGCCTGCTGCCAGACAGCTGAGGGCATTTCCCCAAACCTGAAAATCTACATGTTATTGCCTGCTACTGGGACAGTCGAGGGCAGTTCCCCCCAACCTGACAATGCCTACTGTATAACAAACCTTACCTTTTGATATGTATAGCTGCTTTGCTTTAGGGCAATTTGTGATAATAAAGAACAAGGGGTCCAGAGATGCAGAGACCTTGGTTACTAAAGCTAGGTCTCCTCTGGCTTCCCAAAATGCCTTCCAAATTTATATTTCTAGTCTCTTTATTAATTCACACACATCCCCTTCTCCAGATTCCTGAATGCTTCTAGATGCTGGATAACATCCTGGCAGATAAAACTTACTTATTGTCATCAGTACCTCACAACTTATATTATGGTACATCCATACAATGGAATATTATACAGTTATTAAAAAGGACGAGAGACAACTACATAGACTGACAAAGAAAGATGTTCAAACTATAGTGTCAAATAAGAAATAATTGTGTGTATATGTATACCATGAATTCCATTTGTTGTTGTTTTTTAAAGAAACAGGATATATAATGCTTTTAAATATCAAATTAATAACTGGTGATACAGTTAATATAGTAAATTGTTACCTGAAGTATGGGTGCTTTGAGACTCTTCTGAGAAAGTTCTGGAAGGGAGAGTACACCACTGCTATCTATTTGAAACATCTAAAGTAGAAAAAGAAAGCTATAGGTTCTTTAAAAAGACTAATATCTCTGAACTTATTACACAGAAAAGCTGTCTTGGTAAAATGTAAGCATTAAAAATTACACCGAGTCTAGCAATATATTATTAAACAATTACCTCTTTAACTTTCTCCTCTTCTTCTTCCACCTCACTTGTCAGAATTTGAATTTTGTTCTTTAGGCTCTGGATATCCCCAGTCACTGCTTCTGTGGTCTCTACTATTTTATCTATTTCTTCCTGAGTCAGAAAGAGAAAGTTAATATTTCAAATTAAATATTTTATTAAATGAACCCCCAAAGATATATACATATCTTTTAAAACCCTTATATATTGCAACACTGCTAAAAGAAACTGGTAAATATATTTATGCTTTTCTTTCAAAAACCAGACTTGCTAGGAACTAACTGCCCACTGTAATATTGCATTATAAAGAAGTTAATTTCCTGAAACAAAAAGATATACCTCACGTACAAGAATATTTCCTCAAAAACTTACTGAAACTGCTAGCATCGGATTCTGGAAGCCCTGTGTAAATCCAGCAGAGCCCAAGGTATACCCTCACCACACACCCTGGCAATCACTGATCCTTTTATTGTCCCCACAGTTTTGTCTAGTCCAGATGTCATATAGTTGCAATCATATAGTACACAGCTTTCTCAGATTGGCTTATTTCACTTAATAATATACCTTTAAGTTTCCTCCTTGCCTTTGTGGGCTTGATAGCTACTTTCTTTTTAATACTGATTTTAATATCGCATTGTCTACATGTGCCACCGTTTATTTATCCATTCACCTACTGAAGGACATCTTGTTTTTTTCCAAGTTTTGGGAACCATGAATGCCACTACAAAGATCCGTGGGCAGGCTCCCTCTGAAGGCTCTAGGGAAGATTCCTTTCTTGCCTCTTCCAGCTTCTGAGGCTGCCAGCATTCCTTGTAGCTGCATCACTCCAATTTCTGCATGTTTGTACAAGGCCCTTTCCTTTATGCCTATCCCTTAAAAGGACATTTCCATCTCTTCAAGGATACTTGTCACTGGATCTAGGGCCCACCCAAGATAATCCAGGATGATTTCACTTTGAGATCCTAACTTAATTACACCGGGGAAGATTCGCTTTCTAAATAAGGTCATATTCCAGGAGTTAAGATTTAAACGTACTTTTCGGGGCCCACCATTCAACTCATATAGAAGGAAATGAATAACAGCACTGATGGAAGAGTTAATAATAATGACTAGCCCTAACTGGTTTGGCTCAGTGGATAGAGCGTCGGCCTGCAGACTGAAGGGTCCCAGGTTCGATTCTGGTCAAGGGCATGTATCTTGGTTGCAGGCACATCCCCAGTAGGGGATGTGCAAGAGGCAGCTGATCGATGTTTCTCTCTCATCGATGTTTCTAACTCTCTATACCTCTCCCTTCCTCTCTGTAAAAAATCAATAAAAATTAAAAAAATAATAACAACTAAATTTTTTCATTATAAATTTTTTAAAATTAATTTTGTTCCATTACTTTGGTTATTTTCTTTGGGTATTCCTACCATACCCATTTTGCAACTTTTGTATTTTCCATTTTTTCCCCCGATACCTTTAAAAAATAATCATTCTTTTTGATTCTTAACATTTTCTCCTTATTTCATCTTCTATGTATTGTAAGTATTATCATTTGTATTTGTTTGCTTTAGTACTCTAATTTAGTTGGCAAATCCAAAAGGCTTTTTCTTTTATTGCCGCAGTCTTTCTGTAGCTAGGGTTCAGGAATCTGGAATAGGGCTGTGCATAAATGACTAGAGACTACACAAGAAATATAAATTTGGAAAGCATGGGGGAAAGCCAGGTGGAAATTTAGCTCTAGTGACTAAGCTCCCTGAATCTCCGGACCCATGGCTTTTTATTAATACATTTTGCCCTTTAGCAAAGCAGATATACATATCAAAGGTAAAGTTTGGTAAACAGTAAAGGATTATCAGGTTAGGGGAATTGCCCTCAGCTGTTTGGCAGCAGGTAATAATATGCAGATCTTCAGCCCTGCTGAAGATGTCCATCAGCCTTCTGAGAACTTCTCGCATTTATTATGCTAACTACTGTTCTTAGCCTCCAGCATTTTATTTCTAATTCTTTCCTGAATTCTGTAACTTCACTTTTTGGTATAGCAGTTCCTCTAATGTTCAACCTCATTTTGTTATAACGAGGGGGGAAAAAAATTCCCTGCTAGGGCCACCACTGTGTGGAGAATGCACATCCTTCCCATGCTTACGTGGGTTTTTTTCCAGGTTTTGGAAAGTCACCACCAGCAGTAACTCTAGGCTGCAGCAGGAGAAAGCTTTCTAAGTAATGCACAAGAGAAAATGAATGAATACAAATTCTACAAACTCCTAGTTCAAAGACTCTCTTATGCCAATGAAGAACTCTTATGCCCAAAATGTGAATAGTGACTTATCAAGTAACTGACTTATCAAGCAAACCACAGACCACTGTGATAGATGAAATATACATTTATTCAGTCTTCGTCCTTGGTTCCTGGCACAGAGTTTCTAAAACCTTTGTAACTCCTAAGTGATGGGGGGTGGGGAAGGATGGGATAAGAGCATAGTTAGTTATATTTGATTTTTGTCCTGGTTCCTGGCACAGCTACCAAAAACCTTTGTAATTTTCTGAGTGATTGGGGTGAGAGGAGCGTCTTTTGTTATTCTTAAGTCCTTTCAACCTTACCAGAGTTTATGATAATGCACACACAGAGGATGAAGGCTGGTTGCCAGAACAAGCAATCATGTGATCATGGTTGGAACTTCCAGTCCTACTCCCTGATCTGTGAAGGGGAGCTGGGCTGGAGACTTAATTAACAATCAATATGCTTACGTGATGGAGCTTTTATAAAAACTCCCAACAATGGGGTTCAGAGAGCTTCCAGGTTGGTTATCACATGAAGTAACTGGGAGGCTGATGTGCCTGAAGAGGCATGGAAGCTCGCATCCCTTCCCATATACTGTGCCCTTAGGCATCTCTTCCTTTTGGCTATTCCTAAGTTGAGTCCTTTATAATAAACTAGTGGCCTGGTGCACGAATTCATGCTTATCGAAAGGAAATTAGAAGAGATATTTTAATATCACCATTTGCCCTTTCTCTATAATAGAAGTGTTAACCAAATTCACGATCGACAATGACAGATGGAAACACATGTGTGCGATTGGTGCAAGAGCTTTATATGTATCATGCATGTGCAAGTCAACTTAGCCTTTTATAGAATAAACTTGCTTAATTAGACCTGCTTTCTGATTTAGCTAAACTTTTTCCAGCCCAATGAAGCACTCCAACTTCTCTTTCAGGTAACTGTCAGCAACAAAACAGTACATACCAACACAAAGCAGATTATTATTGTAGATCATGCAGGGAGACCAAAGGATGAAATATTTAACTGCCAGAAAACAGAGATTTAGAAAGCTTACAAACTTAACCCGACTGAAAAGAAGAAATGGTGGACCTTGAAAATGACTTCAGATTTTCTCACTGTGCAGAATATGGTCAAACACTGCTGCCGGCTCCGATTGCCCTTGAGGGCTTCTCCACCTCCCCCTGCTCCTGAGGGGTGATCGGTGCAACAACCGCTGCTCGTATTTGCTGCTGGTGCCGGCCCCAATTGCTCTGCGCCGTCAGCGGGTGCCAACAGGGCCAGCGCTGTCAGCATGTGGGAGCGGTGGCGGGAGCGGGGCTGCCGACAGACAGGGGACCGGGGGCTGCGGCAAGAGGGGCCGGCGGTGGCGTGGAGGATGGGCCGAGACCCATCCATGTGCCCACCGCAGCCTCACAGCCCACAGTTCCTTTCAAGGTGCACTAATTCGTGCACTGGGCCCCTAGTCCTATATAATAAAAGCATAATATGCTAAGTGTCCAACTGTTTGGTCAACCGCTCAACCAGTCACTATGACGTGCACTGACCACCAGGGGGCAGATGCTCCAACCAGTAGGTTAGCTTGCTGCTGGTGTCCCGCTGATCAGGACTGGGCGAGATGGCCAGACATGCCCTGAAGCCCTTCCACAGTCCCTCCCTAGCTGACCAACCTCCTGTGGTCCCTCCCCACTGGCCAGCCCCCATAAGCCCCAATCAGGACTGGATGAGACGGCCCTGATGGGCCCCGATCCCTGGCCAGGCCAAGGGACCCTACTCGTGCACGAATTAGTGCACTGGGCTTCTAGTATTGTATAATTTAAATTTGCTAAAAGAGTAGAATTTAAATGATATTATCTATACCTCTCCCTAAAGGATATATGAGAAATGGATGTGATAATTAACTAGATGGGAATCCTTTCACACACAATGCATACCTATATAAAATCACCATGATGCACACTTTAAATCTTAGAATTTGTCAATTATACGTCAATGAATCTGAAAATAAAAAAAAAAATAACCCATAATAATGTCATCCAACTGTTAGAACTAGAGCCAGTACTGAAAATAATCCATGAAAAATAGTAACATTGGGAGGAAATTAAACGTAATCTCACCCTATGAAGAAAGCCAGGTAATCACTAAAAACACCACCCTATTAATTTATAATATATGTAGATTTGTTGCTCCGAAACTAATCCTTCCAACATTATCTAAATTATATAAAATAGAATAAATTATTTGTGAATTTTGAAATATTAGAAATCCTTGGCATTCCTTGCATGAACTACTACCACCTTGTACTTACTGAATTACTAACAAAGACCTAAGCACCACATCTACAAACAATGTCAAAATGACTAAGGGATATATGGTCCAATATGCTCTACTTTTTAGAATTATCCAATAAGTCACTTAAAGTTGCTTCTTTCTCTATATCTATATCTATATCTATATCTATATCTATATCTATATTTGATTTGCCTGTACTCTTTAAAAACTTTTTAAATTACAGTTGACATGCAATATTATTTATATTAGTTTCATGTGTACAGCATAGTGATTAAACAGTTATATAATTTATGAAGTAATCTCCCAGTAAGGTGCTTTTCTTAATTGTTCAAGTATCCACTAAGTACAAGGCTGAAGTTAATGATAACAGCTAATGTTATTTCTCAGTAGCTTCTACAGCATAATGATTAAGAATCATGCTCTGACATTGGACTGGCTAGGTCTGCACTACAATTTTAAGCAGTTTGTCTAAGGTTAAGCCAGAAATGTCAGTATGTCTTTTTCACATTTGTAGCATGAGGATAACAGAGCATAGACCTCTCTAAATCCTTGTGAGGATTAAGGAATATAACTATAAGTGCTTAGAAAAGTGCCTAGAACAAAGAAAGCCCTAATTACATGTTAGTTATAATAACAATGGGGCGGGGGGGAAAAATGGACACATATGTAATACCCTTTGTAATACTTTAAGCAATTAAAAAAAAATAACAATGATGATGATGATAACTGTGTTCCTGACAATGAAGTATAGGGTGGAAAAATTAATGTTTTCAAATTCTACAGCATTTAGTGATGAGTTCCTAATAAAAAATACTAAAATAGCCTGGCCAGTGTGGCTTAGTGATTGAGTGTTGATTTATGAACCAGGTGGTCACAGTTCGATTCCCCATCAGTGCACATGCACGGGTTGTGGACTTGATCCCCAGTGAGGGTTGTACAGGAGGCAGAGATCAATGATTCTCTCTCATCATTGATGTTTCTATCTCTCTCTCTCTCGCTCTCCTTTCCTCTCTGAAATAAATAAAAATAGTTTTAAAAATCACTCAGATAGTTCAGTTATAAAGTCTGATAAAAAAAACACAAGACAGTTACTTAGTCACTAATATATTAGAAATACTTAACTTTAGAGGCCCCAAGTGTAGGTGAAGTTTTTGGTTAGCGTTAAAAAAAAAAAGAATTTAATGAACAAACCTGGTCCAAGATCTAGCATTTATTGCCAGGAGAACATCATAATAATTTCAAAAGCCTTTTGGTCTCTTCCTCGTCCCCCAAGGCATGGACGCCCTGTTCATTCCCATACCTGCAATGACGCCAGGCCTTCTTCATTGGCCCTGTGACGGGCCCTTTCCATTTTCAGTAGACTTGACATGTTAGTTAAATCTTTCAGTTTTGGGGGAGGGACTTTTAGGGTTTCAAACATTTGTAGCAATCTTAGGGATAGAATAAAAACAATTATTAGTTTATTTTTTCAGTACCATTAATATTACTTTTGTTTTGTTTTGAAATACTGTTATCGTTTTTATTTGCCGTCTTGCTCCCAAGGGCTTCATCTTTATTAAAAGTTACTCACCTTAGAAATAAGTCTCCCCAAAAGAGCCCTGACAAATCATCATTTAACATTTTATTTTATTAAGATTTACTTCAAATCATGGGGCCACTTAAGCTTCTTCATAAAAGGAAAATTTTCTCTTTTATACATTTAACAATTACTTATATGCATTTTAAAATAAAAATTTCCCAATTTTAAAATATGTTTTCTAGACTATTCTAGCACATAAGTGTATTATTTATTGTGAATTATTGAGTAAGAGATGGAGCACTGCTCTATAAATCTTAACAATGAGCCTGGATTCTAAATCTCAGTTGTTTTAAAGAATGTGATTAATAAAATGACTTTAAAGAAAACTGAGTCCCATAGACTTTAAGGCAAATAAAACACTGAGATTAAAGTGCTTTGTTTTAACGTACTAGCAACATGAATAGTATTAAATATTAAAGTTTAAAAGTCCTACAAACTGGTTGATTAGAGCACAAATAAAAACTGACATTACTACCCTCACTTCTAGCAGAGAGCAATACAGCTTTCCAATATTTGATTCTTGTTTCCATAGTAGGAAAATCTGAATTTGGTTGCTTTTACCAAATAGGAGCACTTGGGGTGCTAAAACGTTCTACTACTTAATCTGAACAACAGTGGAACCTAAGACTTATCTTCCTGGGGTCTTATTCAAAATATTAATTTTTATAAAGAAAAAAGTAGGCAGTAAAACCCCCACCAATCATAATTTTCATCATACTTTTAGAATAAACTTCAATTTTCCAGAAAACCATCATTAGGGCATCATGTTTAAGCATAAATCTTGTCTGTATAATCTTCCCAAGAGGGTAAGTTTTTGACTTCTTAACTAAAATAAAGTTTCCATTTATAATCAGTTTCTTCTAAAACTTCATTAAGTCAATTTTGTGGAAGGGACATCCACTAGTCCAATGTCCTAAATAGTGGTCAGATTTCCAGAATTCTTTTAAAACTAATTAAAATAAAAATATAACATGAATACATCCTACTTATCAATAATACTTAATCACCATTTACAACACTGTTTCTATATGACAACTTTTCCAAAGCATGTTCCTCTAGAAACTATAGGGTATAACCACTTTATCTGACTAGCAACCCTGTTTGTCTGATCATGTGGGTATGTGTATGATACAGTCTATATCAATCATAACAGTCTTGCCACAAAATCAGTCCAAAGACAGGAGTATCATTGAAGCTGGGCCAATCACAGTCTATCTCAGGGGTCCTTAAACTACGGCCCGCGGGCCACATGCAAATACAAATATTGTATTTGTTCCCGTTTTGTTTTTTTACTTCAAAATAAGATATGTGCAGTGTGCATAGGAATTTGTTCATAGTTTTTTTTTAAACTATAGTCCGGCCCTCCAATGGTCTGAGGGACAGTGAACTGGCCCCCTGTTTAAAAAGTTTGAGGACCCCTGGTCTATCTCCTAGAATTTTGTGACTGGAGCTAAGAGGATAAGTGTTTTCTTTCTGCTCTTTCTTCACAAGGCTAATAAGATACATAGGAAGCTGTCTATGTCTACAATTCTAACCTAGTGAGGATAATCTGTCTAAAAGAATACAGCCAAAATGCAGACAGAGCAGAGATGAGACTAATACATGAAAGAAAGAGTCCCGTGATAAATACTAATTTGGGAGATGCTAGGTTAAGCAAAATAAAATACATTTACTAACTGCAGGACTTTTAATATGCTTATGGACCAAAACATTACTCACGATATATCACTTTTATTCACAGAGTATCTTTAAGAATAAGTGTTCCAAATATACTTTGAGAAATGCTGCTATAGGAAAATGTATTCAGAGATCCAATTAAAATAAATTTGGTAAGACTGTAAACACTGCTAAATTAGTAAAAGGGAAAGTATCTTGAGCCTTATTATTTTGGGGATTAAAGAAAGTGAGCTGCAAGAGCAAACAAAAAAACAGGCAGTCTTTAAAATATACATCTCCATGGCTGCTACATGATGAAGAGACAGCCTATATATTGAAGAATTTAATCTTTTCTGATTACCCAGCGTGACCACGGTGAAGAACGGCTATTATGTACTGTCATATTCTCATTTATAAACCAACCATGATTATTTGTCCTATATTAAAAAGACCATGAATAAGCTACATCTTCATTATATATTTTTTATCTTATTTAGAAGCTTTTTTAGGGCACTTCTTCAATATTAGACGGTTATTCCTATAAGCCATTTACAGGCCTGCTTATAGAAGTCTTTCTTTAATCTCTTCAACCTCTCTCCACCAACTCCCACCCCCATCTACCCTATCCCAACCTTTCTATTCTGCTACTTTACACTTAAAGTAAGCAGAATTTGTGTTCGGTCTTCCGAAGAATCAAGTACTAGGTTAGAAACATTTCTGAGTACACCAGTAACTAAGATGCAGAACATTCTTCTATGAAAAGACAACGTTGTGCAAATACTAGAAAAAAGTAATCACTGAAAATCACTCACAGTGGTGTGACTTTTTAAGAACACATGAAAAGAAACCTCCATTTGCGACTTGCCTCAAGAGGAAGAGCAGTAATATTCTGGAAAATTACATGAAAACAGTGATAGAATAAATAAGAGTGGTGAACTGTGAACTTCAAATTGTTCAAAATGCAGTTGAAGGGAGTTAAAGTTGACAAAATACTGTTCAAATCCCAACACAGAAAAGTGAATTATAGGAGGAGGCATTTTGTCACCTTCAGACTCTTCCTAATAAATTCTCTTAAAGAATGCAGACTTGCATATAGCAGCAATTTAGGATGGAATGTATGTTCCCAAATTGTTCCTCTTTTTAAAACAACAACAAAAATCCCAAATGAAAAACTTTTCTATTCCACAAATGTCTGTTCTGCAACATAGACAGATTAAACTTTTCCTAAATATGTTTCAATCGTTTCCTATTGCATAACTACTAGTATATTACCTTTTCTTCAGGCAGTTGAGATGATATTGAATTTGTTCATTTTCTCTACTTTTGTTACTCAAAATTGCTCTAGAAAAGAAAAAGAAAAAGGATTGAGTAAATATTAGTTTGCCTCTTTCCTAGCCAGGCAGAATCAATCACTTTCTCTTTTGTATACATTTTAAGTGGAGGGATAATCAAAGTTCTTTCTATCACATTACGTTGTTGTGTTTAATTTATATGCCTGACTCTTCTGTGGATTTCAGCTCCTTGAGAGCAGAACCATTATTTTCTTTGTATTGCCTCCAGCGTGGTAACTTCCAGATAGTGTCAATTTGAACTCAACTTTTTCCTAAAATGTCCACATTGCACGGATCAGGCCACATAGACTTCATTTTTATTTCCCTGATGGAATTCTAAATTTCTGAAAATAATCAAAACTTTCCTGCTTAGGCTAATGCTATTAAAAATATCTTCTGAAAGAGAAAAACATCCTATCACCATAAAATAGAAAATAACATTTAAAAGAATACTATCTATAGAAAACGTAAGTAGAAATAAAGTTAAGTGAAAAAATTTCATGCTCACATGATGACTGTTTCCATCAGAGTTTGCAAATGCTTTCTGCTGCTCTCCGAAAGAGGTTGCCAGGTTTTCCTCCTGCTGGATGCTATCTTTACCTGTTTTAGACTAGTTTGCTCTGTCTGTCCTGGTGAAAGAAGAGACTGGTCAGTCTAGAAGTTTGTATGATTTTACTTAAAAAGTGATTAAAGTATAAATTTATCTAAAATAGCTAATGGAATCAAGAAAACCAAATGTAAAGCTGTATAAACTGTTTAATTTCCTCTTTATTGCACAGCCCTCACATGCCAGGTGTTAAATATGAACCTGCTACCTATTGTTAACTAAAATAATATTAGCCGACACTGCAGATACAAAACCAAGACAATTTTAAATGAATAACCAAGCTATAATTATTAGGATTCAACATAAAACCATGGTTCTCAGAAATGATCTTAATTAAAGAGTTCGTTAAGACTTGGGCACTTTTTCTACTAAATGTTGGATGGCAACTAGAACAAAAGCGATTAACCAAACCACAGACAGTGTTTAGTAGATTGTTAACTGTTCTACTGAGAAGGGATAAACAAAGGAGATATACTATTGGCTCACATGAAGATTTACTTTGGAGAAAAGAGAGATGAAATAATTATAAGAACGCCAAGCACTATAAAAGCAGAAGTACTGTGCGCTCTGGAAGTATAAAAACAGACGACAACCTGGTCTTGGGTGAGGAGAGGCAGGCAATTCTTCGAGGAAAAGGTGATATTTAATTAAACTAATTTACTCCAAATAAAATCAGGTAGTGGTTCCAAGCTAATCTGTGCAGTGGTGGCAGAACAGAAGCATATTTGTCTTGAGAAATCACTAAGTGCTTCTATGTATCAGAGATGAGTAATAATTCAGACTGTGGGACACTTTTTCTCTAGTTCCTATCAATTTTATAACCCTACACAGTGTTTTGCTAGCGATGGTAAATAAAATTTCAGTTGACCAAAATAACTAACCAGTGCTACTTATTCTTGCAAAAATGAGAATGCTGCAGTTTGTTACTATCCTTTGCTTTGCAGAACAAGATACTGATAATTTTTTCATGAATAAACATAGCTTGAGAAAGGCCAGTTCAACAAGATTTAGAAAAGAAATACCTTTAGAAGACAGATGCTTTGGATGATTTTTATTTTTTTTCACTGTGTTTTTAACCTAGAGGGGAAAACATGTGCACATACACAGAAAGAATTAAACATCAGATAAAAAATTTTTGCTTTGGCAATAGATTTGTCACTTATTTGGAAGAGTATTCATATAACTTTTGCCTAGGTAGAAAAATGTATATTGCCACTTTTACAGAAAAAGGGCATGTACTTGTCTCAGGCAAAAAAATACAACTAAAGCAACTCCTGGACAATGGTGATAATGTATAATAGAATGTCCTAGGATCTCAAACAATGTTTTAAAGAAATAATTTCTCATTTTGCCCGTGAAATAGTGTTACATACTTAATCTGCAAAACAAATAGCGGCACTGCCTAATACAGGGTAAAACGGAAGAAAAAAAATGTGATTATTTAGTCATTTATTCTTTTAAAAGAGATGGTAAAGTCATGGTAGGAAAAAGCTAATTCCCACAGAACTAATTTTTCTCTATCTTAATAAAAATCTCCTCCACTAGCTGTCATATTCTCTTGCCTTTTAACATATGAATGCCGTATAATTTGTATCCTTTATTCCTAGTCTTCCCATTTAAATTCTTTAGCAATGCCCTATGACCCACTCCTCCCCCAAGAATTCTCTGATTAATATCTTCAGAATTAAAGCAAACAATTTCTGTCTGAGAACTTTTACAAATCATGCTGTAACAGCTCCCACCTAATATGAATTACTATAATTTCCAGTAAAAGTAGCCTTTAGTTTTCATATACTCCTTTACAGAGAAAAGATGATATTTCTAATGAGTTCTGGATGATAAACTAGGTTATTTTCATTACCTCTTTCTCTGATAACTCCACTTCCTTATCATCAATTTTTCTTTTTGGATTTCTTTTTAACTGTTGAGACCTCTTCTTGGAAGCATTTGCTTTGCTAGACATCTTGATCTAAATAGAACAATTCTAATAGTGCTCCAAAAAAATCTGTAAAAATGAAAAGGACAGAAAAATGCCTAAGACTTACATATTATTTTGTTCAAAAGACTACCTGTCTCTATAAATATTCCCAATTGGCCTTTTAAGTATTTTAAACATTTAAATAGATTTAAAAACAAATAACATTGGTTCTTATTAGAACGAGAATAGCCAATTTAATTTCATTCTTAGAAATTTCTTCCATTTGCATGGTTTAAAAAACCATTTTAAAATGTTTTTGCATCTATAACTTTATACTCCTCCATACAATAACATTATCTCCATATTTAAATCCAAGAATATGGGAATATAAACTGCTGAATTGTCTTATTCTGGTCACAGATAACTTTGATATCTACTATCTCACAGGTATCACTCAGGTCTTCTTTTTTTAAACTTAATGGATTTATCATTCAACTTATGCCAAAAATGGAAGAAGGTAATTTTTAGAATTATACCATGAATCTAACTTGTGCAGATTAATGTGGTAAATTCACTCACAAGGATTTAAGCTATGTAACTGTCTGGATTATGTGCATTTTAACAAGAGCACAGAAGTATACTGATTTCTCTGTCCCTCCCACAAATTAAAAAACAGGTACAGGAGTGGAGTGATAACATCAATGACAAAATTTACAATAACAGTTACCCTTTCTCCATCTAATAATTTTTAATCACCAAACTCATTTATGCTAAAAGGAACAGAGGAATAGGATATTTATTCTTGCATTAGGTTATCAGGAGTAGATAGCCAGAAATTAGGTACAATATACATGGAGATATGTAATACACATATACATCCATACATAAATTCCTATAGTGCTTCTAAGTATAGAAACTGAGAGTATTGATTTAGAAACTTTTATAACAGTTTGACAATTTTGTCTATATTGAATCTGATCATAAAATAATTGGCTTTGCTTTTTTCTTTTTAGATTTCATTTTGCTAGTAATTTATTTTATTCCTAAAATATAGACTGTTTTTTAGAGCATTTTTAGGTTTACAGCAAAATTGAGCAGAAAGTACAGAGTTCCAATATACCTGTATACCACCTCCCACCCTTACCCTTCCCCACCATCAATATCCCACACCAGAGTGGTACATTTGCTACAATTTATGAACCTACATTGATACATGACACCATGCAGAGTCTGTAGCAAGCATGTCAAACGTGCGGTGCGGCTTGCGTGTGGCCCACAACAAATATTTTTTGCGGCCCAGCCAATGTAACGGTATGTAAAAAACATTTTAATAAACATTTTGTAACAAGTTTTACAATATCCTGTTATACATAATTATTAATAACGAACTACAATGTTCACTAATGACTGATCGCTATAATCATGTTGCATTCATTTCCCTTACGTGCCTTCCGCGCAGGCGCAAATTTTCTCTCCACTAATACTAGCAGCAAATATTCTAGCAGCCGATTGCCACGTCATTAGTATTGGACTGGTTTGGTGTGCGCAACAGGAAATATTTTGCTTTCGGAGAACAAGAAAAAGAGGTTTACTTGCGTTACTCTTATTTGTGCAGTTATTCAGTGTCTGGTAAATTAATGTTGAAGAAGAAATATTAATTTTTATTAAAAGATTCTATTATTTTATGTTGATTACTCATTTATTTTAGCCCTTTGTATTTAGCATGTCTCTATCGAAAGAAACCTACATTTCTATGAAAATTGAAACTTTTGTTTTTTGTGGCCCACATAAACTTAAACCTTGTTTATTTGGCCCGTGTTAGCCTTTGAGTTTGACTAGCAATTCATTTTTAATTGCATTTTACAAGTGACAGATGTGACTGATTAAAAATTAAAAAACAAAAATTGGTCCTTTATCAGTTTGAGAAACACCGTTTTCACCGAAACCTACTTGAAGCAATAAGCCACAATGCCAATGTATCAACCTTGGCACTACACTGCACTAACAGTGGGAATGGGCTAATTCTCTGTTGTGGGTGCTGTCCTCTGCACCGTAGGAGGTTTAGCAGCATCCCTGGCTTCCACCCATGAGAGTAAGTAGCACCTTCCCCAGTTGTGAGAGCCGGGATGATCTCCAGACTTACCAACTGCCCCTGCAGTGAAATCGCCCGGGCTGGGAACCACTGCAAGAGTGAGAACACATTGCCCAGGCTCCACATCCTGGCTCTGCCATTTAACTAGCTGCAGAGCCCTGGCCGAATAAACTTGCTCACGTTCCCACTGGTAAGATGGGTTAATAAAAGTACCAACACCAAAGGCTTGTGTAAAGCTCAAATTTTGTGCAGAATACATCAACTGCCTGGAACAATATCTGGGATATAGCGCAAAAAAAAAAAAAAAAAAAAAAAAGGGAATAGAAATTTTAGATCCACAGGAAACCACAGCTTAGTGGTAGTGGGTACAGACAGACATCAAAAACCCCACAATTATGATCGACAGTTATATACAATGTGACAAATGTTATAAGACAAATGAGTGAATGACTATCTCAAGACGGTGTGTGCGAGAGAATATGCAGTATTCAGATAAAAACAATTAATATTTGAGTTACATTTTGAAATACTGAGCCAGAAGGAGAATGACGTCTTGGAGAGAAAGGAGCGAACACCCGATGACAGGCAGCGTGAAGAGACGGGTGCGTTCCGCGACCCTTGCACGTGCCCGGGAGGCCTGGACAGAACGGGACGGTGGCCGGGGCCGACTTCATTGTGCGGGAAGAATGCACGCTTTCCGGGGTGGGCCACAGGGAGGACCGAGGACGCCCGGTTCCTTACCGGCTTGCTGACACTCGCGGAAACCAAGGCTCTCAGTCCCGACCTCGGCGAGGGCAGAAGACGTGAGCACCGCGAGTGGCAAAACACAAGCCCAATGTTGACCTCTGGACAGTGACGCCGGCGGCCGCCGACCGCAGGAGCCTCAAGGCCAGACACTAAGCTCCGAGGCTGCGCCGGGTCCCGCCACGGGCTGCGGGGAGATGACGGCAGGGGGACGAGGGTGAGGAGGGTTCGCGGAAAGGAGGGGCGAACCAGCGTGGCTCCACTCCCTCCTCGCGAGTCAAATAATTCAACCTGTGGCCCGGCAGGGCAGACCGGCTCGCACTTCCCCCTTCGGAAAAGCCACCTCACGCTTCTCAAATGCAAACCGCGGAGTTTGCCACGAACGGGTGGGTCACAAAACTCCCTCTCGCACCGCACCCACGGGCCAGGCAAGGCTTTCACTACTCACCGACCGCTCCCCTCCAACCATTCAGCGAGGCGGGCTTGCCGCGATTCGCGCCCAAACCGTCAAACCGGGGAAACCCGGAAGTGGCCTGGTAGAGACCGGAAATGCCCCGAGCGAGAAGTAGGCGGCTAGCCACGCCCTGACGTCACCCGGAGCGCGCCCCCGAGTGCGCGCGGTGATTGGCTGGAAGGAGGGCGTTGTCGACCTACGCCCCCCGACTGGCTCGCTCGCGGGGGCCCGGCTGCGTGGACCTCTGGCTGGTGGGGTCCCGGGCGCCCCGCTTCCGCCGCGCTCTCCCGGAGCCCAGGTCCGAGACCGACCGGCCGGTGAGTAGGACCGTGCACCGTGGGGCACGTCAGCCTTTACCGTCTCTCCGTTCTTCTGGCTCCTACCCCCCCTCACCCCCGTCCTCTGTGCCTCTGACCTCTCCACCTCCAACTTCTTCCTGCACGTCCTGCTCGGACGGGATCCCGCTCTCCCCTACCGTATCCTGAGGCTTAGGTTCGCCTCCGACCGCTCACTCTCAGGGAGGCCCTTGGGAGTTGAGAGGTACTGCGGGGCAGGTGTTTTTCTCGGGTCGGGGGCCGTGTCGCCATGTTCCCTGGCCACCCAAGCACCCCGAGGCTCCTAGGCAGAGGTCACTTGTATGGTTGCAGAAGGGTGCATTGGCGCCGCATGTTACTGTGAGTGTGAGTGTGTGTGTGTGTGTGTGTGCGCGCGTGTGTAAGAGGTGGCGGTACTCCTAGTGACTTTCGGTATGCAGGTAACGGAAAGTCAGATCTAAATTGACGTAAAATTGTAAATTACTAACTTGTTTTCCGTTCTATCTAGAAAGAGAGCATTATATCAGAAGGTCGAAAACGTGGATAGTGTATGTGTGGTTTTAGATCACTTGATGATTTCTCCCTCCCCCCCCCCCCCGCATATGTTATGTTTAATGATTTATTTATGCTAATATTTAATATGCATGTTCTAGGTTGTCATCTCCAATCCAAATTTGCTGAACACTGGAAGTTGGTTGGTTCTTTTTTTTTTTCTTTAAAAATTTTTTTTGATTTCAGAGAGGAAAGGAGGAGAGAGAGAAACATCACTGATGAGAGAGAATCGTTTATCAGCTGCCTCCTGCATGCCCCCTACTGGGGATGGAGCCAGCAACCGTGACCCGCTGGTCCATAGGTCCACTCTCAACCACTGAGCCATGCTGGCAGGGCAGAGGTGACTAGTTATTGAAACATTAATGCGGAGCTACATGTAAACAGCCAAAACTTGAAGATTATTTGCTTTGCAAGTTGTTTCTTTGAATGCTTGAAGCTTCTCTTTAAAAAATGTTTTTATTGATTTCAGAGAGGAAGGGAGTGGAGAGAGATAGAAATATCAATGATGAAAGAGAATCATTTATCGGCTGTCTCCTGCACGCCCCCTATTGGAGATCCAGCTGGCAACTTGGCATGTGCCCTAACTGGGAATCCAACCGTGACCTGCTGGTTCGTGGGTCCTCACTCAACCACTGAGCAACACGTGCTTGATTCGAAGCCTCTCTTGATGGGTCTGAGAAAATTTAGAAGTCCTGTTGCCATCAGCAGTAGTTGTGTGCTTATCTAAAAACTAGAGGCCTGCTGCATGAAATTCGTGCATGGGGGTGGAGGGGTCTCTCAGCCTGGCCTGCACCCTCTTGCAATCTGGGACCCCTCTGGGGATGTCTGACTGCTGGTGTTTAGGCCTGATCCCGCAGGGGTCCCTGCGGGATCAGGCCTAAACTGGAAGTTGGACGTCCCTCTCACAATCCGGGACCACTGGCTCCTAACCGCTCACCTGCCTGCCTGCCTGGTCACCCCTAACCACTCACCTGCCTACCTGATGCCCCTAACCACTCTGCCTGCCTGATTGCCCCTAACCACTCTGCCTGCCTGCCTGATCACCCTTAACTGCTTGCCTGCCTGCCTGATCGCCCCTGACCGCCTCTGCCTTGACCGCCGCCACTGTGGCTTCATCTGGAATGACGTCCGGAAGGTCGTTCGGCTGGCTGGTCTAATTAGTATATTATGATTTTATTATTATAGATGATATTTATTTCCAGCCTGTACCAATTTGCCATGTGATTTTCAGGAAGTAAGTTTTGTAGGATTTTTTTCTAATCATTTGTTCAGGTTTAAGAAAGCGCATGATTATTTTGTGTGAAGTGTGATATTTCCTGTCTACAGTCTAGTCTTAAGACAGTTTTCAAATTACTTTTTATATCATTACTAGAGGCCTGATGCACAGATTCATGCATTGGTGGGGTCCCTCAGCCTGGCCTGCGGGGATTGGGCTGAAACCGGCAGTCTGACATCCCCCGTAGTAGTGCGCGAAGCAGCAGGCGGCCTGGTAGGAGCCCGAGCATGGCCAGTGCCACTCCCACTCATTCTGGCCCCACTGCACCTGCCGCTGCTCAGTAGCACTGCCGCGGAGGCCGGAGAGGCTTGCACCACTGCAGCTGCTCTTGCCAGCCATGAGCTCGGCGTCTGGCACCCATGGGTCAGCTGAGCAGCGCTCTCACTGTGGGAGAGCACTGACCACCAGGGAGCAGCTCCTGTGTTGAGCATCTGCCCCCTGGTGGTCAGTGCATGTCATAGCTACTGGCTGGTCATCTGGTTGCTTAGGCTTTTATATATATAGAATATAGATAGATTACACTAATGGTCAGTTATAACTTAATTATTCTTCTCACCCACTTTTGAAGCTAATACATGTAGTGTGTGGCTTGTTAGATGGATGACAAAGATCCTGTGGATTTCATAAATTAAAAATCATAATAGCTTTTAAAATGGGTCTGGCCGGTGTGGCTCAGTGGTTGAATGTTGCATGGGAACCAGGAGGTCATGTTTTGGTTCCTGGTAGGGGCACATGTCGGGTTGGGCCTCCATCCCCAATTAGGGGTGTGCACAAGGCAGCTAATCAATGATTATCTCTCAGCATTGATGTTTCTCTCTCTTCCTCTCCCTTCCTCTCTGAAATCAATAAAAATATATTTAAAAAATTTAAAAACTGGGAATTGTTTTTGTTGTATTTCCATTAGATTTTATATATTTTTAGCTAGTTGAACATATTGTATTTACAATTTTTTATCTTGATTCTTTCACTTGATACTTTTTGAGCCTATCTCCTTTTTAAAGAGACTATGTATAACATTTAAAATTTTGACCTATGTATAATATATTTACACTAGAGACCCAGTGCACAACATTCGTGGACTTAGCCCGGCTTGTGCCCTTTTGCAGTCCAGGAACCCTTGGGGCATGTCCTACTGATGGCTGTAGGGAGCGGACCTAAGCTTCAGTTGGGCATCCTTAGCGCTGCCGTGGAGGCGAGCCACTGTGCTCACCAGCCATCAGCCCAGCTTCTGGCTGAGCGGCATTCCCCCTGTGGGAGTGCAGTGGCCACCAGGGGACAGTCCCTGCATTGAGCATCTGCCCCCTGGTGGTCAGTGTGCACCATAGTGACTGGTTGTTCCACTATTCAGTCAATTTGCATATTACCCTTTTATTATATAGGATGTAAGTGCACATGCAGTAATTGTACAGTTTGACAAATTTCCACAAACTGAATACATCTATATAATCAGCATTCAAGTCAAGACCACCTCAAAAACTCCTCTCTCGCTCTTTCTGAACTAGCCACTATGAGTAACTATTCTCCTCCCTTCTAACATCAAAGATTAGTTTTGGTGATTTTTTAAATACATTTTAATGGCTACATAAAATTCTATCATTTGTATTTTGCTATAATTATTCATTCCTATGTTGTCGATTATCTTTCTAAATCTTCTTTATTACAAGTAAAGCTAGAGGGAACACATATTTTATGT
Source organism: Myotis daubentonii (assembly GCF_963259705.1). Taxonomy (NCBI): domain Eukaryota; kingdom Metazoa; phylum Chordata; class Mammalia; order Chiroptera; family Vespertilionidae; genus Myotis; species Myotis daubentonii. The sequence continues at coordinate 82,061,482 of NC_081845.1, read as the reverse complement.
AGTAACTTTCCTAGAAGTGATGTTCCTCAGTGGAATGGCAGTATCATTTCTGAAACTTCTTGTACATATTTCCAGTTTGTTTTCTGAAGTGGTAAAAGCAACTAATACTCCCATAAGTGGTTTATGTGTTTTGTTTCACAACCCTCTAATAAAGTTGGGTATTTTTATTTTCTTTTAAGCTTTACTATAGTAAGAAATGATATGGAAACTAGAATTTTAAGCTCACATTACTTCTTTTTTTAAAAAAAATATACTTTATTAAATTTTTACAGAGAGGAAGGGAGAGGGATAGAGAGTTAGAAACATTGATGAGAGAGAAACATCGATCAGCTGCCTCCTGCAAACCCCCCACTGGGGATATGTCCACAACCAAGGTACAGGCCCTTGACTGGAATCGAACCTGGGACCCTTCGTTCCGCAGGCCGACGCTCTATCCACTGAGCCAAACCGGTCAGCGCTCACATTACTTCTTAACTTACCTATTATAAAACAATATGGCATGATGGATATATTATAAAATTTGCATATCAGAATATTTTAAAATACTAGGTTCTAACAAGTAGCAATTCAGATAAATAGTTTACTGCTTTGTGGAATTTTGATCAAGCTATTTTATTTCTTTAGTAGAGGCCCGATGCACGAAGATTCGTGCACTAGGGGGGAGGTGGTGGTGGAGGAGGGGTCCCTCCGCCCTACCTGCACCCTCTCCAATCTGGGAGCCCTCAGGGGAGCCCTCTCCAATCCGGGAGTTTCTGTCTGTCTTTGCAATCATATGAGTGAATTGTCTGAGACCCTCAGCCCAGTTTGGTTTGTTGCTCACAGAATAATAGAGGCATTTTTTTTTCTTTGCTTCATTGGTGGAGATTTCCTGGGAGTTTTAGAATATCTTCCCTTTAATTTTTCCTAGACACTCTGATTTTACTTATGTCTCTCACCTTTGCTTTCCCTCCATCCCCCACCGCAACAGTAACTTGCTCCAGGCTCACTTTGCTCTAGAGCAGCGGTTCTCAACCTGTGGATTGCGACCCCTTTGGGGTCGAACGACCCTTTCACAGGGGTCGCCTAAGACCATTGGAAAACACATATATAATTACATATTGTTTTTGTGATTAATCACTATGCTTTGATTATATTCAATTTGTAACAATGAAATTGGGGATCACCACAACATGAGGAACTGTATTAAAGGGTCACGGCATTAGGAAGGTTGAGAACCACTGCTCTAGTGTCTAGGACAGGGGTCCTCAAACTTTTTAAACAGGGGGCCAGTTCACTGTCCCTCAGACCGTTGGAGGGCCGGACTAAAAAAAAAACTATGAACAAATTCCTATGCACACTGCACATATCTTATTTTGAAGTAAAAAAATGGGAACAAATAAAATATTTGTATTTGCATGTGGCCCACGAGCTGTCAGTTGAGGATCCCTGGTCTAGGAGATCTGTCTGCCACCAGAACTACGATTCCCAGCATTCCGGGTGCTCCCTGCACTCTGGGCTTCTGCATCTGGTCCTGGGGCTGCCATCAGAAGTATGATTCCCAGCATTCCTGGTGCTCCCCACGCTCTGGGTTTTCCCCAACTGAGGGAGCCACGTCCCCCCAAGCCTCGGCTCTCCTGCTCTGCTCTCCGTCTGGTAACCGAGGGAGCCATGTCCCCCCCAAGGGAGCGACCGAGGGAGCGACCGATGGAACCACGTACCCCCAAGCTGCCAGGTCTCCCACTCTGCTCTGTGTATGCAAATTACCCGCCATCTTTGTTGGGTTAATTTGTATACTCACTCATTGGCTTGTGGGCATGGCTTGAGTGTAGCGGAGGGATGGTTAATTTGCATGCCTTTTATTATATAGGATTTCTGTGGACCTAAATTTCTACATAGTGAAATGATGAAATTGGACTTAATGGGAATTAGGTACCTAATGTAAGACTCTGTGCTAGTTATAAGGAATATGTAGTTCTAATGTCAGACCAGTGTATAGAATAGACTAGCAGAGAAGAAATATGTATGTGTGTGTGTGTGTGTGTGTGTGTGTGTGTGTGTATTAGAGGCCCAGTGCACGAAATTTGTGCATGGGGGGTCCCCTCAGCCCAGCCTGCACCCTCTCCAATATGGGACCCCTTGGGGGACATCCCTCTTATAGTCCTGGACTGCTGGTTCCTAATTGCTCACCTGCCTGCCTGCCTGGTCGTCCCTAACTGCCCCCCACTGCTGGCCTGATTTCCTTCACTGCCTCTGCATGCCAGACTGGTTGCTCCTAACTGCCCCTCCCCCAGACTGGCCTGGTCTCCCCCAACTGCCCCCCTGCTGGCCTGGTTGCCCCTAATGGTGGTCCCCCTTCATGGCCTCCCCACAGGCCTGGTCACCCCACACAGCCTGCTGTTCAGTTGTTTGGTCGTCCCTCACTAACCCCCCTGCCAGCCTGGTTGCCCCACGCAGCCTGCTTGTTCAGTCATTTGGTCGTCCGTCACTAACCCTCCTGCTGGGCTGGTCGTAGACAGCCATCTTGTGAGGGTGTGAGGGTCAATTTGCCTATCACCTCTTTATTTTATAGGATATTCATACAACTATAAACCTTCTTTTGCCAATCCCTATATATAGAAAGATGTATATATGATTTTATAGACATGTATTTTATGTAGATAACAGATGTATCTTACATAAATAAATGCATTTTATAGAAGCATAAAAGTATTCTAATATGTTGTCACATGGGAGATGGTCTGTCTATATAAAAGGCTAATATGCTGAGTGTCCTTCCCTCCGTCAGGGTAATGACATCAAGTAGCAACACCCGGCTTCCTCTCCCTAGCCTCCTTGCAGTTTCTTCAGCCCAGGAAGACTTTAGCCAGGTGGAAACACTTTACACTGTAACCAAGTATCTGTGAAGCATTTTCCTGGGTCTCATCTCATTTGATCCTCACAGAAGTCCTGGAGTAGACAGGAGACTCAGTGGAATCCTATTTTCTTTTCATTAGCCAGAAAACGGAGATTTAGAAAGCTTAGAACCTTGACCCGACTGAAAAGAAGTAAGAAATGGTGAACCTTGAAAATGACTTCAGGTTTTCTCACTGCGCAGAATATAGTCAAACACTGCTGCAGTTAAATATTTTACCCTTTTTTCTCCCTGCGTGATCTACAATAATAATCTACTTCATGTTGATACTTACTGATGTGTTGCTGACAATTACCTGAAAGAGAAGTTGGGGTACTTCACTGGGCTGGAAAAAGTTTAGCTAAATCAGAAAGCAGGTCTAATTAAGCAAGTTTGTTCTATATCTATAAAAGGCTAAGTTGACTCGTGCATGTGCGATACATACTAGTAAAAAGCTCTCGCTGGTGCCAATCGCACGCATGTGTTTTGATCTGTCATTGTCAATTGTGAATTTGGTTGACATTTCTATTATAGAGAAAGGGTGAATAGCGACATCAATTTATTTCTTCTAATTAATTTCCTTTCAATGTGCACAAATTCGTGCTCTGAACCACTAGTATATGTATAAATAGGAAAACGGAGTTCTATAGATTACTGAAGAGGCCATTTAGCCCCGTTTGTGGATTCAAGGAGAGGCTGTGAGTATATTAGTTCAATTCAAGGCCTTTGAAATGGGACTGCCTAGATTCAAATGCTGGCTCTTTTGTGCCTCAGTTTCCTTGTCTGTAATAATATTAGTACCTATTTCTTAGTGTTGTGAAAATTAAAATTGGTACTTTATGTATAAAGTTCTTAAAGCAGTGCTGGGCCCATAGAAAGCCCTGTATATTAGAGATGATATCTTAGCTGAATTAGCCAAATAAGAACATTCCAGTCAGGTGGGAGAGCAAGAACAAATCAAAGAACTTTGACATATACAGGGAACTGTGGGTAATCCAGTACCTATAGAATACAGATTGAGGAAAAAGGCAGAGATTAGTCTGAGAGGCAAGCAGGTCATGAAGGCCTTAAATGCCTGTTTGTCTTCCTTACCACTTTTTATCCAGCCGCCAATACAATGCCTGTCATTAAATAAGTGTTAAATGAAAACCTTTTGAATGAAAAGAATCAATTAAGATGCTATATACTATATCCTCTCTACAATGCAGAGCCTTTGAAAAATCTTTAAGAGCAGTGTGACTTCATATTTGCTCTGCTGTCAGTGTGTAGAATAAATTAGAGGGGCCAAGACTGGTTAGTAAAATCAGCTACGAGGCTATTGAGGAAGACGACTAGAACAATAATAGTAGTTGTGAGAAGACGGGCCAGTTATAAACTATCAGATACAGGAAACAGAAAAGAAGAAGAGATAAAATCACACTAATATACCTTCTTCCTTCTCTTTTCTCACTAATAGCTCCCATTTTGCCTTTCTCTTGTAAATAAATATACCCTGTGCTCTTTTTCTAGATCAGTTTTTGATTCTGTTGGGTGTTTTCCATGCTCCATCATGTTGAGGGCTAAGACTCGGCTTGTTTTGCTTTCACCTCATCATCTGAAGCAACTAAAAGAGTCATCAGGCTCCAGACTTATATGGCAGCGACTTCTACATCAAAAACAACCCCTTCACCCAGAATGGGCTGCCCTGGCTAAAAAGCAGCTGAAAGGCAAAAATCCAGAAGACCTAATATGGCGCACCCCAGAAGGGATCTCCATAAAGCCCTTATATTCCAGCAGGGATACTAAGGACTCACCTGAAGAACTTCCAGGAGTGAAGCCATTCACACGTGGACCATATCCCACCATGTACACCTTTAGGCCCTGGACCATCCGCCAGTATGCTGGCTTTAGCACTGTGGAAGAGAGCAATAAGTTCTATAAGGACAATATTAAGGGTGAGATTTTAATGAGATATAATATTTATGATCAAACATACACTTTCTCATCTTGGTTTCTTTTTGAGGGGAGGTTGGCTAATCTCTGTAAAGATAATAGTTATTTTATAATTTTGTAGTTTAGATTGTATTCTGAAAACAATGAATGGTTTTCAACTTCCATGGTCAAAGGATAGGTGAGCCAGAATAAAATACTCAGTTCTTTTTTTAAAAAAATATATTTTATTGATTTTTTACAGAGAGGAAGAGAGATAGAGAGTTAGAAACATCGATGAGAGAGAAACATCGATCAGCTGCCTCCTGCACATCCCCCACTGGGGAAGTGCCCACAACCCAGGGACATGCCCTTGACCGGAATCAAACCCGGGACTTTTCAGTCCGCAGGCCGACGCTCTATCCACTGAGCCAAACCGGTTTCGGCTGAAAAGTTTTAATAAACATTATTTTAGGGTAGGAATTGGAGGCTAAAAGGGATTAAGTGATGTCTAAAGAAAGAAATAATAATGTGGTATAAATATATTCAGTGCAATCTGGCATTCATTCTCTGAAAATCATATTTACTATTTCTTCTTTCTGATCTATTATAAAGTCATATTGTTTGAATGCTGGACTTGAGAGTCTATAACTTTGTATTGGCCATAGAGGACTGAACTTATATTTAGTGTAGAATATTTCAGCTTTTCACATGATTTTCATAGTTTCCCAGAATATTTGAATAGCCAAGACATCCTGTAATGACCATATTAAATGAAAAAAAATAAGTGAGCATAGAAATACTAAGTACTGTTAGCTATGTATAAAGAGCCAAATCTTGACATGAATCATCAACATATTTCTATCAAAAATGGTTAGGATGCAAAAAATCCACAAATGGACGTATCATAAATGAGGTGTTTTGTTTTGTTTCTTTCATTCTGATAGTGAGGTCTGGAACTCAATTTGTGCATTTTAGCACATGGGAAACAACTGACTGTCTTAGGAAATAAAATATCTATTTAAATTTGTTTTGACATTTACAAACATAAAAATGTTTGTTATAAAGTGTACTATGATGAGATGAATCAACACTTACTAGTGATAGGAAAATCAGTTAATTTATATGCCACACTCTTTAATCTGACATTGTTTTCTTTATATATTTAGCTGGCCAACAGGGATTATCAGTTGCCTTTGATCTGGCAACACATCGTGGCTATGATTCAGACAACCCTCGAGTCCGTGGTGATGTTGGAATGGCTGGAGTTGCAATTGACAGTGTGGAAGATACAAAAATTCTTTTTGACGGAATTCCTTTAGAAAAAATGTCAGTTTCCATGACCATGAATGGAGCAGTTATTCCAGTTCTTGCAAATTTTATAGTAACTGGAGAAGAGCAAGGTGTACCTAAAGAGAAACTTACTGGTACGATCCAAAATGATATACTAAAGGAGTTTATGGTCAGAAATACTTATATTTTTCCTCCAGAACCATCCATGAAAATTATTGCTGACATCTTCCAATATACAGCACAGGTATCCTTTGTGTTTATTATAGGTTTTTCTGTAGTTCTGTGAATGTAGGAATTTTTATAAAATACCATAACCTAATTTGAATTCAGTAACTGACTAAGTAATGCTTATTGTAGTATAAAGTCAGATATGTGGTTTTTTGTCTTGTTTAGTTTTTGTGTATATGTGTTAGTTTCTTTTTTCTTTTCTTTTCTTTTTTTTTTTTTTTGGTCTTTCATGTACTAATGTTATGGTCTGTCATTAGCTGTAGAAATCTGGACACTAGACATTTACTGTATTTTCTTTATTATTAAAATTTTTATAATCAGAGAGGGCCCATAATTTATACTTCTTCATTTCTTAACTTGTGAATAGATACTGGTGTCAGACAGATGGGAATCAAAGTATCAGCTTTATTTCTGCTAAAATTGGATTAGAACAGCAGTTTTCAACCACTGTATCCATGATACACTGGTGTGCTGCAAGAATTTTTAAAACATGCAATACCTGACTATTTAGTTACAGGCATTGATCTCTTTTACCTTAGATTGTCAAATAAAAAAATGACAACAGCCAGTAAAACAATGGCCATCTGGTGTGAATGAATAAAAAAATGTAGCTATTTTTTTTTTGTTAGATCAGCAAAATATATATTTTTTGGTGTGCTGCAGTATTTTAGTAGTTCATGTGTGCCATGAGATGAAAAAGATTGGAAATTGCTGGATTAAAAGGTATCACTTATATCTGCAACTACAATGAGTCTCCTAATATTTCACCCCTGAATTAGGTTCATCTTTCTCAATCAGAGTGGTGGGAAAATAAGACCTTGTAATGTTCTTATATTAACAGCAGTCCCTCCACAGGAAACCTAGTTTCTTAATTTCCCTTTGGATAATTCATATATTTATTTCCCCCCATCATTCTCACTTTGCTTCTTTTTAAAAAATATATAATTTAAGCATTTTAAAAAATGTTTTTATTGATTTTTAGAGAGAGAGGAAGGGAGAGGGATAGAGAGATAGAAACATCGATCAACTACTTCCTGCACACCTTGTACTGGGGATCGAGCCCAAAACCTGGGCATGTGCCCTGACCGGGAATCGAACTGTGACCTCTTGGTCCCTGGGTCGATGAGCAACACCGGCCAGGCTCACTTTGTTTCTTGATAGCAGTCCTCTCCTTTTCCTCACCAACCTTAAAGTTAGACCACTGTTTCATAGTAAAGGACAAATCTCACTTCCACCATCAAATCTGTATCTCTTTCACCTCTTATAATTGCTATTATCTCAGAACTCTTACAAGTATTGCATATTCTCCTCTTTTTAAAAAAAAATATATTTTATTGGTTTTTTACAGAGAGGAAGGGAGAGGGAGAGGGATAGAAAGTTAGAAACATCAATGAGAGAGAAACATCGATCAGCTGCCTCCTGCACACTCCCTACTGCGGTTGTGCCCGCAACCAAGGTACATGCCCATGACCGGAATTGAACCTGGGACCCTTGAGTCCGCAGGCCAATGCTCTATCCACTGAGCCAAACTGGTTACGGCATATTCTCCTCTTTTGAGATTTAGCCTTTACACTTTACTTATTTTCATAGATTTCATCTGTCCATGAAAATGATATTGTATAGAATTGTACATTTCTATCACCCTTTTCAATGTCAAGAACACATGCCCAGGAGGATAGCATATGACAAACCCAGATATACAAAAAGTAGTGGCTTAAACTAAATAGGAGGCAGTTCTCTTTCATGTAGAAGTAGTAAGGTGGGGTGTCCGAAACCATAACAGTCATAGGGTTCCAGTTTCCTTTCATCTGGCTTCTCCTCTGTTGTTAGTGTGCCAGCTCATGGGCCAGGTGTGTTTGTATTAAGAGAGGGACCCGGCTTATCTCATAAAAGGGAAACTTCCAGAAGGAACAAACCAAATTTCTACTTGTATGCCCCAATGGACACACACCAGTAGTGAGGGAAGATTTGAAGTGCAGTTCTGGACATTGGCACTCTGAATTTATAGTTCAGGTATTATAGGAGAGTGGAGAATATAGCAGTGTGTGCTGCCATACTTGTACACTTCACCTTGTAAAAGATCCTAATGTCCTCTACAAGCTCAAAATTGCTTTATATATAGTCCTTCATGAAAATGATAAAAGTGCCAGTTTCAGATATTGATCAAATGATGTTGTATTAAAGTGCTTGTAAACTGTAAACTTTTGTATTATTCCTTAAAAAATTTCTAATCGTGACAAAGTACACATACCATAAAATTTACCATCTTAATAACTTTTAAGTGTATAGTCAGTGGCATTAAGTACGTTCACATTGTTTTGCAGCCATCACCACCATTCATCTCCAGAACTCTTAATCTTGCAAAACTGAAACTCTGTATCTAAGTACTAACTTTCCATTATCCCCTCCTTCCTCACAACCACCATTCTACTTTTTAATCTTTATGAATTTGACTAAGCACCACATATAAAGGGAACCATATAGTATTTATCTTTGTACGACTGGCTCATTTCACTTAGCATAATGTCCTCATGGAGCATCCATGTTGTAGCATGTGTTAGACTATCCTCCCTTTTTAAGGCTGAATAATAGTCCAGTATTTTTATTATTATTAAAGAAATCCTGCTACTAAAAACTCCTCTGGGTAGAGAAGCACATGTTTGTTTCCTTACTTCTTATTTGTAAATTCTCAGTATACTCAAGTAGTATCTTCCATGGAATTCAAGTCCCTTATTGCTTTTGTGATGGAAAATTTTAAAGAGCTTTTAGTTAGTTATAAATAAAATATTTTCAAAGTAAAATACAGATAATCCATATGATATGCTAGAACAACTAATTTTTTGTTGTTAATTCTCACCCGAGGGTATTTTTTTCATTGATTTTAGAGAGAGTGGAAGGGAGGGGGAGAGACAGAGAGAGACACACATCGATTGGTTGCCTATCGCACATGACCGAGACCCTTTAGTCCACAGGCTGACATTCTAACCACTGAGCACCAGCTAGGCCAACTAATTTTTTGTGTGCTTACTGTGCACTGACAATACTAAGTGGTTTAGATGAATTATTTCATTTAATCCTACAACAACTTCATGAGGAAGGTACAATCATTATCTGTAGTTTATACTTTAGGAAATGCAGGAATAACAAGGTCGAGAAACTTGCCTGCAGTCAGTCTCATGGCTAGTTAAGTGACAGCTAGAATTTGAGCACTCTGATTCCAGAGCCCATGTTCTTAACCACTGTGACTTCCAGGTATCTTCCTGGTCACTTAGTATTTATTTTATGTTTGGTTAATTTTTGGGAAGGATAATAATTTTTTGGCTCTTGAGAATATGTGTGATATGCATCTTATCTAACATGAAATTTTAGGAGAATAGTGGAAATGCTGTGATTATGGTAGAAAGAATCTGTCTGAGATATGCATAGCATTAAATATCTCAGTAAATTAAACTGAAATCTTTGATTTTTGCCATTGATTTTATCCTGTTTTGTTTCAATATGTAGTACTTTGGATTGAATAATTTTCCTGTTTGTTTCTATATTGTGTACTTACTCATGTTCAATGACTTCATTCAAATAAGATAATTAGTAACAAGTAAATAACAATTAAATTTATACATCTTCAGCAGATTAGCCCAAAGTTATGAGGTCTTAGGACCTCTTATGAGATTAAAGTCATTGGTTTTGAATTCAAGATGCCTTTATTCAGTTCTCAGGGCAAAGGTTACATTCCTGACCTCAGCCAGCTAATTTTGAAGTTTAAATTTTTGGTGTTAAAGGTGATGGTGTTGCCCTAGCTGGTTTGGCTCAGTGGATAGAGCGTCAGCCTGCGGACTCAAGAGTCCCAGGTTTGATTCCGGTCATGGACATGTACCTTGGTTGTGGGCACATCCCCAGTAGGAAGTGTGCAGGAGGCAGCTGATCGATGTTTCTCTCTCATCGATGTTTCTGACACTCTATCCCTCCCCCTCTCCCTTCCTCTCTGTAAAAAATCAATAAAATATATTTAAAAAAAATAAAGGTGATGGTGTTAAAGGTTCATTGGATCAGTCATTTAAATTGGCAAGTGAATTAAATGTAACAAAGTAAGCATTAAATATTTTCAGTTAATATTATAAGCTAAGTTACTTAGTATATCTGAGTTGAACATCATTTAAAAATAATATTGTCTTATAAAATAGATTTAATAGAACCTTTTAATATTTTTATTCAGTGTTGTGTTTTGATTTTATTTTATGTAGCACATGCCAAAATTTAATTCAATTTCAATCAGTGGATACCATATGCAGGAAGCAGGAGCGGATGCCATCTTGGAACTGGCCTATACGATAGCAGATGGGTTGGAGTACTGTAGAACTGGAATCCAAGCTGGCCTGACAATTGATGAATTTGCACCAAGGTGAGTAAATTAAACTCGGATATTGCCTCAACATTAAGAAAATGCATAGGACTATTTTATGAGTACACACAGCAAAATATATTGATAAAATGAATTTGTATATGTGTTATACTATATTCTATTGTTTTATCAGAGTATTAATGAGAGAATAAGTCAATACTGTTCATAATTAAAAATCAGAATAAAGTTTGACTATACTTCTTGGTAAATAAGAATCTTGTCTTCTGTGATATTCAGAGAATACAATTAAGTGGCACGTTTTGACAAATAATATTAAAATGTGAATATAATGCTTAAGATAGATTTGTTTTTATTTTTTCAATGAAAGTTTAAAGTACAGGAGTCACCTATTACATTTTAGTTTTTCATCTGGTGCACTTATAAATTTGGAATGCCAGTGCTATTAAAAATTTTCTTTCAAACACCTTGTTAATAAAATTGTATGACAACATGAACAGACTTAAAAGAAGTTTATGAAGCATTTAAATATGGAGATCAAAATCAGTCTGATGAGCAATAACATGCTAAGGTTTGCTCTGGGCCAAGCACTAGGAATATAGCATGTGAAAAATATGGCTTCTGCCCTCAAAGAGTTTATAGACTAGTGAATGCTCATATGAGGGATTGTTGCATACTTATTATGACAGCAGTTCTCAAAGTGTGGTCCAAGGACTCCTGGGAGTCATTAAAACACTTTCCTGGGTTTTAGAGGTCAAAAGGGATTTCATGATTATATTAAGAATTTGCTATTTTCACTTTGATTCTCTCAAGAATATGCAGTAGTTTTCAAAGACTACCTGATATATGATGTAACAGGTTAAATGAGAAGCAGATATGTGACTCCAGCTATTTTCCTGGAGCCACACATTAAAGAGATTTGCAAAAATGTAGGTCAGTGACTCTTATAATTTTTTGTTTTAGAAAAGTATTATTTTTTAATAAAAATGTTACTTATGTTAATATGTTGGATTTGTTATTTCTAAATGAATTAATATGTAAAATATTGATAGATATTATCCAAATAAACAGATTTTCTTTAGTAATTTTTAAGAGTTAAAGGGAGCCTGAGACCAAAATATTTGAGAACTGCTGTTAAGAACTTCCAGCTAGGTGAAATAAAAAACAAAAACAAACAAACAGACAACTCATAGACAAAGACAACAGTATGGTGATTACCAGAAGAAAAGGGCAGTGGGGAGAGGTAGAAGAGGATATAGGAGGCATAAATGGCAGTAGACTTGGCTTGGGGTGGTGAACACACAATATAATATATAGATGACGTGTTATAGAAATGTACACCTGAACCCCATATAATTTTATTAACCAGTATCACCCCAATACATTCAATAAAAATAAAACAAAAAATAAAAACTAAAACTTCCAAGTGTATATCAAGAATTTTTATTGTGTCTTAGTTTCTTTATTTCAGGTTCACTTGTTTTATATAGGGGCTCACAACCTTTGTGCTTTTAGACTCAGGCAAGTAACTGAAATGTGTACAGCTCACAATGTAAAAGGGAGTAGTAGGTTGGGAATAATTGGAAAAATATATGCCTAAACCAAGAATATGCCTAGATAGTCATTCTTTTAAAAAAACTTAAATTCCTATTCAAACAATCAAGCTTGTAGTTTTAGTCCCTTTGTAAGTGACCCCTGCCTTTGGATATTCTTAAAAAATATCTGTGTGTGTGTGTGTGTGTGTGTGTGTGTGTGTGTGTGTAGGTGTGTGTGTAGTGAATAATTCTTTAAGGACACAAGAGAACTTTTTTTTCCTAAAAAATCAACAACACAATTATAAAGTGAATTAATTTTTACCTGAAGCAAATAATCACAGCCATTTCTTCTGCATGCATAAAACTGTACTTTTATATGTTAGGTTTAAAGTTACTAAAGTACATATGCTTGATTTTAATATAAATTAAGTTGTGAAATTAAAATCTGACATGGTTTTTAGTGTGTGATACAACTCATTATTTTCCACTTTATATTGTTAACTATAATCAAATTCTGGACTTAATATTACTATTTTAGGTTGTCTTTCTTCTGGGGAATTGGGATGAACTTCTACATGGAAATAGCAAAAATGAGAGCTGGGAGAAGACTCTGGGCTCACTTAATTGAGAAAATCTTTCAGCCTAAGAACTCTAAATCCCTTCTTCTAAGAGCACATTGTCAGACATCAGGATGGTCACTTACTGAGCAGGTATGCACATAATTTAAAGTGTAGAATTATAACAAAGCCATATGTTTTCTTGTAAGAAACTTGACACACTCAGGAAATAGATTTAAGAACCTATCTGCTAATATTTGAAAATAATTATTAATCTGAAGCATAATTCATACTTAACACATTCATACTTGTTTATTTTTACACATATTAAAATAAATAAAATTGTCTCCCTCTAGTGGTTAACAATATAAAATTATTTAAATCAGCTTACATGTTTTACTTTTATTTATTTTTATTTAAAAAATATTTTTTATTGATTTCAGAGAGAAAGGGAGAGGGAGAGAGAGATAGAAACATCAATTATGGGAATCATTGATCGGTTGCCTCCTGCACACCCACTACTGGGGATCAAGCCCATAACCCGGGCATGTGCCCTTGACTCGAATCAAACCCAGGACCCTTCAGGCTGCAAGCTGACACCCCATCCACTGAGCCAAACCAGCCAGGGCACATGTTTTACTTTTAAAAGGGAAAAAATGTGGTGAGGAAGAAGTATAAATCATAATTTAATGCTATTGTTTTAAATAATTTTAAGGATGAAAATTCATAACATAAAACTGTCCAATTAAATTGATTATATATGCCCTAACCGGTTTGGCTCAGTGGATAGAGCATCGGCCTGCAGACTGAGGGGTCCCAGGTTTGATTCCGGTCAAGGGCATGTACCTTGATTGCGGGCACATCCCCAGTAGGGAGTGTGCAGGAGGCAGCTGAATTGATGTTTCTCATCAATGTTTCTAACCCTCTATCCCTCTCCCTTCCTCTCTGTAAAAAATCAATAAAATATATTTAAAATAAATAAGTAAATAGATTATATATATTTATTTATTTTAGTTGTATGTTTAAGTAAGCATGCATGCAGATAGAGCATTTAAAAATTATCACGTGGGTAATTTAATTTCATTCTATTAAAATTTTTATGGTAGTCTTTTTTATATGCATTTTTCTTTATAAAGTTTTTTTGATAAATTTTAAAATAATTTATAGCTTTAGAGTTAGATTGTTTTTATATATTTAAAAGTGAATAAAATGAATATGCTCCATATTAAATATAACTTCATGTCATTATAAATGGAGAAATATAGACTTCAGGATTGGAAGGAACTTTAATAATGTATTTGTCTTAAACTCCTCATTTTTACAGCTAAGGAAATTGAAGTCCAGAAAGGTTCAATGACTTGCCCAAATCACAACTAGGAGCACAGTAACTCATTTATTGAGGGCCTGTTTTAGGTACATCTTGTGGCAGATACTCAAGGTATACAAAATAATTAGGAGATAGTGAATTATGAAATGAAGGATGTTATAATCTAAGTAGACAGGTGTACAGTTATGATACACTTACAGAAGAGTAAGGAATACAAAAGTAAAAACAACAAGTATTTAATATTTCAGGGATTATAAGAGGTAATATTTTTAGTGTTTACATACAGACTAGACACTTTGACTCTTAATTCTAAGTCTGGCTCATTTATTAATTTGTCTGAATTTATTTGATATTCTGAAGCCTAATGTAGATATCTATCTATCTATATCTATATCTATATCTCAACTGTTGCCATTTTTTTCTAATTAAATATTCTAGGATCCTTACAATAACATTATTCGTACCACAGTGGAAGCAATGGCAGCGGTCTTTGGAGGGACTCAATCTTTGCACACAAATTCCTTTGATGAAGCCTTGGGTTTGCCCACTGTGAAAAGTGCTCGAATTGCCAGGAACACACAAATAATCATTCAAGAAGAATCTGGGATTCCCAAAGTAGCTGATCCTTGGGGCGGTTCATATATGATGGAATCTCTCACAAATGATGTGTATGATGCTGCTTTGAAGGTCAGTTTTGTCTCTTTAAACTTTGTTTTCAAGATTTACAGGTTTATACAGATTTATAGATGTTTTGATTTATAAATCAAATCATTTATAGATTTATCTGAAGATTAAAAATGTTTGATGGAAAAGAATTTTAGATTTGACTTTCTAGTATTTGAAACTGAAACGTAATTTAAAAAATAGGTGTGTATTTGCCCTAGCCAGTTTGGCTCAGTGAATAAAGTGTCTGTCTGTGGACTGAAGGGTCCCAGGTTCAGTTCTGGTCAAGAGCACATGCCCAGGTTGCCGGCTTGATTCCCTGTAGGGGGCATGCAGGAGGCAGCCAATCAATGATTCTCATCATTGATGTTTCTATCTCTCCTTCTCCCTTTCTCTCTGAAATCAAAAAATATATTAAAAAAAAAAAAGAAAGAAAGTACAATTGACCTTCTTCCTTTCTGCTGTCAGGTAATATTCCACCACCCCTTTTCCACCATTTCATTTATATCTGAGGCTGTGATTGAAGGTTTACATGGTTCCTGGCAGTGTCAATAAAGATGGAGTTATACCATTACTCTACTGCTCAAATAAAAAGTAGAATTGGCCCTGGCTGGTCTGGTTCTAATTAATGCCTTTGATGTTAACTTAATTCTTATAAATCATTAAATTTACCACTGAAATAATTCAATATTATAATTATGTAACCTAAATCTGAATATTTTATGAAAATAGTTTTATATTCTCTTCTCATTTTATTAAACTATTTTTCTTAGCTCATTAATGAAATTGAAGAAATGGGTGGAATGGCCAAAGCCGTAGCAGAGGGAATACCAAAACTTCGAATTGAAGAATGTGCTGCCCGAAGACAAGCTAGAATTGATTCTGGTAAGATAAGTAGAAGTGTTCATATGTGAAATCCAGTATTTAACATGAAATATTAATTTCTGTTTGAAGATAACATATGTAGTCAATAAAACAAAAGTAACAGAAAAATGGAAATGTGGATAAAATGTTTCTCATCTAAATCTATCCATCTACCTGTCTGTCTGTCTTTCTCTGTTTGTATTTTAGTATGTATGGATGCACATGGACAAAGCATATGTATAAAGTATGCAAGTATGAATGGAGGCATGCCCTTTGTGTCCATGTACATGTGTGGGTGGGTATCTTCAGCATTTGAAAGGTGACATGATTTTTGGTCATTGGGCTCTACATTGGAGTTCCATTTATTTATTCAATCAGTCAATACTTTTTTAGTCTTAAGTCTTTGAGACGCCGTGCTGTGTCTGAGCGTACAACTGTAAATAGGACAGACATAGTCTGTGCACCCACAGAGTTAACATTTTAGTAAGAGAGAGAAAATTAACAAGTAAACAAGTAAATAAAAAAAGCAATTCTAGATTGTGGTAAATTCTATGAAGGAATTAAGAAGGGATATAACCTGGTGTTGGGGTAGCAGGTTGTCTTTTGCTAGACTAATAATCTGGTAGTTTGAGGCAAAATATATTCTTTATCATGTTAAGGAGGTGTCTTTGTTATTCTAGTTTATCATTTATAGTTTTAAAAATATTTTTTGTTTTCATGCAATTGGCCATAAGAGAATTCAAGAAAATATTAGAAAACCTGTTGGGTGTTAATTCTTTACCTTATAAATCTTAGATGGTTGCTGCTATGACTGTTTCGATTTTGTAAAAGTGTTAGAAGATCCTTTGTCAGAAACTCTGGGAAAGCATATTATTTGGGAGAATAATAAAAAATGGTCCTTTACAGAGTTTCTGATACATACTTGTTTTTTCCCCTCCCACCTTCATCCCATATTGGGTTTTGCTGATTTATATTAAAGTTTTTCATTAAATGTTAAGAAGACTGCTTAATAATATTAAACTTACAAGAGATTTCATGATGATCAGACTATTATTATTAGGCATTTATTTGTGAGTAGACTCTACATATTATTTTCCTCTGGGAAATAACAGGTTCTGAAGTAATTGTTGGAGTAAATAAGTACCAGCTGGAGAAAGAAGAACCTGTGGATGTTATGGCGATTGATAATACTTCAGTGCGTAACAAGCAGATTGAAAAACTTAAGAAGGTAATAATAGCTGTCATGTTTTGAGTGCTTTCTTTGTTCTGGGCACTGGCTAAGCCCTTACATTATCCTGCTAATTCCTTACAACAACCTCATGAGGTGAATATTATTTCCCAATATTTTAAAGATAAGGAAAACTAAAGATAAGGGAGATTGAGAAACTTGGATAACTAATTGAACAGCCAAGACTCAGAAATCTAAGTATGTTGACACCAAAAACTCAGTGCTTTAAATCATGATATCTGCCTCTGAGCTATTAAAAACCACACCATAATAATATTTCCTATCACTTAAGATTATCATTTGCAGATTAGAATAAGGCATAGGTGATTATGTAATTCACAATAAAGTTCAGAATCATATTGGAACCCAGGGCTTCTCACTGTAATTTATTTCTATTAGACCATGGTTCCTGATACTATTATGAATCATTTACCTTCTGTTTTTGTATTTTTAAGTAAAATATATTTGGTAGTGCTTTAGTAAGCTACACTTTATAATGAACTGCATTTATTTTGATTGAAACGAAAGTACTGTCTTTTCTTCTTATTTCTTCTTTCTCACTGAGATATGATCTAAAGTATATGAAATACTAAACTAGATAAAACGTATTAATTTTCACTGTTGTAACCAATATATTTCTATTGTGTGAAGCTACCTTGGTCTCTTAATCTCGGACTGTTGTATTTATGTCAAAGGCAGGAAACTTGAAATTCCTTAATGGCTTTTCTCTGTTTACTTTCTCTGTGATTGTTTAAGACAAGAGTGGGGAATGACTGGCCCTCAGGCTATATAAGACCCCAGAAATCATTTGGTCTGGGCCTGCCAAGGCGTTAGGGGTGAGTTAATTAAATGTTTGACTAAACATAGCAGACTAAATTTTAAGTTGATAGTTTTGTATGGCCTGCGGATGATGTTATAAATATCCAAATGGCCCTTGGCAGAAAAAGGTTCCCCACCCTTGGGTTAAGATATAACTCTTCCCCCCTCTTGGTTCAAATGATCTGTAACAATCTACTTTGTCCAGGTAGATTGACTGCATAATGGTAGAGTTAATGATAGATGTTTAATGGTATTTCCTCCTATTTAATCAAGAGATAGTGACTCCTCTCTTACATTTTGTCATTTTAAAAGGCCCTTTTAGGGTGTAGCATTTTATTTCCAGTGATCACAGAAGTCTCAATATATATTATATTTGGGAAACCCCTTTTCTCTTCTATTATACTTTAGGCATTTATTAATTCTATACCCTCAAGCTCGAAGGGTTCCATTTATAATAAATGCTGATAGACCTTATTTTGGGCAAGAGAGAGAAATTTAATAATGGAGTTGGTTTTTTCCTTGCCCGTAATATATATTTTCTGGCCCACCTCTGCTAATGGATACCATAGAATTTTAGTGACATAGTGAGCAGTATAGTATTTTAGACTCGTATTTTACAAGTGATGAAAACCTGTAAAATATTGGATTTTAAGTAACTTCGTTTAGACAGGTTGTTGACAGAGCACAGTAGATCTAGGAATAGTTTTTGACCATGCCTTTCATTGCCTTT
The DNA here is from genome assembly GCF_963259705.1 of Myotis daubentonii. Classification (NCBI taxonomy): domain Eukaryota; kingdom Metazoa; phylum Chordata; class Mammalia; order Chiroptera; family Vespertilionidae; genus Myotis; species Myotis daubentonii. The sequence goes on along the minus strand of NC_081845.1, from coordinate 82,043,104 downwards.
GTTTATCTCAGTATTTCTCATGGTCTCTGTCTCTCTTTGTCTCCTTGGAATTTTTTAAGATACATTTTTTATTGTTGACATTATTACAAACGTCCCCCATTTCCCCCTCTTTGTCTACCCTCCATCCAGAGCCTACTCTCCCCTCCCTCTGGCCCTCACCACACTGCTATCTGTGCCCATGGCTAATGGGCCATACAAATATGTTCTTTGGCTATACTCTTCACCTTCTTTCATCCTGTCCACCCCACCCACCTCCCCTCTGACAGCTGTCAGTCTGTTCTATGTATCCAGTGTCTCTGTTTCTCTTTATTGTCAGTTTATTTTGTTCATTAGATTCCACATATAAGTGAGATCATATGGTGTTTGTCTTTCTCTGACTGGCTTATTACTCTTAAATACAAAAGGAAAAACAATATACATACATATTGATATATTGTTAATTAGTTAAGGAAACAAAATGCAACTAAGATATTTAAGTTGTAATCTCATTTTTTTCTTCCTTGTCACTATTCATCTTTAGTGCCTTTGAAATTCCTCATATAAAAGAGCCACTTGTTTTCAGTGTCTTATAGAGCTTATCATCCAGTCAGGGGATACAGACAATTACTAAGTAAAAAAAAATACTAAGATAATCATGTGATAATACTACAAAGACACTAGAGTAGATATTGAAGATATGAAGATATTGAAGATATGAAGACTTATGAACTAGGACATAAATAATAAGAAATAGAAGATAAGGGGAAAAGCCTAGAAGCATGTACTACTTGGGATGGTCAGCACTGTTATTACTTCCCTGCTTGTTTCTAACTTATCAGGGTTATACAGAATTTAGCATTATTTAGGAGGTTCTTAAATGTTTATTGAATGAGTAAATGAATAAATTAAAGGAATATCAGACTTAGGATACATATTATTCTCTTTTTTTACCCCTTTTATTCTTGAGGTTAGGACTATGGGACAGTTTTCTGTGTGATGTATAACAGAGTCTAATCTCCCAATCTCTGCTTTATTCTCTATTCACTTAACTCCTCCCATTCTTTGACCTTTCCCATAAGATCAAATCTAGCAGGGATCCTGCTTTGGCGGACCGGTGTCTTGATGCACTGACTGCGTGTGCTGCCAGTGGAGATGGGAATATTCTGGCTCTTGCAGTGGATGCTGCTCGCGCAAGGTGAGGATATTACCTTTGGAGATTTCCAAACAGTAAAAATTGGCCAGTTAGCTTTTCAGAGTGTACTAAAATAAAAGGTTGATTCCATAAACCATGTGAGCCTAAAAGAAAATATTGGAGAACAAAATAAAGTTAATTCTTTTTTTTCTTAAACATCTGTACATTTAAAACATTTATATATTTTGAATGCAGAATATTAATACTCGTGTATTTCCCTGGGGCTCAGGACATTTGACATTGTAATGAATCCATTTGCAAGTTGAAGTTCGATGTACTTTCACATATAGGGAGACGTTAATACATTGGACAATAAGAAGACTTGCCCTCTGTCCAGAGGTAGACTATATGTCTGACTTCCAGGGCTATTCACTATGTAGATATCTTTGAAAAGATAGTCCAGAATAAGGGCAATCAGTACCTTGCCTCTTAGGGCATGGAAAAAAGCGAGTGACTCACAGAGTCTTTTCTCCCAATGTGTGATAATGTCACTAAATAAATTATTTTTGCTTATATTATTTACTAGAAGCCTGATGCACAAAATTCATGCAAGGGGCTCGGCCCTTGCAGCTACCACAGCTTGCCTTGGCCCTCGCAGCCCCAGCTTTGTCTGGAAGGACGTCCGGAAGGTCGTTTGGCTGTCCAGTCTAATTAGCATATTACGCTTTTATTATTATAGATTGCTGAAGATGATGAACTTTTAAAAAACATGTTATTTTAAGTGCTTAAGGGGTAATAGTGTGTGGGTTGTTTTTTATTTTATTTATTTCAGTTTTAATTTATTAAAATCCCTCCAATGGGCTTCTAGTACTTTTAAATTAAAACCTAATCTTACCAAGCCCTGCAAGGCCTCACTGAATATGACTCTTGCCTACCTCTCTGACTTTATCCTGCTTCCTTCACAACACTGTGTCCTCAATGTCCCCCTTTCTATTTTTAGAATACAAAAAAGTTTTTCTACTTCTCAGAGCCTTTGTATGTAGTGTTTCCTTTTTTAAATACTCTTCCCCTTATCTTCTATTTCTTATTACTTATATCCTAGTTCAAAAGACTTCATATCTTCAATATCTTTAAAATTGCTTTCACGGCCACCCCATTCCATTTGGCCTACTTTAGTGTCTTTGTAGTACTTATTACCACATTATTATCTTGGTATTATCTTGTATTGTCTGTATCCCCTGACTGGATGATAAGCTCTATAAGAACAGGTACGTGTTTTTTTTTTTTTGTCTTACATATCAATGAATTTTTAGCACTTACCAGTGCTTGGCCCAGATTAGGTACTTAGTACATGTTGAATGAATTAATAAACAAATGGATGGGATAAGCTAAAAGATTGTCTTCTTGTGAAAATATATTGCTCTCTGCACATTTATGTTGTGGTGAATTATTCAGTAACCATTAGAGGCTTATCTATATATAGTTTTTAGGTCAGTCATTTTTTTGGTTGAAAATGTTGAAAAGAGTTTACTATATATAAAGGCATCTAAAATCACTTTTTTTATTCATCTTTATTGTTGAAAGTATTACAGATGTTCTCCCCTATACGGGTATTTTCCTCATTGATCCCCTTCACCCAGCACCTGCCCCTCCCAGGCCTTCACCACACTATTGTCTGTGTCTATGGACCCAGGGGCTATGCATATCCTATCTAATAAAAGAGAAACATGGTAATTGGCATACGACCGCTACCCTTCCCATTGGCTAATCAGCGTGATATGCAAATTAACTGACAGCCAAGATGGCGGCCGGCAGCCAGGCAGCTTGAAACTAACATGAGGCTTGCTTGCTTCAGTGACAGGGGGCAGACAGTCAACTGGTGGACCAGTTGCTATGACGTTCACTGACCACCCAGGGACAGATGCTTTGACCGGTAGGTTAGCTTGCTGCTGGCGTCCAGCAAATCGGGGACTGAGCACGATGGTCTGGACATGCCCTGGATCCCTCCCGCAGTCCCTCCCTAACTTGATTGTGCACTGGTGGTGTCCTTCAGCCTGGTCGGTGCCCTCTTGCAATCTGGGGCCCCTCAGGGGATGTCGGAGATCCGGTTTCAGCCCGATTCCTCAGGCCACTCCCCTTGGGAGGGTGCCAGACACAGAGCTCATGGCTGGAGAGTGCTGCTGTGGCAGCACGAGCCTCTCCCAATGTGGACTGATTGACTCCAACGTTCCCTGCCTGCCTAGCCGGCCTCTGAGCCTGCAGTTTAAGAAACATTGTAACAAATATAGAAGCTAAACAAAACCCCAGAAACCTGCTTTCAGCGAGCCCGGGATCTCAGAGCTGGAGTTATACATTGTTTCGATTATAGAACCGAAACAAACCAGATACCTTCTTTCAGCAGCAGAGGCCTCAGAGCTGGAGCCAGAGCTAAAGCTGGCCCAGAATGAAAAAGAAAAAGAAAAAAAGGAGCAGTTGGGAGCTTCAGTCGGCCTGAAAACAGCCCTCAGCCCCTCACCCAGACTGGCCAGGCACCCCAGTGGGGACCCCCCACCCTGAAGGGTGTGTGACCAGCTGCAAACAGCCATCATCCCCTCATCCAGGCTGGCCAGGCACCCCAGTGGGGACCCCCATCCTGATCCGGGACACCCTTCAGGGCAAACCAGCCAGCCCCACCCATGCACCAGGCCTCTATTCTATATAGTAAAAGGGTAATATGCCTCCCGGCACCGGGATTAGCGTGACAGGGAACAGCGCCCAAATCCCCTGATCGCCCTGCGGCTCTGTGTGTGACAGGGGGCGGGGCCACAACCTCCCTATCCGCCCTGCTCTGTTCGTGACAGGGGAAGGCGCCCCAACCCCCTGATCAACCCTGCTCTGTGCCTGATAGGGGGGAGCTCCCCAACTCCCTGATCACCCTGCGGCTCTGTGTGTGACAGGGTGCGGCGCCTCAACCCCCTGATCGGCCCTACCCTGAGCGTGACTGAGGGTGGCATCACAACCTCCCGATCCGCCCTGCTCTGTGCATGACAGGGGCGGCGCCCCAACTCCCCAATTGGCCCTGCTCTGAGCCAGAACAGGGGCTGCACCTAGGGATTGGGCCTGCCCTCTGCCACCTGGGAGCAGGCCTAAGCCAGCAGGTCATTATCTCCCTAGGGGTCCCAGACTGCGAGAGGGCACAGGCCGGGCTGAGGGCCTCCTCCCCCCCGAGTGCACAATTTTTTGTGCACCGGGCCTCTAGTCCTATATAATAAAAGGGTAATATGCAAATAGACTGAACAGCAGAACAAACAACAAATCAAAGCGTAATATGCTAATGAAATGCTAAGGCTGCTCAACCACTCACTATAATGTGCACTGACCACCAGGGGGCAGACAGTCAACTGGTGGACCAGTTGCTATGACGTTCACTGACCACCCGGGGACAGATGCTTTGACCGGTAGGTTAGCTTGCTGCTGGGATCCAGCAAATCGGGGACTGAGCACGATGGTCTGGACATGCCCTGGATCCCTCCCGCAGTCCCTCCCTAACTTGATTGTGCACTGGTGGTGTCCCTCAGCCTGGTTGGTGCCCTCTTGCAATCTGGGGCCCCTCAGGGGATGTCGGAGATCCGGTTTCAGCCCGATTCCTCAGGCCACTCCCCTTGGGAGGGTGCCAGACACAGAGCTCATGGCTGGAGAGTGCTGCTGTGGCAGCACGAGCCTCTCCCAATGTGGACTGATTGGGTGCAAGCCCGTGGCAGGCACAGTGGGGCCAGGATGAGTGGGAGAAGCAGGTAGGAGCTGCAGGTGGTGTTGGACTGTGAGTCTTGGCATATCCCTGCAGGCCACTCAGAGGGACCCCACCCGTGCACGGATTTGTGCACCAGGCCTCTAGTCCTATATAATAAAAGGGTAATATGCAAATCGACTGCACAGTAGAACTACTGGTCGCTATGATGCGCACTGACCACAAGGGGGCAGATGCTCAATGCAGAAGGTGCCCCCTGGTGGTCAGAGTGCTCCCACAGTGGGAGCGCGCCTCAGCCAGAAGCCCTCAGCCAGGTTCACAGCTGGCAAGTGCAGCAGTGGTTGCGGGAGCCTCTCCCCCCTCTGCGGCAGCGCTAAGGATGTCTGACTGCCAGCTTAGGCCCGATCGCCATGGAGAGAGGCCTAAGCCATTAGTCAGCCATCCCCTAAGGCAGTGTTTCTCAACCTGTGGGTCATGACCTCTTTGGTGGCTCTTTCACAGGGGTTGCCTCAGACCATCCTGCATATCAGATATTTACATTACGATTCATAACAGTAGCAATATTACACTTATGAAGTAGCAACGAAAATAATTTTATGGTTGGGTCACAACATGAGGAACTGTATTTAAAGGGCCAGAAGGTTGAGAACCACTGCCCTAAGGGCTCCCTGGACTGCGAGAGGGGCAGGCCAGGCTGAGGGGACCCCCTCCCCCCTTGAGTGCACGAATTTCATGCACCAGGCCTCTAGTATGCATATAAAACCCTGGTTAATCTCTCCCCATCCATCCCCCACCCCAGCCTTCCCTCTGAGATTCATCAGTCTATTACATGCTTCTATGTCTCTCAGATCACTTTTCATAAGTATTCTGAGGAAGATACTTTCATAATGCAATAAAAAATTCTTATTTACATTTTTGACAGCCTATTTTTTAATTAGGTAATAAAATATGTCTAATATTGATATTAAGATAACTAAATATTTTTAAAATGTATGTGTTATTGATTTTTAGAGAGAGGAAAGGAAAGGGATAGAGAGATAGAAACATTGATGAAAGAGAAACATCAATCTGCTGCCTCTTGCCTGCCCCCCAGTGGGGCACGAGCCTGCAACCTGGGCATGTGCCTTGACCTGACTGGGAATCGAACCATGACCTCCTGGTTCATGGGCCAATGCTCAACAACTTAACCACATTGGCCAATCAGTAACTAAATATTTTAATCTCAAAAAATGATGTTAACAGAACTTCCCTGTAATATTTTAGATGTACAGTTGGAGAAATCACAGATGCCATGAAAAAGGTATTTGGTGAACACAAAGCTAATGATCGGATGGTGAGTGGAGCCTATCGTCAAGAATTTGGAGAAAGTAAAGAGATAACATATGCTATCACGAGGTAATGTGTGAGATTTCTTATAGCAGCATATCATCTTTTCAGTTAACACAGTCCACATGAGTCTACTGCAGGCTTAATTTTTTCCCATACCCCTTGGAAAATATGTAAATTGGCTTTCCTGTTAGTCTGTAGTTTTACTAAAACAATATTCTGAACTTTCACCATAGTCCCCGTTAGTAGTTTCTCATTTTAAACAGATGTTTATTTAATTAATGTGATATTGCTTCATATCCTCCAGGTACTTCAATTTCATTCTCCTTACTAAAGTACTAAAATGCTTTCATATTTTCTCAAGTCTATTTACATTAATTGCTCAAAATAATTATAAAATCTTACTTTTTCTATTTAAAAGTACATATTTGGTTGCCATCTCTATGCATTAATTAAAATCAGTCTTCACTGAACTGACAGTAATAACTATCAAACATGACTTGGAAATATAAATTAATATAAAAGGATCATGCTTCTCAAGTATACAAAGTAGCTTCCTGGTGATTGGTTTTTCTCAAACTTTGTAATAAAATTTTTATGTGACTACCTATATACGAGATAAATACCAAAACAGCCAAGGTGAAGGTAATCAAAATGGAATCTTCTTTTCTTTTGTCAGAAATAAATGTAGTGCTTTTTCATATGGGGTGTACATTTATTGATTTAATTAAGCAAGCATTTTTAAAAATATATTTTATTGATTTTTTACAGAGAGGAAGGGAGAGGGATAGAGAGTTGGAAACATCGATCAGCTGCCTCCTACACACCCGCCACTGGGGATGTGCCCACAACCAAGGTACATGCCCTTGACCGGAATCGAACCTGGGATCCTTGAGTCCGCAGGCCGGCCACTGAGCCAAACCGGTTAGGGCTAAGCAAGTATTTTGATTACATGTCATTGTAAGACATGCTGCAGTCAGCTTGGGGGAGTTCACACTTGTGAAGGGAGGTATGTGGATAGTTCACTACAGCTAGTGAGTGGCATATGTATGTAAATAACTCTGAAAGGCACTTTTTAGTTTACATTTAAATATCTCTAATATATAATATTCAATACTCAGGAGGTGCTTAAGAAGGTGAAAAGTAGCCATTTTCTCATTTTGGTTCACTGTGATGCTGTCAGGAATATGGGCTTACAGGCTGTTCCATCTTTTAAACTTTCCTCTAAGGGGGAGATGGTAAACATTCAGGCTTTAATGGAGTTCAGTGTAAAACAGAGATGTTAAAAATATTTGAATAAATAGATTTTTAAGTAAACTTGAAAGATTTACTGCAAATAAATTATAGGTTTTATATCCTACATTTGGACAACTAATATATAATTATTGTATTTTAAAATGTTGCTTAGGGTTCATAAATTCATGGAACGTGAAGGTCGCAGACCTCGTCTTCTTGTGGCAAAAATGGGACAAGATGGACATGACAGAGGAGCAAAAGTTATAGCTACAGGATTTGCTGACCTGGGTTTTGATGTGGACATTGGTCCTCTTTTTCAGGTACTGAAAATTGTTGGGGAGAATTTCAAAAAGTATATCATAAATCACATGTAGAAAAAAGTCATAAAAACATAATGGACCATGATGATATTTTAAAGTTTTAAAAGAACTTGAATTCAACAAATTTCCTAATTTATTTTTGAATGTATGTAATCTAATTAATTAGGACAGAAGCAGGAATGAAATATAACTCATGCTAATGTACTTGTTAATCAGACTTTGTAAAAGTCATTGTCAGTTCTGAACTATAGCTTTTATTAGGCTTCTGAAGCTGCGAAGATTACTTTCAAGTATCTTATTGTGCTGCTTATTAAGATGTGACTAATATTTTGTGGGAAGGATAGCCCACATTGGATTGGTGGAAAGTGTTTTTAAAAGGAAATCAAGCATCAGAGTAAGCTCAATTTAAAATTAGATTTTCTCTTTTTTACTCTCCAGTAGTATTTTATTTGATCACAGAATATTAGAACTAGCAGAAAAATAATTTGTTGCAAGTAAATGAAACTGAAATTTTCTATAGAATGATGAAGCATTAATCATTCACTCCCCCCAAATCTTTGGTTGAGGAGTAAATAACTTTTATATTAAAAGTTTTAAGCATTACATATTTACTGATCATCTACCAGGTTTTAGCTTCTGAGTTCTATAAGATACAATTTTTTTTTTTGGTCTTCAGGGATGTTACAAGCTTTTAACAGAGATTTACTTACTACCAATCACAGTACAATAATATCCATGTAATAAACTAGGGTTGAGGAACTTGTCCAAGAATCCTAGGATGTTGCATTTGAGCTGTGCTTTTCAAAAGCCTGAGAACAAAGCAGGGAAGAGCATGCTAAGAAGGGTTGGCTTGAGTATAGGTGCAGAGAGCTACGGGAGCGTGATGCCTCCAGGAGGTTCAGGAAAATTAGAATACAATGCTTGGGATGGTGTGCAGATTATGATGAATGGCCATGTATGCCATTCTAAGGAGTTTGGACTTTATCCCAAATGTGTTTGGGTAGAGTGACACAATCAAATTTATATTTTAGGAAGGTCACTGTACTAAAGTCCCTTACTGAACTGGATTGAGAGGAGCTGTGACTAGATAGGTGCCAGAAGTCCAGCTAAAATGTTTGGTAATCTGAGGGAGAAACAACAAAGGCCTTAACCAAGACAAGATCAGGGTCTTCGCAGAAACAAAGAGTCAGCTAGGATTTTGAAGAAAATTTAATAAAGGGGCTATTTACAGATAGGTTGGCAGGCTTAAGAGAACCAGCTGTGGGATATTCAAATGAAGATGACCACATAAGTTGGATATACATGTCTGAAATATAGCAGAAAGGCCTCAATTATAGACAAGATTTTGTGACTCGTCACTAAATAAATATTACTTAAAACCATGACATGGATGTAATTTTCCATAAAGAGTTTATATAGCAAGTCAAGAAAACTTGAACATTAAAAGGAAATAGAAGAGAAGGAAACAGCAAAGGAATGAAAGGAAATGGGATAAGTAGGGGGATAAAAACTAAGAGAAGAGTTTCAAGGAGAGGGAAGTACTGTTATTACAAATGCAGATACGTCAGCTAAACTAAGAGACTAAAAGAGTACTCATTGCATTTTTACCGGTGAAGAAGTAAACCTTCCTTTAGAGGTTTAGCCTTTGTAGAATCTCCCATAAGAGTTTTCCGTTTTTGAATATTACTCAAGAGAGTCTAGGAGAAATTGTTATTGTAAAGAGCCCAAATTTCTGGAGATATGTCCTTGAACTGTGTTAGTAGGTAAATTTATAAATGTGTTTAGAGTCTTATGCATTTAAGGTAGGTTTTATTAAGGCTCTCAAATATATTTAATTTTATTATTATTTTTTGAGAATTTTTATAAGTGTTTATTTGAACCAAACTGATGACATATACTGGGAAGCAAGAGTTCAAATGCTCCTCAAATATATTTTATAAATAAATATATATACTTAGGTTGTTTTCATCCTTTCAGTTGAATACTTTTCTATTTTAAAAATTATCTTCTACCATTTTATTTTAGTTTTTTGTTTGTTTTAAAGTGATCAAATATTAGAAATATTTCTAATATTTAGTAATTAGTTTTTGGGAAGTATTTCTTTCATAAAGTAAAAGTAATTTAAGAAAATTCTCTTCAGCCTTTGGCACCTAAAAGAATTTTCTGAAGAACTGTAAGTTTATTCCCTCTTAAATACCATCTATAAAAATATAATTGGCTTTTTAGTACCATCAACTTTCTTAACAGAATACTGTGTCATTTAAATAAAAACTTATCTGTGGCTAAAGGTACAACCCTGTAGTTCTTTGATGACTGATTTAATCAAAATTAGATGTGAGGTTTCAAAATTTTCAGGCTTTGATAATGTAAAATATAGTTTATATAAACATAAAGTATGGAACTGAACTGTTTAGATGAAATTTTATCTTATAAATTTTGGTAGCATGGATGAAATGGATGACAAATCATGCTTAAATTAATTAAATTTCTCACCTTTAAGAAATCAATGCAAGGCAAAAGTATGCATAATTTTTAAAGGTTTTAATTTTATGTATTAATATATTTAATTTTATGTGTTAATATATTTCATATTTAAAATTTGATCTATATGCTGCATGACTTACCTAGAGATCTTCTTGAATGTGGCTCCATTACTGAGAGTATAGAATCTCTTGTTTCCACACTAAAATTATGAGCCTTAAAATCTTGCCAAACTTAGAAAATTCATAGATTTTGATAATTTTTTTTGTACTTATAATTGTGCAGTGGTTTCTGAGGTGGCCTTATCCTTCTCAAATTTCTCAATTTACATTATATTCTTAATGAGAAACTCTTAGGCACATTTATAGGAATGACTTAAATACATGAAAATTATCAAATTATCAAATTATCAATGTCACAGACTCATTACAGAAAGTGGATATGATCTTGGGTAACTCAGTTAATAATGGAATATGGGAAATATCCTTTATAACTTTTATATTCCAAACTGGTTAAAACTAGAGTTCTTACAACGTTATTTTGGTCCACATATTGTTGTTAATTCAGTGTCTCTGTGGGAGAACCATGTCCTGGAGTTTCCTCGCCTGCTATCTTGCTAACATCACTCTTTCCCATTCTGTTTTAAAATCTAAGATTCACTTTTAACATTGCATTTTATATTTGGTCTTTTACTTCACATATACTATAACAGGTTGCCTTGTACTGCACTACTTAATAAATGTTGATAAAGAAGACAACAGATACATTCTTAAAAAATGATAATGAAGAGGAAATATGTTTTGGTATAGCTTAAATCTGATAAATTTTAGTGCTAGAAGCAAATACAGCACTGGTGTTATTGCATCCATTGAATGAGTTGGTATTTATGATTTGAGAATGATGAAATAGGAAGTTACATTCACTTCAAGATTTTTAATGAGTAAAATCTTAGAATGTTAAGTAGATAACACTTTTTGGAATAAATGAGATTTGTCCTTTTACTTTCTAATTTAGACTCCCCTTGAGGTGGCCCAGCAGGCTGTGGATGCGGATGTGCACGCTGTGGGTGTGAGCACACTTGCTGCTGGTCACAAAACCCTCGTTCCTGAGCTCATCAAACAGCTCAACTCCCTTGGACGGCCAGATATTCTTGTCATGTGTGGAGGGGTGATACCGCCACAGGTATTTTTCATCGCCTATATTTTTCTAGTGCTATGATGGGAATCCTGAGTAAATAATATGTAGCTCTTTAATTTACTGTACACCTTTCCTGAAGATCACTGTGTGGTAGATTTTGAGCCAAATTATTTTCTGGTGATTTTACTAAGTTCTACAAAGTCCAAAAGTGGGCAATGTTGTTTTCTCTTTAAGTTTATATTTAATTCATATGAATAATTTAACAATTTACAGAGCTTCTTTGAGAGAATTATCCCCTTGCAAACTAGTAACCGAAATAGAGATCTACTTTCTTTATATTCAACTAGAGGCCCGGTGCACAAAAATTTGTGCACTCGGGGGGGAGGAGGGGTCCCTCAGCCCGGCCTGTGCCCTCTCGCAGTCTGGGACCCCTTGGGAGATAACGACCTGCTGGCTTAGGCCTGCTCCCGGGTGGCAGAGGGCAGGTCCAATCCCTAGGTGTAGCCCCTGGTCGGGCTCAGAGCAGGGCGGATTGGGGAGTTGGGGCGCCGCCCCCTGTCATGCACAGAGCAGGGGAGATTGGGAGGTTGTGATGCCACCCTCAGTCACGCTCAGGGTAGGGCCGATTGGGGGGTTGGGGCACCGCCTCCTGTCACATTCAAGGCAGAGTCGATGGGGAGGTTGTGGCGCCACACCCTGTCATGCACAGAGCAGGGCCAATCAGGGGGTTGGGGCGCTGCCCCCTGTCACGCACAGAGCAGGGCCGATCAGGGGGTTGGGGAGCTCCCCCCTGTCACTCACAGAGTAGGGCTGATAGGGGAGTTGGCACACCGCCCCCTGTCACACACAGAGCAGGGCGGATCAGGGATTTGGGGCGCCGCCCTCTATCACCCACAGAGCAGGGCCGATCAGGGGGTTGGGGCGCCGCCACTGTCACACTCAGGGCAGGGCTGATGGGGAGATTATGGCTCTACCCCATCACACACAGAGCAGGGCCCGTTGGGGGGGGGCGCTGCCCTCTATCACCCACAGAGCAGGGCCCATCAGGGGGTTGGGGCGCCACACCCTGTCACAAACAGAGCAGGGCGGATAGGGAGGTTGTGGCCCCGCCCCCTGTCACACACAGAGCTGCAGGGCGATCAGGGGGTTTGGGTGCTGCCCCCTGTCACACTGATCCCGGTGCCGGGAGGCCTCTCAGCTCCGCTGATCCCAGTGCTGGGAGGCATATTACCCTTTTACTGTATAGAATAGAGGCCTGGTGCACGGGTGGGGGCCGGCTGGTTTGCCCTGAAGGGTGTCCTGGATCAGGGTGGGGGTCCCCACTGGGGTGCCTGGCCAGTCTGGGTGAGGGGCTGAGGGCTGTTTTCAGGCTGGGACTGAAGCTCCCAACCGCTCCTTTTTTTCTTTTCTTTTTTTTTTTATTCTGGGCCAGCTTTAGCTCTGAGGCTCCAGCTCTTAGGCCTCCGCTCCTGAAAGCAGGTATCTGGTTTGTTTCGGTTCTCGAAACTCTGTATCAACTCCAGCTCTGAGATCCCAGCTGAAAGCTGGTTTCTGAGGTTTTTGTTTAGCATCTATATTTGTTACAATGTTTGAAACTGCCAGCTCAGAGGTCTGCAGCGGCCAACGGGAACGTTGGAGTCCTCCGTCACTGAAGCAAGCAAGCCTCATGTTAGTTTCAAGCTGCCTGGCTGCCGGCCGCCATCTTGGCTGACAGTTAATTTGCATATCACCCTGATTAGCCAATGGGAAGGGTAGCGGTCATACGCCAATTACCATGTTTCTCTTTTATTAGTGTAGATAAACAGTGATGAGAAGGAACAGGATAAGGTAATAAAAATCTCACAGCTGGAATAGAGAAGAATGGTAAACACTGTGCATATAGCAACCAGAGATACAGTGAGCACTCCTCCCCTGGTAGTAAAGTGAATCCTTAGCCAGTTGGCCGCATTTGCTTATGTTGTTTTAAAGTAGCTACCTTGTCCATTTTCCCAATGCTCCCATCCCTAAATGCTGCCCTAACTCAGAGCTGTATCAGTTACATGGTCCAATAAAACCCCTTTTTTATTAAAGCTAATTTGGTTGGGTATAGTTTTCCTTGAGCCAAAAATATCATATTTCAGATGTAAATGGAATCAGCCTGTCCTGAAAATTATTGGCCAAATGGGGTAGAGGTGGATTCTTGAACAAAAATGTAGATCATCTTAGGAAAGGAGAAATGGACACTAGGTAACAATCAATGATGTCAATTAATTTATTAATGGAGTGGGAGACTCATTCCACATATTACCTTTACCTACCAGTTAAAATAATTAGTAAGGATATAAATTGGGCCCTAATTGGTTTGTCTGAGTGGATAGAGTGTCAGCCCATGGACTGAAGGGTCCCAGGTTCGATTCTGGACAAGGACATGTATCTGGGTTGCAGGCTTGATCCCCGGCCCTGGTCGAGGCACATGTGGGAGGTAACCAATCAATGTGTCTTTCTCACATTGATGTTTCTCTCTCTTTGTCTTTCCCTCTCCCTTCCACTCTTTAAAAATCAATGGAAAACTACCTTCAGGTGAGGATTAACAACAACAAAAACATAAATTGGGTCTATTTCCAATCCAATTTTTAATTATATGAAGTTCTCTTTTTTTTTTTTTTATACTGAGAATGGGAAAAAATCAAGATAGAAGAACTGTATATGAGATTGCTCTAAGGAAATGATTTGTAGATGCTACAAAGCCCCCACCACTATAGCAGGAATCTATCATTGAAATGGGAGCTTGTGTCCCAGGCTATAATTTTTTTTTCTCCATTACAACTCCGAATATAAAATAGTGGCTTTAGAGACTACTTATGAAATGAGAGAATACATATGTATGAGGTTATGAGATTGGTAATAACATGGTACTAACAAACAAACTATATATTTGTATTTTATTCTGACTACCAACACAATACTTAAAGGTAATATAGTCAACACAAAATTGCTTTTGTTAACATACTTGCCTATTTTTTCATAGCTATAGCTTACTATTTGGGAATATAAAGGGCTTTTATTCTTTATTGCTATCTATCACTGGAATACTTCTATCTATAATGCAGTTTTAGAGACTCTAATATCTAAGCTCTTGGGCATGATATTAAAATTTAAGAACCAAAATAATTAGGCAGCATAAAATAATGGAATTGAAATACAAGCTGAAAAATAAAACAAAACCCACAGGCTTGTTAAATGAGTAAGCAGACATTTTCAAGGAATATATTTCACAAGTTGTATTAACTCTGGATATTTGAATCACTTGGAATATCTGTAGGTGTTTCTTGTACTTTTTCCCTCTGAGTTTAAAGACTAAGTATCATTTTCTGTAATGACACACTTGAGTGTTAATATGGGTATCTGTTATAATTACAGCAGTCAGTACCCATGCATTTTTATTATTATTTGTTTGTAGTAAATATATAAAGTGTTGTTATTACCTGATTGAAAGATGCATAGATTTTAAATTAGATAGCACTAATATATGGTGGTTAATTAAACAGATTTAGCAACTGCCATTGTGGAGCTTATAGTTTCTGGGGCCTGATTAAATAAATGTGGTTTGTGTAACTACCTTCAGGATCTTCTAACCCCTTTAACAACAGTGGCTTCCAAGTACTCTAGGCAAAATTAGCAGCCTCATGCTGCCCACTTCCATCATGAAGCAGAGAATGTGATATGCCTGGCCCAGCTCAGTGGAAGACACTTTATAATAACTTTTTATTTAAAAATAATTTCAAACTAATAGATAGGGTACAAAATGAAAATAGTACAAAGCACACTGGTGTGCCCTTTACTCAGATTCACTTGTTTCTAACATTTTATCCTCTCATTAAAATACATTTGCAAGGCTTACATTAGGCTTAGATAAGACAAGGACCCTTTCTCCCGTGGCAACATTTCACAGTCCTCTCCTAAGTTGAGTTCTCCATTCCAAATCCATTACTTGGATGTCAGATCAAATGGTACATAGCATTGTTAGAAAAGATAGAAGATAACCTAGCAATTTAACCATCCCCAATTTGGAGATAGTTATTACATGTTCTATCAAGTTTTCTTATAAGTACCGCACGCTAACCGATTGAGCCACTGGAGCTCCAGTTTTCTTATGAACTTTTAAATCTATAGCATCTGCCCAAGGCGATGGCATATTTTCAGCACCTTTATGTGCCATGAACTGAGGATATAAAGATGCTTAGATGTGATCTCTGTCCTTAGAAGTCATAGACTAGGAGTAAACTTCAAAGAGATGGGTTAAGTGCTATTGCAGGATTATAGTATTACAGACTATTTTAAGGAAATAATAGAGACAGAAAAGAAATAGTTGGGGGATAATTAGCATGACCATATAATTTATCCTCCAAATATGATCACTTGATAATAAAAATGGGTGCTGCCATGACCAAAGAGTGATTTAAAAATGGCACTAGTATCTGACGAGACATGCTTCCAAAGAAAACATACAGATGGCCAACAGGTATGTGAAAGGTGCTCAACATCACTAATCATCAATGAAATGCAAATCAAAACCACAATGAGGTATTACCTCACACCTGTTGAAATAGCTGTTATCAAAAAAACAAAAATAACAAGTGTTGGCATGGATGTAGAGAAAAGGGAACTGTTGAACCCTGTTGGTGGGAATGTAAATTGGTGCAGGCACTATAGAAAATACTATGGAGGTTTTTCAAAAAATTAAAAAGAAAACTACCATATGTACTAGTAATTCTACTTCTGGGCATTTATCTGAAGCAAAGGAAAACATGAACCTCCATGAAAATGTGGTCTGTATACACAATGGAATATTCAGCCATACAAAGAATGAAATCTTGCTATTTGTGACAATACTAGAGGGTGTTATGCTCAGTGAAATAAGTCAGACAGAGAAAAACCATACCATATGATCTCACTTACATGTGGAAGATCAGATTGATGATTGCCAGAGACAGAGGGTGGGTGAAAATGGGTGAAGGGAGTCACAAAGTACAAACTTCCATGGAGATGTAATGTATGGCATAGTGACAATAGTTAATACTGCATTGCATATTTGAAGGTTACTAAGAATAAATCTTTTAAAAAAAATTCTTACCTGAGGATATGTTTTTCATTGATTCTAGAGAGACAGGAAAGAAGAGGGGGAGAGGGAATGGGAGAGAGAAAGAGAAAGAAACATCAGTTGGTTGCCTCCCATACGTGTGCAACTTAACTGGGGATCCAACTCAAAACCTCAGTATTTGCCCCGACTGGGAATCCAACCCGAGACCCTTTGGTGCACAGGATGAGGCTGTAATTAACTAAGCCATACCAGCCATGGCAAGAGAATAAATCTTAAAAGTTCTCAACATACACACACACACACACACACACACACACACACACATACACACATACACACAACTTTGTAACTGTGGTGATGGATGTTAGTTGGACATATTGTGGTGATAATTTTGCAGTATATACAAATATCAAATCATGTTATGTACCTGAAACTAATATAATGTTATATGTCAGTTATACTTCAATCAAAAAAAAGACTCACAAGAAAAGAAAAAGGTAAAGTTTGTGCTGCAATAGCACAAACCAGAATGTCCTCAAATATATAATTGGCCTAGTGATTGAGGGTCAGGGCTTTAAAGCATGTCCTAAACTTGATATTATTATAGCAATAAATATTCCAATATTGAAACAGCCTAAAGCCTGGAGGAGTATTTGTGTCATGTGAATATTTTCACTCAAACTTTGACTTTGTTTAAAATAAACTAATGAACAATAGCAGAGTGTTTGGGAAATGGGCAGAATGTGTTTTGTCCTTTTAATGACTTGGAATATAAGGGTGTGCTAGTGGTTTTTAGCAGTCCCAATCAAGGAAGAGTTTTCAGCCCCAAATGCCACTAGTGTAATAGTGGAGAAAGTTTGGGGCACTGGGGACAAAGAAAAAAAAAGCAAGTATTGTTCTTTTGTTTCATTTGCTTGAAATTAAAAATATTAATGTTTCTATTAATTAAACAAATTCTTTCAACAGGATTATGAATTTCTGTTTGAAGTTGGTGTTTCCAATGTATTTGGTCCTGGGACACGAATTCCAAAGGCTGCTGTTCAAGTGCTTGATGATATTGAGAAGTGTTTGGAAAAGAAGCAGCAATCTATGTAACATCCTCTTTCTGTTTTAGTTTTTTTCTAAAATATTCTCTCAATGATGATTAAAGAAGAAATTATTCAACACCGTATATATGCTTTCCTGAAAGCTTTACATTAAAATACCTGACTTAGAAGAATGTTGTCATAACTATAAGTATGTATGTACAATTTCACTTAAAAAATTATCCTAAAAAACTCTCAATAACATATGCTCACTGCTTTACCAGAAACTCTAGACAAAGGTGTTCTTTTAAAAAAATCATGTTTTTTTTTAAAAAAAATATTACTTGTAAATCTATTTACTTTCTATTTTAAGAATTAAATTGTACCTTAAAAAAATATGACTAGTCCCATTTTCAATTTAACATTATATTGACTTGAACACCAGAAAATAAAATCCATATGTGAGTAAAAAAATATTATATCTGTCTTGGAAAATATTGTGGGTGAGTATTTATGTAGGAAAATTGATTGTGGTTATGGTTCTCAGCCAAATTCTATTAGGATTACCTCAGTAAGAGGATTAAATCAGAAGGTTGTAATGGGAGGGAAATGGCAGAATATTTTTGGTCTGACTTTCTTCCTGGGCACGAACATGTGGCCTTGTTATTGCTGGAGTTGGCTCGAGATCTGGGAGAGTGGATAGATATTTATGAATATTCCTAACATGGAAGTGCTTTGGTTGTGAGTATGGCTTCCTCAGAATGACAATGTGGGCTGAGAGTGTAGAAGGGCCATAGTTTAGGAAAGTTATCACATCGAGAAAAGTCAGTGACATAATTTAGCCCACGTCTGAATGCCTGAGAATGAAAGGAGCCCATGATGTAAATCCCAGTTAGGCGGGAAAGAGGGGAGAATCCCTCCGTCGTCTGCCTTTGTTCTATCCAGGCCCTTAGCAGATTGGACGACACCTGTCCACAGTGGGACTTGACTAAGTCCACTAATTCAATGTTAAGCTCATCCAGGAACAGCCTAATACACACAACCAGAAGAATATTTAATCTGGGCACCCCATGGCGTCTAGTTGACATGTAAAATTATTTGTCACAGAGCCCCTGGACAGTAATGCTGCTACTATGGGAAATGATAAACTTTTTTAAAAAACAATTACCAAATGGCCCAGCAATTCCACTTCTGGGTATATATCCAAAAAAATTGAAAACAGGGACTCAAACAGATATTTGTACACCTATATTTATAGCAGCATTATTCACAATAGTCCAAGGATTGAAGCAACCCAAGATCCATTGACAGATGAATGGATAAATAAAATGTAGTACATACATATTACATAGGAATACTATTCAGCCTTAAAAAGCAAGGAAATTCTGAAACATACAACAACACCCTAGATCAGTGGTTCTCAACCTTCTGGCCCTTTATTTTTTTTATTTTTTTATTTTTTAAAATATATTTTATTGATTTTTTACAGAGAGGAAGGGAGAGAGATAGAGAGGTAGAAACATCGATGAGAGAGAAACATCGATCAGCTGCCTCCTGCACGTCTCCTACTGGGGATGTGCCCGCAACCAAGGTACATGCCCTTGACCGGAATCGAACCTGGGACCTTTCAGTCCGCAGACTGACGCTCTATCCACTGAGCCAAACCAGTTTCGGCATGGCCCTTTAAATATAGTTCCTCATGTTGTGACCCAACCATAAAATTATTTTCGTTGCTACTTCATAACTGTAATGTTGCTACTGTTAATGAATCGTAATGTAAATATCTGATATGCAGGATGGTCTTAGGCGATCCCTGTGAAAGGGTCGTTCAACCACCAAAGGGGTCGTGACCCACAGGTTGAGAACCGCTGCCCTAGATGAACCTTGATGATATTCAAGTGAAATAAGCCAATCACAAAAGGACAAATATATGATTTCAATTATGAGGTACCTAGGATAGTCAAATTTGCAGAGACAGAAAGAATGGTGATTGCCAGGACCTGGGGAGAAGAGGGAATGAGGCATTAGTGTTTAATGGGTGTAGAGTTTCAGTTGTGGTAGATGAAACAGTTTCAGAGACGGATGGTGATGATGGTTGCACAAAAATGTGACTGTACATAAAGCCACAGAACCGTACACTGAAAAATGTTTAATGTCAGTTTTATATTATGTGTATTTTACTACAGTAAAAAGTATTTAGGACAGTCTTGACATGGTACATGGTTTATAAATGTTAATTATTGTTATTATTTAGAAAGAATGAATGGTAAGGCATAACACTAAGAAGGTCACATATAGAGGCTTGTACAGTTAAGGGATTTGGACTTTATCCTGTAGATAAAGACAGAATCATATAAGGGTTTTAACCACAGAAGTAACCTGATAAGACTTGTGTTTTTAGCACAGTAGCTGTGTGGCAAATGCCTTTTAAGGGGCAAGATGGAGATAAGAGTTATGAGACTGTTACAATAGTGAAAGAGAGAAATTCTACATAATGCACTTGTCTGCTTAGGTACTGCTCAGAGATGGCAAAGGTGGAGAGGCTGTGATCTTATTTTGGAAGATTGCTGTGTGGAATCTCCTGTTTCCTCACCTATTTTGGTTGTTCCTTTGTGGACTTTTGTTCGTTTTTGTTTTCACATTTTTATTGGTGGTCACAGAGGAGGGGACCTCCTCCCTGTCAGTGGAGGTGTTCAGAGTTTTTTCAGCCACTCCAAGCTTGGGCCCTGAAGGTATAGGGACTGAGGGGGCAGAATTCTAGCGAGGCCTTAATGGTGAAAGACACAACATTCTTGAGGAAAGTAGTGAGTCTCCCCATCATGGTCTTGATGGTGGCGGCGGCAGTGGCGACCTACGGACCTTTTTGGATGTGCGGTTATTTGATGACTGGATATACACAGGAATAATGTCAAAAGCAGGAAACATAAAAATTTTGAGATTTGTTTTCAACGATCTTTTTGTCAGAACAGCATAGGAAGCTGTTCGGGCTTTAGAAGTACACTGGAATGATATCTTTAGGGGTCTCAGAAGACATCAAAATCCTTTCCCTGAAACTTATTGGAAATTTAAGTATTATACAGATATTATAATAGCAATATAGGAAGTGGAGGAGAGGTTTAGGAGGCATCCTTTCTGAGTGAAAGCTTCCCGGAAGTAAGGGAAAGAGAGTAACCAAGCAAAAGAAAGCAGGATGAATTCTCCTTGCTCTGGTTTCCATCTCAGGGAGGGAGATGCAAGTAAAGGAGAGGAGAGATGGGGGTTGTTAAAGATCTCCAGATCTAGCCACAGACGAAATTATGCCAGATGTTACCACCACCCTCCACAAGTGCCTTTAAGTTCCTATCCACCTCATAGTACTAAAAAAACTTCTTTAAAACATAAATAAGGGATTTAATAAAACCATTTGTTAAGGCATAAATGTCTGCTAATGTAGACTATGTTCATTTTCCCAGTAATATTTTATTTTAAATGAAGAAAAATACTTATTGAATTAATGAATATCTAAATATACTTGTGCTATTTGGTAGTAAAAAATGATGACGATGATGATTATGATAAAAGCTAATGTTATTTCTAATAGGTAAATTCTGCCTCGTTTTAAAAGAATTATGGACCATTCTGTAGGCCATTAGACAAAACTTGATTTTTTTAAGTAGCCTACACGTGAGAGAGAAGATTTAAAAATCTATATAGTTGTTATTAAGGTATTTTCTCATTTGTACTGATCATTATGAGAAATGCTCTGAGCATTTACAAATACTTTTGAAGAAAAATCACTTTGCTTTTCCTGCTTAAACATAATGCTATGGTTTTCTGGTTCTTTCTCATTTTAATTTGTTCTGTTGTACCTGTAGGTGTCTCCCTAAGTCCAGGATTATTCTATATCATTGAAACACTGTTTGAAATGATGTCCATACTAGAGCCTCATAGGTGCTATAAACACTCTCAGAAAAAACACATCTCTTTAAATAATCTGCTTAGATGCACCTGCTATCATCCTTTGTGATTGTGATCTGTGGTCAGTAACACTCGCTGTTGATCACTGCTCATGAACTGTGCTGCATTTGTGTTAAAATGGTTAGTTGATTAGCAATGAAGCTAGAATATGACCTTGGACATGAGATGATTATTGAATTTTATTCAGTAAATCCATCCATAATTCACACTGACTCATTTTAAGTTACTAATTCTTCATGGCCTATTTCCTCCCTCTGCATTCAAGCCTCTTATTGTTATAGTGACCTTCTCTTTCATTTACCATGAATTCAGGCACCATAAAAGTAATTTACACCCAACAGGATACACATATTCCCCCAAAGTCCTTTAAAAAAGAGAAATGCAGAATTTAATACCTTCTTTCAGGATTATTTCAATAATTTGATTCTGAGATCATGGACAAAATATTAATTTAGATAAATGCCATGAGATCATGGGATATATGTTTTTATTGGTTGAATATCATTTGTTAAATTCTAATATGCTACACTTTTTGAAAAATAAAAACATACAAGATTTTATTGTTTTAGAGGGCTTCACATGGGCAATAAGCATTACTTATGCCTTACAGCAAAGGGACATTTTCCTGTTCAATTCTTTCTGTCATGGAAAGCCTAGACCAGAGCTTTCTTAGGGGGAAGAGAGTAACAGTGTTGACATTAGATGTTTTTCTAGACCGTCTTTGCTAGACTTCAGTCTGTCTTAATGTCTCCTTAAATGGTGTCCTTCTCATTAGACCACATGATCATCAGACCAAAGTTAATGACAATTTTCTGTCAGTATAAATGCTTGTCTAGACATTACATTTTAAAGGACACCAGGCAGATGGTCCTTCTGGCCCCTAACACATTCTTTGGTTTAAGGCATCAATACCTGTAACAGTATTCTTTAAAATTGCAAATATATCTGCTAAAAGCCTAATGTTAAATCAGACATTTCAATTTATTCTAAGAGCATCAACTGAGAGGGCCATTGCTAATCGTGCACAGGCTGTGCACTGCCCAGCTTCCGGAGTGCCATCTCCTCTGTGGTCACGCACCATCCTAGCTCTGCTTGCTCTGTGTTGCAATTTTCCATCTTAGGAGAGTGTAACGATAGAGCCTACATAAAACGTTAATTTTAAGGATTAAATGAAATCATGCATGTGACCTGCTTTGAACTATGCAACATGCAGTGGAAGGCCAATAAATGTTTTCTATAGTATTTATTATTATTATGGTATATGCTAGCCTCACTACTAGCCCTTGGAAATAAAAATAATATATGCATGTGACATGATTCTTCTCAAGGAGCTGGTAGCCAATTTGCATGAACTAAGATTAACTCATGGAAGACTGACTGCATGTGTAGACACCTCCACATAGTGCTGTGAGACACAAGGAGTTGCTAATTTCTCCCCTGGGAGAAATGAAAGCTACAAGGAGGAGACAACATCTGGAGTCTAAAACAATGGGAGAGTTTAAGTGGGCAGAGGTATGAGTATACATAACAGAGGTCTGAGGAAACAGAGAATCCGGGAAATGGGAGCAGTTGCTGAGGTTGAAGCATGAAATTCATGATAAGGTTAAGATGCAGGATGCACATTTTATCATTTATTAGCATCTTATTGTGAATTCTTTCTAAAAAATCTATTTTCTCTAGGTAGCTTGCTGATTTCAAGTAGAAGATACTTGTATATTATTGAAGTAGAAAAATAATTCTGTATTATCTCCTTTTTAAAATTTTTGAGTTATAAAACTTTATTTCTTCTCACATGCTTCCTGTAACTAAGGCCTTTGTGATAGATAATAGTTTTCTCAAATGCTGATGAAATCAGGGGCAGACTTTTCCATTTCTTTTTTGCCTAAGGTTGGTTAAGGCTTCTGTGATTAGGGAGGTATTTCTCAAGTTATAGCGGATGGCCCTCTAGCTGTGCAACCCTTTATGACTACTTATCAAAAGTGCAGATTAGCTCAGAATACACCTCTTTCAATCCATTTTGTGAACCCCACACTCAAACCTAGGGCCATTGTACTAACTATGGTCACATAGGAATCTCTTAACTGGATCACTGGCAAATCATTCCATTGTTGGGGGAAAAACAAAATTTTTAGATATGTGCCTTACATATACAGTAAGACATCACTTAACATTGTCAAAAAGTTCTTGGAAACTGACATTAAGCTAAACGATGTATGATGAAACCAGTTTTAGCACAGGTTAATTGATATAAACAAGAGTTAAGTTCCCACGGCATATTTCTGGTCATTAAACCATCACCAAACTTCGAAATGAAGACCCCAAATGCTTCTAATATTAAACATTAAAATAAATTTGAGGTATACATACATTTAAGAAAGTTTAATAAAAACAAGATGATTATTTTCCAACCTGCTCGTTCAGGGCAGGGTCGTTGGTGGCAGAGCCCATCCTGGCAGCTCAGAGTGCAAGACTGGACATAGGAGGTCCTTTCATTGCAGGGTAAGTCACATACTCACTCACTGAGACCGGGGCAATTAGTCTCACACGCACATCTTTGGAATGTGGGAGGAAGTCAGACTACCTGGAGAAAAGACATGTGCAAGCTCTACATGGACAGTGGCTATAGTTGGGAATCAATTTCCTCCCCTTCATCAGCATTACAATGAAACAACATTGAATGGAAGGATGTTATTTGAGGATCTACTGCCCTTGAGTTGGCAGCATCATTCATATAAAATGGTTCAGAGATGGTGTCTGCAATAAGCCAAAAAATTAAGCCCAGCTCTGTTCACTGCCTTTTCAGGTGAGAAAGTTCAATCACTTGTTATTTTGGCTTACCCAAACCAAGAGACATTTCTCCCCCAAAATGAGGCTTTTTGATTAGAGGATGAGATGATTTAGTATGATCATCAAGCAAAGAGCCTGGAGCGAAAGGGAATTTTTGTTTGTTTCAAGATTCAAAGTTACCTTTCTGTTCTCCAAAATGCCAGTCCTTTTTATAAGAAGACATTTGAGATAATTCTAGACTTCCATTTGCTAAGAATCCAGCTAAGGGTTCTTTAAACATCTAATTGTTAGCCAACCCGTGGATATGAATCCCTCTTCAGTGGAACAAAATGGTTCTGTGATATATATTTCCCCCACCATTTTTTTTTAAAATTTTGTTTTATTGCTTAAAGTATTAAAAAGAGTATTATATATGTCTCCTTTTTTTCTCTCCCCTTGACCTTCCCCTGGCCTCCTGTATCCCCCAGTGTCTTGTGCCCATTGGTTATGCTTATATTTTCCTTCATCGTTTTTATGAGGATGTAACTAATCAAAATTATCATGATTTACGTGATAAAAAATAGCATTTTATTCAGTCAAATTTTCTTACTCATCAAAGTCTCTATTCAGTTGGAAAATTAATTGGTAGACCAAAATGAGAAATCCATTAGTATGATTTCAAAGATGTTTCAAAATATACTTTCCTGAATGCTTAGCTGTGCTGGCAATTCCTTTAACGGTAGATAGCATATTTAATTGCAGGGAGAACTGAGAGTAAAATGTGAATAACTGGGAGAGGTACTAGTCCTTTTTTATTTTTTTAAATATATTTTATTGATTTTTTACAGAGAGGAAGGGAGAGAGATAGAGAGTTAGAAACATCGATCAGCTGCCTCCTGCACATCTCCTATTGGGGGTATGCCTGCAACCCAGGTACATGCCCTTGACCGGAATCGAACCTGGGACCTTTCAGTCTGCAGGTCGATGCTCTATCCACTGAGCCAAACCGGTTTCAGCCCTTACTAGTCCTTTTTACACACTCACATTTTGATCTGGGAGAGATTATAAAGGAGCGAAGGGTGTGAATAATAGAATTAGAGGAGGATCAGAGAAAAAGGGAAGATTAAGGCACAGAAAAACATGGTGTATTTTTTTCCCCTGAGCAATGTGAAATTGGCAGCAAAGTTTTTAAAAGTCACCTGTGTACAGCTTATGCTTCCACTCGCCCTAGAATGGCTTAACTGAGCCCAAGCTGGCTCAACAACAAGGAGAGCCCAACCTCTGCATCATGGGACACTTGCTGAAGAGGACGTCCACAGGAACTCTGCTCTCCATGGGAAACCATGAGTGGGAGGAAGTAGTGTGCTAAGGACTGCTGCACATACACCTCCTCTGTATAGACATATTTCCACTGTCAAATTCTTCATTTCCCTTAAATAATTAGTATTTTAACGTGTGCATGTGTGTGTGTCTGTACATGTACACGCAGAGCTAAAAGAAAACAGTTTTTATATCTTTGCTGAGGTAAATGGTAGTGATGATATGCAAGTGTTGTGGAAGTAACCTAATTATGGGTACTGATGGATGTAAAGCTTTCTGTTTCTATGATTCTGATTCCAATTTGGAAACACATTTTCTTTCCTGCTTTCTGTCCACTTGATCAAGCTCCGCTCTAGGGTTTTATGTTGCACCCAGGACGTAGCATCTCATCTCAGTTCCTGTGAACCATACTGAGCCGTGCAAAGAGCAGGGACGTGCACATGAGACCGATCCAAGTTCCAGTTCCAAGTTCTAGTTCTGTCTTGGCCTCTTACCAGATGTTGGATTCCGGGCAAGTTACCTATTTGTCCTGCTGAGCCTCAGATTTATTTCTTCTATTAAAAAAATATTTTTTTTATTGATTTCAGAGAGGAAGGGAGAGGGAGAAATAGAAACATTAATGATGAGAGTAAATCATTGATTGACTGCCTCCTACACGTTCCCCACTGGGGATTGAGCTCACAACCCGGGTATGTGCCCAGATGGGAATTGACCTCCTGGTTCATAGGTCGATGCTCAACCACTGAGCTACACTGGCTGGGCCTCAGATTTCTTAATACTTTAATATTCTCCTTGAATATATTTTATTAGAATGTGTGTGTCAGAGGAAACACTGAAGAATATTAGTTTTACTTCCCTGAGGGAGAGAGAAAAAAATAGTGTGGTTATCCAGTGAGACAGTGAATACAATTTTTCACTCAGTTAAGATAAAAAAAAAAAGGATTGTTAACTACTAAGATATCAGAGGACACGATACATAAGGTGTGATATTTATTTAGCTTTTTCTGAGGTGTGGACTTGTGATATATAGAAATCCACAGCAGCCTATCCAAAGTAAGTTTTGCAAATGGATTTGATTTGAGTCACCTTGTCAGTTTAAAAACAATATCATAAATATAAATGACAAAGTCCCAAGGAAAGGCAACAGACATCCCCTTTGCTGGCTTTCACAAAACCTAATTTCCCATGCAATCTCCAGTGCATTAAAAAAATGAAATGTAACATCAGCGTTGAAGGGTGTCCCCAGCTGGCCTTTTATTAGCTACTGAGGAGGCTGCTTCTATTCTCCATCAACTGCACACGTTGCAACAACAGTTTCCACCTTTATATGCAACAGGCTCTCAGCTGCATGGGATACTAAAGGACACCTGGAGGACTGTTCCTTGAAATATCTGCTGAAATGCCGTGTGCATGGTGTAGTTCGCGTGACCATAAATCTGGATTTGCATGTTTACCTGAAGGTCAGACAATGTTGGTTTGAAACCTACCTCGGGAATTTCGCAGGTGAAATCTGGAATTGGCTCGGGAGCTTCGCAGGTGAAATCCGGAATTGGCCCCGTGCATAGAGGGCGGGGAGAGATCGAAGAAGTGGGCCAGTTCAGGTTGGTAGGTGGCAGTTGTAATAAGCAAGGAAACTTGCTTTTCTTGGGCAGCCAACAGGACAGTTACATCTTCACACCTGCCCACTAGGATCTTAAACTTTTATATAGTGTAACTGGGCTCAGTCACTATACCGTTCAGTGGTCTCAACAACGTCTTACTCCCTGAAGGCTGAGCCCTTAAAACAGCTCCAGCTGCGGAACATTAGGCAGAACATACATTCCAAGGACAGGGGAGGTAAAGGAGGGAGAGCCTCCCATTGCCTGGGTCTGGTTCCAGGGTCAACTGGTGGTCATGTCCTCTTGATGACCTCCTGCAACAGGGGGGTAGTCCAGAAGATACCAGGAATTGACTGGAACACAGTGAAGGAGGCCCAGGACTAACCTCAAAATACAGGAAAATCTAGTTGCTTATTCCGGGAGCTGTGGACTGGATGCTACAGCGACAGATGGAGCCGAGGAGCTGAAATGGACAAGCACAGCTGCCTCTCGTCCAGCTTTACCAAGGTAGGCGACATTTCCCATAGCTGACCCTCTTCCCTCCCCTTTTCTAACAGATGAGGAAACAGACACTCAAAAGGAACTCCCTGAAAGCTGCACAGGCAAGTTGTGGTGAGCCGCGCTTAAGCCCTCAGCCGCCTGTATTAAGCTGACCGTGTGGAGTAGGGCAAATACTCGGGAGTCTGCTCTGCTCTGGGGCCAGAACTCACCTGCATCTTTTGTTTATCCTGGGACATTCTCTGTTACTTCTCTCCCATCTCCCTCTAGGCTTCCAGCTCAGGCTGTCCTTCCTGCTTTCAGATCAGCAGCTCCTGGACGTGGCTCTTCTGGGTCAGTCCTGCCACGTCACCACTCTGTACAGACACAAAACCTTTCAAGTCACACAGGTGACAGACACACCATATAAAATGCATATATACATAACTATATATATAACAACATGGAAATGTTTGTTAAAAATGTGAAAAACCCTTCTTCACGCCAGCCTCCAGATTTATTCACTATAAAATATGATGTGTATAATTGACATATGTTTTTACATTGTTTTTATATAAATGGGGCTATTCCATATGTTTTTATAGAAATGGAGAATTCTATATGTTTTTATATGAATGGGACAAATGTTTTATAAACATTTAGTGTGTTGTGTCAGTATGTATGGATGTACCCCACTCTTTTTGATTCTCCATGGCATTTCAGAACTATGGCTCTAGGACAACCCTTCTATTGATGAACATGTGGGTTGCTTCAGTGTGTGCACCTATCTTCTTGTTTATTCCAAATGGGCTCCCAGGATTGGAATTGTTGGTCCAATGCTATTTAGCATTAATACTCATTGTTCTATTAAATAGCAGAAGCTTCTTCTCAGCACTTAAAATGTGTTGCTATGGTCATTCACCTCGGTCATAAAAGAGTGAGTGAGGAGGCCTGCTCCAGGTGAGCAGTAGCCAGGTGGTATTCTTGGAGCTTTCCTGCAGGTGGCTTCATCTGTGTTCACCTCTCCAAAGATGGGCGGAATGTCTACTGCCCAGAACTTTGAAGTACAAGAGAAACCTCACTTAGGAGGCCCCCAAAACCAGTGCAAGCAAAACATGATTATTCGTTAATGTTACCTGGGGTTGGAAACAAAATGGGATTATTTTGGAAATGCATTTTGGTTGGCTATTTGCCTTTTGGAGTTCCGCCACTTTCACTTCCTGCCTCATTGAGAAAATCAGTAAAGCATCAAGACTAACAAAAATAAGAGTCTAGTGTCCCTGACATTTGGTCAAGAATTTCCCAAACACCAAGATGATTTACTCATGGTATTGGAGCTTGTTCTGGAGTTTATATTTCTTAAGAAAGATCCGAGCTCTAAAATCCGAGGAATCATTCAGAGGGTGAATGCAAGGGGACTGGCTCACAGTTTCACTAGATTGACAGAATCCTGAGGGTCCAACTCCCTGGTGCCAGCTCACAGAGGCCGCAGCGTCAGGCATACTTAAATGCCCCATTCCTGTTTGGCTGCCCCTTTTGTATGTCTTGTTTCATGGAATTGCTCCCTGGCCAAAGGTCATTTAATTTCAAGAAAACTATTAACTGATGATTATGATGATACACGCAAGATGTCACTATCCACCCTCTCTCCTCCATCAATTCCTACCTAGCCAAACACTCTACCTGTTCTGTTAGCTCCCCCGTTCTATTCTTCCATACACTCCAGTTTCTATTATTATATCTCTGCTAATATTATATATATATATATAATATCTCTCCACCTGTGGTACACATTTTCTTGGTCATTACTTTTTCTTCAAGGTTAAGTGAAGATGCTGCCTCCTCTCTAAAATCTATTTGCTTGATCTTTCCCCTTGTATTTATGGACTATTGAGCTTTATATTCTACTAGAGGCCCGGTGCACGAAATTCATGCACTCAGGGAGGGACCCCACTGGTGCACAATTGGGGTCAGGGAGGGATGTGGGAGGTTGGCCAGCTGGGGAGCGACCACAGGAGGGCTCCAGGGCATCTCCGGCCCATCTCGCTCAGTCCCGATTGGCCATACCCCAGCAGCAAGCTAACCTACCAGCTGGAGCGTCTGCCCGCTGGTGGTCAGTGCACGTCATAGAGACTGGTCGACCAGTCGACTGTCTGCCCAGTGGTGGTCAGTGCACATCATAGCGAGCAGTTGAGCAGCTTTAGCATATCATTAGCATATTACACTTTGATTAGTTGAATGGATGACCAGACGACCAGACACTTAGCATATTAGGCTTTTATTATATAGGATTAGAGCATTTACTAATTGGTATTATATGACTCCTCTTAGAAGGTAAAGACTAAGTCTAATTTACATTGATTTTCTCCACAGTCTAAACAGAGAATTAGTAGGTGCCCAATAAGTAGTGTGGAATTAAAATTCTCAGTCGATTTTGCATTCATGGCCCCTATCTTAGAATTTACCCATTTATTGGCTGCTCATTTTTTCTTGTTTGCTAATTTCCTCTTTTTCTAGACCATGAGTTAAATTTTTGGTAGTGATCTGGCTATGTAGTGCCTGGTTTCCCTCCAACTGTTTCTGGTCTTAAAGTCTCCATGCCAGTTCTAACTGATGTCCATGATTTCTAGGTTTGTATACTACTAGACTTACAAAGTTGAAGAAGGCTTAATTGGTACAACATTACTAGTCTTTTTCCATACTGAGGTTCGCTTTCCTCATTAAAAATATGGAATGATTTAATCTATTCTGCAAGGTAATGTGAAGATTAAGTGCAGTAATTCATTAGAAAGTACTTTGTGAACTGTCAGTTGCCATACAAAATGATGTTATTAATAGTAAATTAATAGTCACAACAGCTCTTTGTGAATTTACATTTATGCAACAGATTATGCAACAAAAACTCTTTGCCATATCTCTGGCAGCTAGGACTTGGGCAGTGAGCCCATTTCTGGCCCAGGAGACTTGAATGGAAGGAAGCAGGCTCTATTGTTTCTGGGAAATATTTAACTTCCTGATTTAAAAAAGTGCATGAAAATAAAATGAAATCCCCTGTTTTCTGCCTTGCGGTGGTTGCTGGGAGCTATGAAGGCAATTTTGCCACCCAAAGGAGAAAAGCCAAAAATGAGAGCTAGTGATCTAAGGTGGCAGAGTGGAAACATGGATCCATGTATGGAACACGGATCTCTGGTTCTATTGCTGCGTGACTACAGAAATCATGGAACCGCCTCACCTCTAGAGCTTTAGTTATGGGGGAAAATAACTGTTCCAGTTTTAGTTGCATATGATATGTTCCTTGAACCCAATGAATTCTAACTAATACAGGCTGGGGCAAAAGTAGGTTTACAGTTGTTCACGTGAAACAGTGTTTATTCTTGTACTGTTATTTATTAATTCTGGTATTGTTTTCCATACAAATAATTGTAAACCAACATTTGCCCCACCCTGCATATACTTCTATTGTATCTTTTCACAGGGTCAAACCAAGTTTAGGTTCTTAAAATACTTTCTGTTTGATTACAATTATATTTATCTTCATCACATATTTTTTTAAATGGGTACTCATGTTCCTAGACTCCTTGAAAAAGCAAAGAAATTGCACGCAAGGAAAACAAAGAGAAGCTAGACTTAACTTGAAAGCAGACATGCTGTAGAAAAATACAAAGATTCGATGACAGCCTCTTGCTTAAACACCCCCCCACAGTAGCTTCATTGTGTTAACTGCTCAGTTCTTCTCTACTTCTTTCTTCTCCACTTTCTCATTCCTGGAGTCAGTGTATCAAATTTATGTAATTTAATGAGTTATATAATAATTTAAATTCAGAAAGACTTACTACACATATGCTCAGAAACACTCAAAATAAAGTATATTATCAAAAGTCTTTGGCCTAAAAGAATCCACCTACAATTTTTTATCAGGCTACAACCATAATATAAATTGCAGCAAATACATTTTACCAGTTGAATAAGCTTCATTGTTAAAACTTTACTTTCTGATTCTATCCTAGCCAGCAATTAACTCTCAGCATGAAGAGATAATGTTGCTTCAATGGTTGATAAATGCCCTTATCGGTGATTGTACTGGGCTGGGTGCATTGCTGGCAGGAGACCTAGCTGGTCATTAGTGGCTACAATTTTATGACTGATGAGCTTTATGACCGTAATGTGGTGATTGTCCACAGGAGCTACCCCAAGTGAAGGCTCTGTTTTCAACCATAGCAGGAGACCTTTGGATCCTCCTTTCAGATGTTAGAACAGAGCCTCTAACATTGAAAGTTCCCCAAAATGACAGGTGGAATTTCCGATGTCCAAGGGCCCAGCTTTCCTTCTCCCATATTAATAATGCCGCCAAATTCAGCAGTGTTATCATCTAGTGTGGAGACTCAAAATTATTAAAGTGAGTCATACCATTCAATTAGGCAGAAGGAAGACACAGGTGTGAGTAGAAGGGTCTGAAACCAGGGAACACAGATGATAACATTCAAATTCGTGATGAAACCCAGCCTGCAAAAACTTCCTTAATAAAAAGAGAAATTGCCAGTGCCCAGGGTTGGGTGGGGAGGAGCTTTAAAGAGTGCCCACCCATTACAGCGGGAAGGCCGGGGAGGGTTGGGGGGGGGTAAGAGATCAACCGAAGGACTTGTATGCATGCATATAAGCATAACCAATGGACATAAGACCCTGGTGGGTAGGGGAGGCCAGGGGATAGTCAAGGGCGGGAAAAAAGGAGACATATGTAATACTCTTTGTAATAGTTTAAGCAATAAAACAATTTAAAAAATAAAATAAAAATAAAGGAAATATGACAATAAAAAAAAAAAAGAGTACCCACCCATTGTGAACTTGGATTTGGATAATGGCCAGACTGACATAAATGGGATTAAGGATGGTTGGCAGTGGGTCCCAAGCGTGTTAGCCTCTTAGGCACCTGTGGTCATTTCAATTCATCTTGGAACAGTGAACAGTGAAGAGAACAGGTTGATAGCTGCCTTAGTGCTAAGTGTGCTCCAGCTGGAAGAGTTGTAATACCAGAAATGGCCAGTAGAGAGCAGCATTTCAGAAGATATGGCAGTACTCCTTGGATATTTGGGAACTAGGGTGGGAGCAGGTGCAAGTGGGCAAAAGGGGCATGAATGGGGATGGAAAAGACTTTGCTTTGGGTGATGGCATACGATGCAGTGTGCAGAGAATGTTTTGCTGAGTTGTATACTTGAAGCTGCATGCTTCTGTGAACCAATGTCAACTCAATAAATTAAAAAAAAAAAGCAATAGGAATCTCTGACACAGAAAGGAAAGGTGGCTTTATTTTAAGGACTAGGGACTGAAATAGGATTTTGGTGAGTATAGTTTGGTAGGATTTCCGTGGCCTCTGTCTTTTCCTCCATGGCCAAGAATAGAGGGATATATTTCCTCTGTCACTGACTGCCTCCTACTGCCCCTATTTCTCCTTGAAATTTATACTATTTTCCTTGTGTGTGTGTGTGTGTGTGTGTGTGTGTGTGTGTGTGTGTGTGTGTGTGTGTTTATTAGGGCCAAACTGTCGACAATTGATTGCTGGGAAGCAAAATCTCAACGTACTAGGATGCTCCCTTTTTGTTATTAATAGTTAGCAATTTACATAAATTTGTGTGTGTCTGTCTCATACACAGACACAAATACATATACAGGTATGCACATAACATGATTGGGTTTGCTTCTGACCATGTTTATCCTAACATTTCCAACTAATATTGTGCACTTAGTTATGTCATTAAATATTTTTGGAAAACAGACTGTTAATAACTGTTTCTATTTCACTGACTGGCGCAATTCATGAGTAATTGTTGAGGTTTTATACTGTTTAGAGTGGTGCTTACTTGATCTCAAGCCCCGCCTCCGTAGGCAAGCTCACCTGCATTCTGTGTTTTGAGGACAGAAAATCAAGGAAGCAGCTTAGTGTAGTAGAAGCTGCCTTGAGTCTGCATCAAGCTTATCTGGATTTCCATCTGTAATCCATCCTTTCCTAGGCAATTGTGCCACCTCCTTCAATTTTCATTTTCCCACGTGTAAAAATAAGGTTAATACTATATACTTCATAAGGTTATTATTATTAAGTCATAGGATACTGAGGAAATGAATTAAACACTGGGAAAGCAATGGCACTTAGAAAGTTCTAAAAAATGTGTAATAGGAGTGAAAAGGAATTTTCCTTTCTAAACCCAAATCAATAGAATTGGAAGGGAAACTAAGTAGTAATACCTGCCTCGGTCAGGGTTTTTGGCTACAAAAAATAGAAACCAACTCTGACTAAATGGAAATGATTGAGAGGACAATACAGAGACCTGGGCTTAAGGGAGGGCTGAGGAAACAGACTCAGTGAGTGGACCAACATTTAGAGCTCAGCCACGGCCAAAATTCCCTCCTACAAAGAGTTTGCTAGTGATGTCTCTTGCTCCTTCCTTATTGGAAACATCAGTCCCTGTTATCACCAGCATCTTCATCCTTAGTCATCTGTTATTGCCCAGCTCTCAACTTCACTACAGCTGCTCTGAGAAAATACCAATTCTTTAATTTCTTTCAGTGGTGTTTTATAGTTTTTAAAGGCTACATTTTACACTTGTTAAATTTATTCTTATTTTATTTTTATGACGCTATTGTAAATGCTTTGTTTTCTTAATTTCATTGTTCATTGCTAGTGTATAGAAATGCAGTTGGTTTTGTATATTAATCTTTTGTACCTTGCAATTCTGCTGAATGCATTTATTAGATTTTCTATATGCAAGATCTTGTTATCTGAAAATGGAGAAAGTTTTACTTGTTCTTTTCCAATCTGGTTTATTTCTATTCCATTTTCTTGCCTAATTGCCCTGACTGGAACCTCTAATACAATGTTAAACAGAAGTGACAAGAGTGGACATATTCATCTTTTTCCTGAGCTTAGGAGAAAAGAGTTAAGTCTTGCACCATGAAGTACGATATTAGTTTAGTTTTTCCATATATGCCATTGATCAGCTTGAGAAAGCTTCCTTCTATTCTATTGGATTTTGTGGTTTTGGGTCTTTATTCTATTGCTATGGTATATTACATTGATTTTCAGATGCTAGTGTACGTGGTCATGGTTTACAATTCTTTTTATATTTTGTGTATTCTGTTTGCTACTATTTTATTGAGGTCTTAATTTTCTCTTTAATTCTTGGGTATTAGTCTCTCAAGGTTCAAAGGCTCAAATTCTTAATTGGGATATCAATTGGCTGATACCATGTGTGACAGCCATGCCCAGCTCCAAGAAGTCTTGGGAAGACAATCTTTTTTTTTTTATGTTGTAAGAGATGGAACCCCACTTGTACTTTGAGATATCCCTCAAAGAGAAAAATGTTTGCATACTAGATATTAAAAATGGCAGTGTTGGGAGAACCAAGATGGCGGCATAGGTTAACGCCGGAGTTTGCTGCTTTGAACAACTACTTCAAAAGTGAAACTAAAAGACGGAAGGGACATCACCCAGAACCACAGAAACGCTGGCTGAGTGGAAGTCCTACAACTAGGAGGAAAGAGAAACGCATACGGACACTCAGAGGAGGCGCAGTGCTGAAGTCAAATTCTGAGGTGCGGAGTGCGCGGAGCAGGCTGGCGGCGGAGGGCGCGGTTGTTGTTTTCAATCGGGAGGGAGTCGCAGACTCTGAGCTCCAGATACAGGCGAGTCTTTAGGGACCCAGACTCAAGCGGGAGAAGCGGGACTGTCTGGCTTCGGTCAGACCGAGTACAGCTTTCTCTCCCAGCTTTGCAGCGGGTTCTGGGACTCAGAGAGGCAGAGCCCCTGGGGACAGGACTGAGAACCGCCATAACTGCTCTCTCTGGCCCACCCTGTTGATCCTGTGCGACCCGCCCCGCCCAAGCCCAGCGCAGAACCATTTGCCGGATAGCCTCAGGCAAAGGCTAGATTAGCACCTCCCTAGAGGACAGAAGTTCTCTCACTGCTGACACAGCTGATTCTCATAGCCACTTGGCCTGGAGGTCAAACCCTCCCTGGGATTAGCTACAACAATCAAGGTTTAACTATAAAACTGCGAACAAAGACCACTAGTGGGTGCACCAAGGAAGCATAACAAAATGCGGAGACAAAGAAACAGGACACAATTGTCAATGGAGGATATTGAGTTCAGAACCACACTTTTAAGGTCTCTCAAGAACTGTTTAGAAGCTGCCGATAAACTTAATGAGATCTACAAGAAAACTAATGAGACCCTCGATGTTATATTGGGGAACCAACTAGAAATTAAGCATACACGGACTGAAATAACGAATATTATACAGACTCCCGACAGCAGACCAGAGGAGTGCAAGAATCAAGTCAATGATTTGAAATGCGAGGAAGCAAAAAACACCCAACGGGAAAAGCAAAATGAAAAAAGAATCCAAAAATGCGTGGATAGTGTAAGGAGCCTCTGGGACAGCTTCAAGCGTACCAACATCAGAATTATAGGGGTGCCAGAAGATGAGAGAGACCAAGATATTGAAAACCTATTTGAAGAAATAATGACAGAAAACTTCCCCCACCTGGTGAAAGAAATGGACTTACACGTCCAAGAAGCGCGGAGAACCCCAAACAAAAGGAATCCAAAGAGGACCACACCAAGACACATCATAATTAAAATGCCAAGAGCAAAAGACAAAGAGAGAATCTTAAAAGCAGCAAGAGAAAGAAACCCAGTTACCTACAAGGGAATACCCATACGACTGTCAGCTGATTTCTCAACAGAAACTTTGCAGGCCAGAAGGGAATGGCAAGAAATATTCAAAGTGATGAATACCAAGAACCTACAACCAAGATTACTTTATCCAGCAAAGCTATCATTCAGAACGGAAGGTCAGATAAAGAGCTTCACAGATAAGGAAAAGCTAAAGGAGTTCATCACCACCAAACCAGGATTATATGAAATGCTGAAAGGTACCCTTTAAGAAGAGGAAGAGGAAGAAAAAGGTAAAGATACAAATTATGAACAATAAATATGCATCTATCAACAAGTGAATCTAAGAATCAAGTGAATAAATAATCTGATGAAGAGAATGAACTGGTGATTATAATAGAATCAGGGACATAGAAAGGGAATGGACTGACTATTCTTGGGGGGGAAAGGGGTGTGGGAGATTCAGGAAGAGACTGGACAAAAATCGTGCACCTATGGATGAGGACAGTGGGTGGGGAGTGAGGGCGGAGGGTGGGGCGGGAACTGGGAGGAGGGGAGTTATGGGGGGGAAAAAGAGGAACAAATGTAATAATCTGAACAATAAAGATTTAATTAAAAAAAAAAAGAAAAAAAATGGCAGTGTTCATTATAGCATTCTATACAGATATCCACATTTTGGAAGGCATTATTTTGTGTTATATATTTGTATTCATAGTTATAAGCATGCAGTCCAACACCATGAAAGGGCAGGTTTATTTTATATCATAAGGGGGATGAATCATATCCTGCTTTGCATTTTCACTTTGATTTGTAGCCTCTTTGGTGCCTCTGGGCTCACGATGTCGGCATGGGGAGAGGTTTACTGCCTCAAGTGCAGATGCCAATGGCAGCATGTGGGGTGATTTTTGGTAAAATGAATATATTTCAAGTACTAAAGAGCCGTTCTCTCTACTTTAATTCTCAAAACCATTGCTGGCTTCTGGGTGAACACAGTAACACATTCCAGAGTGTCAGTGGTCCCCTTTTATCCCCACTCAGTTCCCATGTTTCCGTATTAATTCTCCCTCTTCACAGCATCCTTCCACTCGCAGCACACATACCCCAGTGTGCTGGCAAAGCAAGTGTGCAGACTCACCAGCCGGCATGGAGGATGAGTCAGAGAGGGGAAGCGCCAAGCCCGAGCACAGCCAGAAACCCCCCACTGAGTTGCTTAATGAATGCTTGTGAATTGTTTATCGTAACGTAAGCTCCAAGCTCCAAGCTCCCGGAGCACTAGGAAAAGAGCAGGACATTCACACTGTGCTGACCAGGATTCGCTTTTGAGTTTAGGCCACAAATCCACCAGCCCTGGCACCGAGGAGCTCTCCTCTGTTACCCTTCAGTTTAACTCTATCGAGGGCAAGGCATCACTGATAATTGGACACATTCATCTTTTGGTGACAGCATGATGCTACTTACCATCCAGCCCATCTCCTCGAGTGCTATTCAGAGTGAGTGAGCTCATTCTCTGATTACGGAGGCATTCGAGATAAACATGCTCTTACATTTTAAATTAAATCTTGCATTTTCTCCCCCTTGGAAATGAACTTAAAATGATCAGATGATTGTTCATGTGACAGAGGAAATGCTTCTGAGCCTTGCTGCAGGGATATCAGACAAGGATTTCATCATCAAGATGGAACAGGGGACAGGGGGTCATGACTGAGCCAGGAAGCTGCCTGGGCAGCTGAGAGATGTTGATCAAGACACTTACCCTCTGGGGACAAACGGGGCCGGTGGGGATCGGGGGGGGGGTTGGGGGGTGGTGGTGGTGGGTTATGGGCATCATTGCATTCTGAAGTGAAGAAGAGGAAAGGGAGGAGGGAGACTGTGAAAACCCTTTAAGCATCATTGACAGTTTTTTGGGTTTTTTTTTTGCAAACAGAG
This sequence comes from Myotis daubentonii, assembly GCF_963259705.1. Classification (NCBI taxonomy): domain Eukaryota; kingdom Metazoa; phylum Chordata; class Mammalia; order Chiroptera; family Vespertilionidae; genus Myotis; species Myotis daubentonii. The sequence continues at coordinate 82,004,951 of NC_081845.1, read as the reverse complement.
CACATTGACTTTGAGGCCAGGAGGAGCCTATTTATGGAAGGGATTTGAAAAAAAATGAAAGATGGTCTCTGAACTCTGTGATGCCCCATTAGTTTATCAGTAATGATTCTAATACGCCATCCAGAGCCATGTAGTAGGTTTCAGGCATAGCTTGTCAGTAATGCTCTGTCAAAGTACTTATATGGTTGGTTTTAAGTTTGCCATCTTGCTATGTAGCATCTACCACATAGGATTTTCTTGGGGGGTGTGTGTGTGTGTGTGTGTGTGTGTGTGTGTGTGTGTGTGTGAGAGAGAGAGAGAGAGAGAGAGAGAGAGAGAGAGAGAGAGAGAGAGAGAGAGAGAGAAATAGAGGCTACATAGGAAAAATCACAGAACTTTTCCACTTTAGAGCTCTAAGTCTAGCTAAGAAAATAATGCATGCACATAAATAACTTTAATATAAGGCACACAGTGACACATTCCTTGAAAAGAATGTATCAGAAAGGAAAAAAATTCTTATTATTATATCTATTAATTTTAAAACTACATTTAATAAATATTTATTGAGCCATATTATATGCCAGGCACTGTGCTATGCACATGTAAAAAAAAATAGGTATAGTCTATTTCTTCATGGAGCTGACAGTCCAGATCGGGGACAGAAAGTAAATGCGTAAGACCGTTGCTGAGTGTCTTGTGGCCTCTGCGGCGCCCGAGCCCGCGATGTCGGGCCCCAATATGGGAATGCCGGTGGTACCGAGCACGGAAGACGAGGATGACAGCTTTGGGGAAGCAGAATACGCTGCCATCAACTCCATGTTGGACCAGATCAACTCCTGCCTGGGCCACCTGGAAGAGCAGAACGACCACCTCCACGCCCGCCTCCAGGAGCTGCTGGAGTCCAACCGGCAGACGCGCCTGGAGCTCCAGCAGCAGCTGGGGGAGGACCCCGACGACGAAGACGACTACGACTACGACTACGATGCTAGCACTTAGGCTCCAGGAGCCTCCAGGCAGCCCTCCCCCTGCCTCCAGGGCCAGGCTCTAGCCTGGCCACTCACCAACTGATTAGATGCCTTCTCAAGGGCTGGCCTACAGGTCCCCTGGCGGCTCTGCCTGCCTGAGCCGCTCTTCAGATTCTCCCCTCGGCGTGTATGGGCCACCTCCCACCACCCAGCCTTCCCTCCTGGCGTCAGGTGTGGGCCTGCAACCCCCCCACCTTGCCTTACTGTCCCACTCCTGGGCACGCTCCGCTCTGCCCAGGCCTTGAATGTCCACATTAAACGTGTCTGCAGTAGCAAAAAACCGTTGCTGCATACACAGTTACAATGCATGTGTCAACCCCAGCTAAAGAAAACAGACAGCTATTAATAGGGTAATAGGGTGGCCTTATTTAGTCTGGGATGTTGTGACAGGCCTCTGTCAATTGACATGTAAGTGAAAATCCAAGGTTGAGGAGGAGTTAGCTGTATGAAGACCAGAAGACAGAAGTGACAGAACTTGTTAAATCTTAGAGTAGAGGAGAAAAATATAGAACCAGGCAAAACTCACATTGGAAACTTGAAATCTGGCCAGTGGAGCAGAAAAATCAAGGAGATTTGAACAAGATGACGTAGGGGGCCAGCAAGGACAGGGAGGACACAGGGGAGGCATGTATGAATGGGGTGGACAGTATATAAAGGAATATTGTGGAGAGTGATAACAGAAAAGGAAGAGCTTTCCCCTTTACTAGTATAACAGCTGAAGTGAAAGCACTGAGTGACCATGAGCCTAAAAATGGAAATTATGCTCTTATGAGGATTTCATGCAGGCTTCTGTTATTAAAGTGGGTAAAGTATCTACCAAGTGTCTTGGTGGATAGCAGCTGCTCAACTAATCTTAGGCCTGTTTCTCCCTCCTCATTTTCCTCACACCCTTTCACACTCCCTTGCTCTCATTTTCATTTCTGGAGAAAGGAAGAGGTACTAAACGGCTTAGTGGGCACTAAAGGTTATTGGACTCCTAGAGAGAAGAAGGTGGACAAAAATGGAAGCAGGAGATCCCGGAAGACAAGTTGATCATCTGACCATGGCCTTGGGAGTATGTGCAGTGGTTCCAACTAGGGGGTGGAACTTAACTCTGGTTCCTGTGAGCTGTGGGATTATGTATCAACTAAGCCTCATCTGCAAATAGAGATGAGTATATCAATACAGCTACTATGAGAACAGATACGAAAAGGTGATATAAGTGGTATCTAACACAGTACCCAGCACCCCGTATGATAGCTGTTTACAGCTTTGCCAGGAATTGATTCTCCCTAATGGATACCATGCTTCTTCTTGTGTGTGAGCTTGGCGTGCCCTTCCTTCATGAATCCTTCTCAATGGATCTCAGGAAACTCTCATTCTAGCCTTACGGGCAGTAGTCCCAGCAAGTAAATTTGGAGGAAGAGAGAGAAAGGAAGAAGGAATAAAGAGACAGATAGAGAAAGGTTATTTCAGAGAAATTGCTTAACATCTGTTTCAAAATTGCAGGTGTTTTATTTAAATGTATCTTTTAAATAAACATTTTAAACTTTAGAACAGTTTTAGATTTATAGACACATTGAGATGATAATGCAAAGCTTTCCCATATTTTTGCTATTGTTAACACCTTACCTTCTATGGCACATTTGCTACAATTGATGAACCCAAATGGATACACAATTATTAACTAAAATCCATATTTGATTCATATTTCATTCATTCTTACTGAGTGCCTTGTTTCTTTTCTGGGATTCCATCCAGGATACCGCATCACATTCGTTATCAGGGCTCCTTAGGTTCCTCTTGACTGTGACAGTTTCTTGGGCTTTCCTTATTATTATTTTTTTTATATGCTTGACACATTTGAAGCTTACACTTCAGGTATTTTGAAGAATGTCCCTCATTTGGGATTAGTCCGATGTTTTTCTCATGATTGCACTGGGGTTCTGTTTTTGAGAGGAACACTACAGAAGTAAAGTACCATTTTTATCACATCATCTTAAGAGTAATATTATACGCCCTGGTCAGTGTGGCTCAGTTGGTTGAATGTCATGCCGTGCACCAAAAGGTCATGCATTTGATTCCCAGTCAGGGCACATGCCCAGGTTGTAATGTGATATATGGACCCAGAAGTTTGAGAGACTTCAGATTTTAACAACAATACTACCCTTTCACCCCTATTATGAATGGGATATCCCTCATCAACGTTTTCTGTTCATGAGAAAAATATTCAGATCTAAATAGAAAATGAATGAGATATAAACAAGTAGTAAACTCTCCAATTAACAGAAGGTGTTACAAAGAGTGATCCTTTTACAAAACTCACCAAATGAAGTGTTTGTTTCATCTCCAGCAATTAAAAAATATTATGATCTGAGAGTAATAGTCAGTTTGAAGAAAATCAATGCTAATTAAACAAGAACAGACTGTTCCTCCTAACAGTACCCTTGAGGAAGGAAAACCTGACATTCATTCCTCTTTGTCACAAGACGTACTGACAGGGTGTCAAGACTTAATTCAGGAGATGACTACACAGGTGTTCTGTGCATTCACAGAGATCCAGTGATGCAGGGCAGGTATTTGTATTGAATGTAGTGAGTACATTCCCTAGAGAAGGTGCATATTCAGACCTTCCAGATAAAGGTATGTTACGTTAGTGGTAAGAAGTCAATGCTCTTTAGAACTGTTAACATTTTTTTCACGCCAGCCTAGTATTTTGTTCTGTAAAGAATGAACAACAACAACAAAAAGATAAACAATACAGAGGCAAACCAAAGTTGTCTTTGGCGTCAGGTCAGTGCTTTTTATTTGTGTCACCTCTTCTGTCTTTTAAGATCTCATCTTCTCACTTCTCCCCTGGGCGTTACCTTTGAAGACATCTCTTTCCTATATCGTCAACCTTTCCCCCTCGTTTGGCTTGTTTCATTTGGCCTGTGTTCATGCTTTTGCTAACGTTGTCGTCACCCAATAGTTCTTCCCTCCTTACACAGACTTCTCCAAATCTTATTCACCCTCTGTCGCCAGTTCTCCCTCACCCCTCATGTGCACCACAACCCATGACACTGCTTCAGAATTCCCTACTGTACTTTTTCTGTTTTGCCCTTCTTCATGTCACCCCTTCATGTCCTTCCCTACTCTGCTTCGCTCAGCCCCCACCCTTTTGTCTGGTTAACACCTACATATCTTGATTTCAGCTCAAGTGGCTATCCAGGAAGTCCTTCCATTTCCACAATGGCCTGAGTTAGGGGTCACTTCCCAGTGTACCTATAACACCTGTGTGTCTCCTTCACTGTATCTCCCTTCAATATACCTATTTGTGGGTATAAAACTTATCTATTTATGGGTCTACTCCATAAATGATAAGTTCCTTGTGATCAGAGCTATTTATTCATTTTTTGTGTTTATGTACAGAGTGATTGAAATGTCAATTTAATTCTTTTTTACATTCTCCCAAAAGATTTCTCAGGAGACAAGTGCCTCTATCTCATTTTGGCAGAACTTTTTTGAATTTGATAACTGATAAATTCTGTCAGATGTATTTATTTTGTGCTAGTTGTAGGGTTAAAGGCTTTAAGGATCTAGATAAGAAATGAGAGAGTAGGTTAAAAATAAAACAGGTGAAAAGAATACTAGCTTTATAGATTTATATTATGAAAATTCAAGATATATTTTTACTCCGAAATGCTGAAACATACTAACAGTCATCAAATAATGATATTTCTCTTTATTAAATACTGTGGGTAGTATTACTAATATTAGTGCCCATGTGACTCATGACATAGGAAAAAGATCAAGTTCCATTCTTTTTTTTTTTTTTTTAATCCTCACCCAAGAGTATTTTTCCATGGATTTTTAGAAAGAGTGGAAGAGGAAGAGAAAGACAGAGAGCAATACCAATGTGAGAAAAACACATCAATTGGTTGCCTCCTGCATGCACCCCGACCCGGGCCCTGTTTGGGGAGGAGCCTGCAACCGAGGTACATGCCCTTGACCAGAATCAAACCTGGGACCCTCCAGTCCACAGGCTGATGCTCTATCCACTGAGCCAAACTGGCTAGGGCCAAGTTCCATTCTTTGAATGGAACAGTTTTCTTTAGCTATATGCCTGAGAAATATTCAAATATTCAAAGAATGAAAAGCTGGATCCTCTTACTTTTCATTCCAACCTTCATACCTTAGGACTTAACTCAAAGTTGGGGCAAAGATGACTGTGTACTTAGACCAGCCATTTTCAACTAGTGAGCCACAAGAATTTTTAAAACGTGCAATATCTGACTATTTAGTCAGGGGCACTGACCTATTTTCCCTTAGAATATCAAATAAAAAAATGACACCAGCCAGCACGTTAGCCGTGGAGTGTATATAAATAAAAATTATCCCTATTTTTTTTTTTTTGTCAGATTGGCAAAAGGTATATTTTTTGGTGTACCGCAGAATTTTGGTCATTATGTGTGCCATGCGATGAAAAAGGCTGAAAATCGCTGACTTAGACAATAGGTAGCTCTAAATTGCATTATTTGTTAGATTGCGCTAATTCATATTCACATTCATGAATTACTTGGTAGCTGGTTTTAACCAACTTATTATAAATACAAGTCCCAGAGGAGAAATCAACTTCTTCGTCTACATTTTGGATAACCTGAGCCTTTCTTAGTATACCCAGCATTTACCTATGGGTATATCTTCTTTAATTAAAGCTGTCATAATTGTCAAGCATAATGCCCCAGAGGTATTACTAATGGCATGACTTTTAATTATTAAAAAAATTCCATGAGACCTGTGGGCTGTATTTGCATCCAGGGTGTTTGTTGATGCAGTGCAACAAGGGCCTCTCGAGTGATTCATTAGGTCTTTCACGCTGCGGAATCTCCTCTCACTGCTGTTTTATTCACGTGCCACTGGGTGCATGGCTGCCAGGTAAAAGAGGGTGTCAAAGGAAAGAAACAAGGCTCGGTCCCTAAAAATCACCTGGGCCTTTATTAGAAAACTAGTAGCCCGGTGCACGAAATTCGTGCATTGGGGTGGGGTCTGGGGGGAAGGGGCCCCTCAGTCTGGCCTTCACCCTCTCCAATCTGAGATCCCTCAGGGAATGTCCAACTACCTGTTTGTGCCCACACTTTTTTTTAAAATATATATTTTATTGATTTTTTACAGAGAGGAAGGGAGAGAGATAGAGAATTAGAAACATCGATGAGAGAGAAACATCGATCAGCTGCCTCCTGCACATCTCCCACTGGGGATGTGCCCGCAACCAAGGTACATGCCCTTGACCGAAATTGAACCTGGGACCTTTCAGTCCGCAGGCCAACGCTCTATCCTCTGAGCCAAACCGGTTTCGGCTGTGCCCACACTTTTAACAGATAACAGCTCCATTGTTGTTTCTTTCTTATGCTTAAAACCATTGGAATTAGTAGGTATTCAAAGTGTGTATACATTTTGGGGGGACACCCTGTATATCTCTAGTCAGTGGTGAAAGAAACTAACAGCAGATTTGGAACCCCCAGACAGGGAACTTCGCTCACTCCCCACATGTCTCCCTACTTCACTTTCCACCTTCGTGGGCAGCAGGAGAATCAATGTTTTCTCTCATTAATTCAGAAAAGCATGTCCTGTCACCCGCTGCCCAGCAGGAGTGCGCTAGGCCCCAAGCAAGCGAGGCTCAGTCAGGGCAGCCTTCGCTCATGGGTGCTGGCACCCAAAGTGCACATTCCTCCTCTACAGTCGCCCCGACTATCCCACTGTTTCACTGGGAGGGCGGAATTCCTCTCCACCTCTGGACGCTGACCGAAGGCACCTCAGCGAGGGCCGCCTGCACCCACCAGGTGTGTCTGTCTGCATCTGCTCCTGCCTCAGCACCTGCATTAACCCCCTAGAGGTGATCTCGTACCTGCACTGGTCTCCATGGGAACAGGGCATCACCACTCCACCCTCTCACTGTCATCTCACAGGTGCCCACCCTCAGCACCCAGAACACCCAGACACTCTCCAAAGGACGTGAGCGCATCAGAGGGGGTTGTGTGCACATCCTGTGGGGGTGTTAGGCATGCTGGGTTGATGGAAATGCGGTGGAGAGGCGGGGGGATCTTGTGCACGCCTTGGTTTGCAACTGTTGCAGGCGTGGGAGGGTGGCAGTGTGCTGGGGGATGTTCGCACATCAGAAGCCTCTGGCTTTGCAGATCTGCAAACCCCCGTCGTGCGGCCAGGAGGACGTCAGTCTGGCCCGCCATGGTGGCTGTCCCTGCGATCCGGCACCTTCTGGGCCAGGAGGCGGGTCTTGCACAGCCACTCCTGGGCACTGATGGCCTGCAGGCGCTACTTCAGCTCAGCCTGCAGGCTCCGCTTGGTGCGCTCACAGCTGTCACCACCGCCATGTGGGGAGTACAGGCCGCCCTCCGCCGGCCTGCCTTCCCTGTCCAGAGGCTCTCTGCGCTGCTCACCTGCCCAGAGTGACTGGGGCTGGCTGGAATCCAGGCGTCCTGCCCTGCCCAACCCCGGCCGATCCGCCCCTGTGCGAGCTGCCGCCCTGCCGGGAAGAGTCACAGATCCGGGTCCTGGGACCGCGGACAGCCTCAAGCACTGCCCCCTGCCCGCCAGGGTCACAGATCCGTGTCTTGGTCCCATGGACAGCCTCAAGCGCTGCCCCCGCCTGCCAGGTCATGGATCCGGTCCCAGACTGCGGACAGCCTTGCCCGCTGCCACCCGCCTTCAGTATGCAAATTAGCCGCCATCTTGTTGCTTCAGGGTGGGGATCCTCACTGGGGTGCCTGGCCAGTCTGGGTGAGGGGCTGAGGGCCGTATTTAGGCTGCCCGCACCCCCTTCAGGGTGGGGGTCCCCACTGGGGTGCCTGGCCAGTCTGGGTGAGGGGCTGAGGGCCGTTTTTAGGCTGCCCGCACCCCCTTCAGGGTGGGGGTCCCCACTGGGGTGCCTGGCCAGTCTGGGTGAGGGGCTGAGGGCCATTTTCTGGCTGGCGGGCAACTGAAGCTCCCAACTTCTCCTTTTTTTCTTTTCTTTTCTTTTTATTATTCTGGGATTTATTTACCTTCTATGGTTGTCACTGGAGCTGAGAGCTGGCTTTAGCTCTGAGGCCCAGCTATAGCTCTGAGACCTCAGCTGCTGAAAGCAGGGATCTGGGTTTGTTTGGATTCTATAATTGAAACACTGCTGCAATCCTGCTGGCTGAAGCCTGGCTGGCTGAAAGCAGGTTTCTGGGGTTTGTTAGCTTCTATACTTGCAACATTGTTTCTTAGAGTGCAAGCTCAGAGGCTGGTAGCAGCAGGCGGGGAACCTTGGCTTCCTCCATCACTGGAGCAAGCAAGCCTCCTTTTTGCTTCAGCTGCCTGGCTGCTGGCCGCCATCTTGGTTGGCAGTTAATTTGCATATCTCCCTGATTAACCAATGGGAAGTGTGTCAGAGTTATGGTTAATTACCATGTTTGTCTATTATTATATAGGATTTGGAGACTGGTCCTAATGAAATATTATAGGAAACACAGTTGGATGGACCCGGATAGAAATATCTATAGAAATACCTACCCCCAGGACAGAAATATCTCCTACAACTTTCTCAAGCACTACTCAGCTCTCACCTAGATACCAGTACATCAGTGAGGGAGAATGTATTTGCTTGTGGCATGCATATTTTCTATACATTTAAAAATTAATTGCTCATTATAGATTTCATTTTATATTCTATTCATTTGATTTACACTATAGGTTTAAACTTTCCCCAAGTCTACATGGCTTACTCTTTTCCTTCCTCTCTTCCATTTGACTTCAAGTTTTAACACCAACATTAGTTTGGTGTGAGACATGTGCTCCTGGATCTTAGCATTAGTACAGTGGTTCTCAACCTCTGGCCTTTTAAATACAGTTCCTCATGTTGTGACCCAACCATAAAATTATTTTCGTTGCTACTTCATAACTGTAATGTTGCTACTGTTATGAATCATAATGTAAATATCTGATATGCAGGACGGTCTTAGGCGACCCCTGTGAAAGTGTTGTTCGACCGCCAAAGGGGTCGCGACCCACAGGTTGAGAACCGCTGCACTAGCACTTCTTAACTGAAGGTCATTGGCTGTGTTACCTGTTACTTAATATATCTAAGCTTCAGTTTCTCATCTGTAATATTGGGGGTGATAATGATTACAAAGCTGTTATAATAATTAAGTTTGATAAGTACATACAAATTAAATATGTTTTCTTTCTTTCTTTCTTTCTTTCTTTCTTTCTTTCTTTCTTTCTTTCTTTCTTTCTTTCTTCCCTTCTCTCTCTCTCTTTTTTTTTTTGGTATTGGGTATCCAGAAATACAAGATCCTGTTCCTGATCTCACATTGCTCTGTTTACTGACGAAGCGAGATGACAAGCATTGACTAGTATAATGGTAAGTGTGCTATGGAGGATACACAGAGCAAGCCTCTATGTGCATGTAGAGGGTCATCAGACCATCCTTAATCATCAAAAAGAGGCAAGAGAAAACCACATTCCACTCTAAGCACTGTTGGCATCTTGTTGGATTTACTTCCAGATATTTTTCCCATGTGTGCTATATTTATATACGTATGTTATATCTGTGTCTATATATCAAATATATATATAAATATAAAGAGGTAATATGCAAATTAGCCAGGATGCCATAACAGTCACGACGGCTCAGGAGGAGGCTGCGTGCGCAGGTGGGCAGGAGGGGACTGCTGCACGGTGAAGCAAGCCACGGATGGCGCAGGCCCACAGAGAGCAGAGAGCAGGGCCTCCCTGCTGGGGCATGCCGGCAGTCCTGCTTCTGTGCGTGAGCTGCAGAGGAAACACCTTTTCTGACTGCTCATTGGCTAAGCTCCCGGTATGCCACTCGCAATGTTCTTGGTAACTTGCATAATAAGAATCCAAAAAGGTGATCTAGGGTTTTTCCCCCTCACTCCTGGAGGAAAAAATGAAGGTCTGCTGCTGGAGGGGCTAAGAAATGTCATATCCTGCCATAGCCGGTTTGGCTCAGTGGATAGAGCCTTGGCCTGCTGACCGCAAGGTCTGGGTTTGATTCTGATTAAGGGCATGTACTTAGGTTGCAGGCTCCTCCCTTGCTGGGGCCCAGGTCAGGGCTCATGCAGGAGGCAACCAATCGAAGTGTCCCTCTCACATTGATGTTTCTCTCTGTCTTTCCCACTCTCTTCCACGCACTCTAAAAATCAATGGAAAAATATCCTCAGGTGAGGATAAAAAAGAAAGACAGGAATAAAGAAAGAAAGAAAAAAAGAAAGAAAGAAAGAAAGAAAGAAAGAATGAAAGAAAGAAAGAAAGAAAGAAATGTCATATCCTAGGAAAGAGACATCTTGAAAATGCTAAGAAAGTTGTCATTTATTTCCTGGTGAAGGGACTGGAGTCTGTGTTGATGAAAACACCTTGGTGGCTATGGCGGCCGGCAGTGGCAGCAGCAGCAGGGTGATGGGGATGGTGCCTTCCCCGATCAGCCCAATTGCCTCCTGCAGAGGGAGGCCAGACTGTGGCTTAGGCCTGTCAGTAGGACATCCCCTGAGGGCTCCGGATTGGAGAGGGTGCAGGTTGGGCTGAGGGACCCCCACCCCTTGCACGAATTTCATGCACCAGGCCTCTAGTTTATAAATAAAGGGGCTGCCCTGAAATACTGCATTTTGTAACCTGCTCTTTCCCTTCGCGATGGACCATGAAGTGCTTCCCAGAGCCACAGCTTTTTGGGTGTTTAAACACCCTGCATTTTGCTCATCCCCAACATGAGTGTTTCTGTTTTCTTTTTCAAGACATCCAGGGGGAATTTGCTGTTCTCTCTGCAGAGGTAATTCTTGCCAGGATTTGGCTGTGGAGCACTGTGGCAGCAGCGTACCATCCTGTTTTGTTCCCAGAACTCTAAATGTTACTTGTAACTTCTGCTGTGTCACTGGCTGGAAAATAACTAAATATAGGCCAAGGTTGTTCTTTATCCTCCCACTTCCCCCAGCTCTCTAATACTAAAGCACTTAGAACACAGTAAAAAGGACATGTGACCTCTTTGATCTACCTTTTACAAAAGTCTCATTAACTAATTCCTCTGGGTTATATTCTAAACTAATTCAGACAGAAACAGGCCTGAAGTTTTCTTTTTCATAGTCCACAAAAAGGGTTTTTACAGAGAAAATTAATAACACATACATGCCCAGAGAGGAATAGTTTAGATTCTTGTAAAAAATTATTTTCCTGTCTTTTGGATATAGTGTTCAGTTGCAAACATCATTCATATACATATAGTTTTGGCACTTTCAGCCATTCTGATTCCCATTTGGAAGAGCTGGAGAGAGGGTGGGCAGTGCAGAGGGCTTTGATGGAGCGGCATAGTCTCAACGCTGCTGCTTTTCTAGATGCTTCAGGGATGGCTTCTCTTTGAAGGTCAAAGCAGATGGATTCCATGGGAACAAGGGATTAGATTCTCCTTTCCTTTAGGGCTCTTTTCTCCTTGTTGTTCAGCTAACATTCTGCTAAACATATTACAATAGCAAGATCTGAGATGCTATGTTTATTCATAAGACTCAGGATGAATAAAAAAGGTTCAGTTATGTAAGATGGATAAATTCTAGAGATCTGCTATGCAACATAGTGCCTGCAGCCAATAGTACTGTATTGGTTAGGTGGGAGATTTCATATTAAGTGTTCTTACTACAATGAAAAAAAGAGGAAGGAAGGAAGGAAGGAAGGAAGGAAGGAAGGAAGGAAGGAAGGAAGGAAGGAAGGAAGGAAGGAAGGGAAGGAAGGGAGGGAAAGAAGGAGGGAAGGAACAAGGGAAGGGGGAAAGTGGGATTTAGGGATAATTCCCTTTCTGGCTTTGATTAACAGGGATACTTCAGAGACTAAATTTGAGGAGCTTGTCTTCTAATCTTTTATTTTTCCAATTGTTTTACAGAGCTGTTCAAGTAATTGACAAACTGTTGCTTCAAATTGTCCCTCTTTCCTTAAGTAACCTTATTGTCAGGTCACTTATTGGCAAATGGAACCATTCTTTCTGTCTCTCTAGCAGGGGGAGATGAAAGAGGATCTTCCCTTCTCTATTTCCATCTCTCTCCCTCCAGGATTCTCTTTGCTTGCCATTAGTAATGAAGGATCCTTCCAGGCCTGCCTGCATTTGGATTAGGAGCCTCTTTGAAAGCCAGGGTCTGATCCTTTGATATTTTTTCTTTTGTTTGTTTCTCTGACTGCTTTTTGCTTGGGATAAGGGGGGCTGTGGTTCAATATATTTTGGTTGAAAATGTGGATTGGCAGACCGAACTTTTCAATGTTAAAGAGAACATTCTGTTGTACAGTACACAACTCTAAAGGCCTTTGAAGACCAGAAATAGAAAACAAGGAAAGTTACTGAAGTCTCTTTGACTCCCACACAGGTAAAGCAAATGAATAAAATATAAGATATACAATAAGAAACTGTTTAAAATATGTATAGGAAACATGCAAATCATGAGCAAGTATGTTCTCCCTTGCTGATGTATCCAGGTGAGAGCTGAGAAACTAGCACTTGAGAAAGTTGTAGGAGAGATTTCTGTCCTGGGGGAAGATGCTCTTAGGTGATATAGACGCTCTCCAATTTGGTTCCCCTACAGCAGTGGTTGGCAAACTCATTAGTCAACAGAGCCAAATATCAACAGTACCATGATTGAAATTTCTTTTGAGAGCCAATTTTTTTAAACTTAAACTATCTAGGTAGGTACATTGTTATTAACTTAATTAGGGTACTCCTAAACTGGCCTTTACTAAAAACGTCCTCAATCTGATTGAGGTACGTTCGCTGAGGTCGACCCCTTCCAACTCTCCCATCCACACTCGTCTTGTGTACTTGTTTCAGATAGACCAGCGTGGATGGGAGAGTTGGAAGGGGTCGACCTCAGTGAATGTACCTCCCCTGCGCTGCGTATCCTGCGGCCCTGCCTGTGCCATGTCTCCCGTCGCCCCGCCAACTAACACCCCCCACTTCTAACGCCACTTCTTCATAATAGACTCGCCCAGGCTGAAAACCGACTTCTGCGCATGGGTCACGAAGTTTCAATCGCATTGTACGTGCGCGCCCGCACGTGGTATTTTGTGGAAGAGCCACACTCAAGGGGCCAAAGAGCCGCATGTGGCTCGCGAGCCGAGGTTTGCCGACCACTGCCCTACACCATTTCATTAGGGCCAGTCTCCTGATTTTTCAGTGAAGGCTCAGGTGACTTTTAGGGGCCGAGCCTTGTTTCTTTCCTTTGACACCCTCTTTTACCTGGCAGCCATGCACCCAGTGGCACGTGAATAAAACAGCAGTGAGAGGAGATTCCGCAGCGTGAAAGAACTAATGAATCACTCGAGCGGCCCTTATTGCACTGCATCAACGAACACCCTGGGTACAAATACAGCCCACAGGTTCCATGGAATAGTTTTTAATAGTTAGAAGTCATGCCATTAGTAATACCTCTGGGGCATTATGCTTGACATTTATGACAGCTTTAATTAAAGAAGAAGGAAATTTCTCAATCTGATAAAAAAATCTACAAATAACCTACAGCTAATGTTATGCTCTATGTAGAAATATTGAAATAATTCTCCCTAGGGTCAGGAATAAGATAAGAATGTCTACGTCTACTGCTTTTATTCAGTACTATGTTGGAGGTCTTAATCAATTCAGCAAGATGAGAGAGAGAGAGAGAGAGAGGAGAAGAGAGATATTAAATACATAATAATTGGAAATTAAAATCCCAGGAGGATTTTTACTAGAAATCTTCCAGTTGATTGTAAAAATTATTATAAGCAGCACAGGACTTAGAATTTCAAAATAATTTTGGGGAGAAAAACTCTTGAAGGACTCATATTTCTGCATTTCAAGATTTAATATAATGCTACAGTATTCAATGGAGTGTGGTTTTAGCAAAAACAATTTTATAAATCAATGGTATTAACAAAATCATCTGCCTTGTCCATACATTAATAAAACAGGATGGAGAATTCAGGAATAGGCCTATATGTAGAGGCTCAATTAACTGTTGACAGAAGTGGAAAGGCAATTCAATGGAGAAAGAATAACTCTTTACTCCAGCAGTTCTCAACCTGTGGGTCGCGACCCCTTTGGGGGTCGAACAACCCTTTCACAAGGGTCACCTAAGACCATCAGAAAACACATATATAATTACATATTGTTTTTGTGATTAATCACTATGCTTTAATTATGTTCAATTTGTAACAATGAAAATACATCCTGCATATCAGATATTTACATTACAATTCATAACAGTAGCAAAATTACAGTTATGAAGTAGCAATGAAAATAATTTTATGGTTGGGGGTCACCACAACATGAGGAGCTGTATTAAAGGAACTGCATTAGGAAGGTTGAGAACCACTGCTTTACACAAATGGCACTGGAACTATTGGATATCCATATGTAAAAACAAAACCCCCAAAACAAACAAAACAAAACACAACAAGCAAAAATGAAAACTCAATCCATATCTCACAATATATAAAAACTTTACCCCAACTAGATCATAGAGCTAAATGTAAAATCCCAAACTAGCAAACTTGTGGAAGAAAGCCCACACAAAAGAGTGGTGGCCATACATTAAGGAAAGATTTATCATCCCAAACACCAAAAGTCTGAACCACAAAAGAAAAAATAATTAAGTTTGATCTCTAGCACCTTGTTGAATAAAACTGATGGAAATAGACATCCTTGTCTTATCTCTGATCCTAGAGAGAATTATTTCAATATTTCTACATTTAGTATGGCATTAGGTTTTTTGATGACTTTTTTTTTTTTGTCAGACTGAGGAATCCCCTGTTTCTAGTTATTTGAAAAAATTTGTTTTCCATCATGAATGGACTTTGAATATAATCAAAAGCCTTTCCCCCCCACATCTATTAAGACAGAGGTAGTGGTCTTATCCTTTGTACTATTCATATGGTGATTTACATAGCTTGATTTTCAAATCTTAAACCAATTTTCCCATCTTGGGATTCGCGCTATTTTGTCATTATTGAAATAAATATTGCTGGAATTTGCTACTAATATTTTGTTATGAGGAGTATCACTGTTCATTTCCTTTTTTTGTAATACCCATTGTAAGTGTTATCAGGATTATTCTGGTTTCACAAAATAAGTTTGGAAGCATTTTTTTTTCCCTATTTTCTTTTAAAAAAATATATTTTATTGATTTAAGAGAGGAAAAGAGAGGGAGAGAGAGATAGAAACATCAATGATGAGAGAAGAATCATTGATTGGCTGCTTTCTGCACGCCCCACAGTGGGGATCAAGCCGGCAACCTGGGCTTGTTCCCTGACTGGGAATTGAGTCTCAACCTCCTGGTTCACAGGTTGACTGCTCAACCACTGAGCTACGCCGGCCAGGCTCGCCCCAATTTTCTGCAAGCACTTGCTTAAGATTGAAATTATTTTTTCCTAAATGTTTGATAGAATTCACCAGTGAAGCATCTGGGCTGGAAGTATTTCTGTGGAAAAGTTTTTATTTTACATATCCAATTTCTTTAACAGATATAGGATTGCTAGAATTTTTCTATTTTTTCTTGTATAAATTTAGTTAATTTGGGTCTTTTAATAAATAAATGTTACTGGTAATTTGTTAAATTTGGCATACATTTTAAATAATAATTCCTTGTTATTTTTAGCTTTCTAGGATATATATATATATATATATATATATATATATATATATATATACACTAGGGGCCCGGTGCACGAAATTCGTGCACTGGGTGTGTGTGTGGGGGGGGGGGGAGTGTCCCTCAGCCCAGCCTGCCCCCTCTCACATACTGGGAAGCCCTCAGGTGTTGACCCCCATCACCCTCCAATCGCAGGATTGGCCCCTTCCCCAGGCCTGACGCCTCTGGCCTAGGCGTCCGGCCCGGGCAGCGGGGACCCACAGCTGCAGTGGCCCCGCGATCGTGGGCTTCGCTTTAGGCCCAGGCAAGGGACCCCTAGCTCCTGGGACTGCCAGCTTCGACCGTGCCCAGCTCCCATCGCTGGCTCCACACCTACTTCTTGCTATCACTGGCCAGGGTGGAAAAGGCACCTGATTCTCCGATCATGGCTGGGGGGCAGGGCAAAGGCGGCCCCAGGGCCGCCTTTGCCCTGCCCCCCAGCTCTTAGCTCCCCCCTGGGTTTCTGATCACTGTCAGTGGCAGGGGGCTTCTTCCTGCTTTCCCTTTCGCCTCCCTGCATTGTGCCTACATATGCAAATTAACCGCCATCTTGTTGGCAGGTAACTGCCAATCTTAGTTGGCAGTTAATTTGCATATAGCCCTGATTAGCCAATGAAAAGGGTATCGTCGTACGTCAATTACCATTTTTCTTTTTTATTAATATATATATATATATATATATATATATATATATATATATATATATGCGTTTCCTGTTTTGTTAGTAATATTGATAAATTGTGCTGTCTCTCTTATTTCTGATTTCAAGCCAGAGGGGATATAAATTTTATTATCTTTTAAAAAAATATTTTTATTGATTTTAGAGAGGAAGGGAGAGGGAGAGAGTGATAGAAACATCAATGATGAGAATCACTGAACAGCTGCCTCCTGCACACCCTCTGTGGGGATCGAGCCTGCAACCTGGGCATGTGCCCTTGATCAGAATCAAACCCAGGACCCTTGAGTCTGCAGGTCAATGCTCTATCCACTGAGTCAAACTAGCCAGGGCTATAGCATAATTTCTAAAACTATTCTTTTATAAATGCACATCTAGATTGCTTTTAAGATTTTTCTACTTTAAAAAACGTAGCTAAACACATTCTTGTACATAAAAGTTTTTGTAAGTATTTAGAAAAATAAATTCTTGGATTTGGAATTATAAAATCCATGGTACAAATTTAAAAAATGTTGATAGTTATTAATAACCAACCTGCATTTATCTCCAAAAAGGCTTTCCCTTAGCTAAAATGTAGAAAGATGATTTTTTTCTGCACACTTGCCAAAACTAGGTATCATTAATCTTTAAGGGCTTGACAGAGCATTCCTAAAATGTGAAGTATCGTCTGCCCAAAGTTAATTGCCCTGAGTCCAGTAGGTAGTATCAATGTTTGGATCAGGATATAAGACAATAAGAAGTGGTAGGTATTGTGTCAAAATGGAGAAGGTGTGACCAGCATACAGGCATTCAAATCAAAACACTCTGATAGCCAAATGGAACAGATCTGAGCTGGAGCCCACCAGTTTGAGCTCACCAGTGAAAAAGATCTCTAGCAGGAAAAGACACTTAGCCCCAGTGCTCTTCGTTCTCCAAACCATTCCAATTGGCTCTCTGTCTAATACCTCATATCCAGAAGGTAGGCCTGGTCTCTGAATACATTGCTGGACCTACAAATATGAAAATCCCTTGTTAAAAATTGCGATGGTGGAATTTCACTCACTGACACCTTAGGATGTGGTGAATTTTTTCATGCTCCTGAAGGCCAGCTATGCATTAGAGTCGGTCAATATAATAGAAGAAAATTAGAATATATGTCAAGGAATTATATTTTAATTAAGTTTCACACACAATAATGAAACAAACTCTTTGATAACACTTACTATATGCTCTGTATAAGATCCAACACATTAACTATGAAAAGGAATTAATTATCATTTCAGCATAACTCTCCAAAAATGAATTAAAAAAGAATTCTAATCTTTTTTTGTTTTTGCAGAAATGTAATTTGATAAGTTTCAAATGATAGTCCTTATGAATTGATTGAAATCATAACACTAAAAATTAGAACAGTTTTTGAAGATCAAATTAGAAAGAAAATATTTTCAATTCACAAATGTTTTCTCAGCCTGGAAGAGTTCCTCTCTGCTGTTCCCAAATCTAATCTAAACATACCTGAAGGCCATGAGCGTGAAGAACATTGTACCCCAATGCTTTTCATGTCAAGAACCCTTGAAAATTCCCTTAGCTAGAGGAAGCAAGGGATGAATTTAATTTTCTCCAACTAAGCATATATCTACTTTAATGAGCTCTCCAGGCCTCTCTTAGAATGAAAACATTCCATGTTTGCCTAGATAACTGCATAATAACAAGAATTTTTACATTACCTTTCATGATTGAAATGCATTTCCACCCAGGTGACGTTGTGAAATCAGCAAAGTTGAATGAGAGCTACCTGGTGGGGCAGTGTGGCCTTCCGAGCTAGCAGGTCTGTGTTTCAAGTTTATCTGGGGCATTTGCCAGTGATTGCTGGCAATTAATTAAAACTGGTTTGTTGTTTGCATTAGAGGGGATAGAGTGTGTATAGGGACCCAACACTGAGACAGCACATAACTCAGTAAATACTATGATATAGAAAAGCAATGAAAAAAAACACACACCTTTTCTTCCTGTTGTCTCTGCTCTTTGGGTAATCACAGTTGGGTGGTTGGTCTGACTCCCTACACAACTGCCCCTCACTCCTTCTTTGTTTTCTGTGTAGCCTGTTGAAAGTATGGACATCTCAGAGAGAACTGAACTTCTGCTAAAGATTCATGAAGACTGCACTCACAGTCACCTCATCTCCCATACTTGCAATTCAATATTTGCCTCATTTGACCAATTTCTTCTTTCACTATTCATATTGTTTGTTACCAATCATTACTATCATCCCCCACAAGTTTTGAGTAACTCTTAACCTCTCTTTCTTTCTTATCCTCTCCAACCAATTAAAAAGCAGCTCTTGACTTGATGCACCATCAGGTGATTATGTCCACATTGAACTGAACTTATCTGTTTGACAGGCACATGCTGCTCAAAATGCGCGGCAGGATTCCAGTATAAAATGGAAATGATGTAATGGGGTTGGATCTCCGCAAATCCAGAAGGTAGAGAAGTAAAAGCAGGTGATTCAGACTCACATTGTACTGCTCTCTACGGCTTTGTCATTTCTCCCTCCACCTATATTTGTGGACAAGTAGCAACTAGTGTTCATATGTATCTGCATAGTCTGAGAGCAGGGTTAGTCCTGAAAGTAGTGAAAGAAATCCTTTAACTAGGAAGCGCTTTTGGTTGTGCCTTTCATCATTCATTTCAGAAGAGAACCTGAGGTACAAACTACAGTGATTCAAGGGCAGACATTCATAGGTTGGTCACTGGCCAAGGACATGGGAAGAAGTTTGGAAAATTGACAACAGGGATGTTTGATGAGAGATATAGTACAGGTTCAGAGTGTGATGAGATCTATATCTCATAGAAATGGTGATGAGAAGGGTCTCCTTCAGGCCAAGATACCCATTCCTCCACCTACTGGGAGCATTGGCTGCTGATGGATCCCAGCTGCTCCCTTCTCTCAGCCATAACCTAGTTCATGGGCACTGACTCACCCAAGGACAGTTTCCCTCTCCAGGGGCAGCCCCCATCCGGTGACTAGTGGATGTACTGGTAAAGTCTCACCCTTTACTTCAATTCAGGGAAACTTGGAAGGTCTCCAAATACAGAATTCCCTGTGGAATTGGCTGAGGCCTCTGCTTAAACTGTACAGTTTCTTCCTTTAGAATGATCAAAGCAAAGATCCCACTGATAAAATGACTGTTAAATATTTCCTAAGAGGTTCATTATTTGTATTAATTATTTCATTCAAGTTAATAAATAGCAAGTATATTTGGTAATTTGATGGATTATGGATAGGAGCCTCAGAAATTGGGCAAGTCTGATCTAATGGTTCAAAAGAAATGTGCCTATCTATAAATGATTAGCTTTGCCCTTATGAATTTTAACAGTTTGTAAGCATCCGTTTTGCAAAGTTGGAAAAATAAAGAAGTGAAGTTTTAAACAACACTTAAAGGGAGTTATTGCAAGTGCAATATGAATCATTGATTGCAAACTGCCCGAGAAATAGAGATAATAACAAACCCATCTGAAATTCAAGCTTCTTGCCCTTTAGCTATCATTGCCTATGAGCAGCATGCCGGGACTTCTGAGAAACATTTGTGTTATGAATGTTAGGACAGACTCAGAGCTTCTGAGATCCTGATGGCAGTCACATGAAAAAAAATAACATAATTAGTTGAAGAAGAATTTTCAGAAAAAAGAGGGAAGGGAGTTTAAGCCATGACCATTGAAGACGCTCCATCAGAATGTAGGTTCTTTTCTTTGGCTCTGCAACAAATGCACCTTAGGCTGGGAGGGCATTTTCATCTCACATGACCTTATCCTACTTTACTTATTGGATTATTGATTCTACAATATTCTGCACAAAAATCAGAGGAGAAGCCCATTTCAGAAGGTCACGATTTTCTTAGAGAGTGTTCTTCCACCAATATGACTGAAGACACGTGATAAACACCCATATGAGTTCGCTGTATATTTTTTTTAGTAGTTACACTGAGGATAGTTATCAACAGGGGTTGCTTGGCATGATGTAACAAAACCTAACGGCAATGGTTTAGCCAAAAAGGATATTTTTTTGCATAATAGAAGAATTATTGACTCAAGTGGTCTTAGTCTGAGGTAGCAGCTCCATGAGAACTTTGATGGACAGTTTAGCAGTAGATGATTACAATGTGGATAGTCATTTTAAAAGAAAGTCATTAGAGTTGTTGTTTTGCTGTTGTTAAGTTGTGTTTAAAGTCTATCTTCCTAGAGCTTTATGTCTCATCATCCTTGGCATGTGGCTCTCATACTTATGGATTAATGATTGCTGCTTCAGCTCTAGACCACGTTCCAGGCATAAAAAAAGAGAAAGAAACAGGAAAATTGCTTATTCCAGTAATACAAAGCATTTCTAGAAACCCCTAGGAAAATATGGCTTATATCTCATTGACCAGAAATGTGTCAGCTGGCCATCATTGCTACAAGGGAGACTGAAAAATGCTGATTTTAGTGGGCAGATTTCCCTATATACAATGTCTGTGAGTACAAAGAAAGGGGAGAATGGATAATAGGTAGGCAAACAGTAGGTCTAACAAAATGGGTTTTCACTGCTGTTTTACCTTTCTTCCTCAAACTATGCCTACCATCGCTGGATTTTGTTGATGTATACCATTGTCTACTTAAACACTAAAAAGTTAGCACTATATTTCTCTAGAGTAATTCTTTGCATTTAAATGAAATTAGAGTGTGCATACAAATCTCTCTGGGTATTCATTTTTATGAGAGGAGTCAAGTTTAGTGATAAGGTTGCCAAATTATGTCCTTTAATAGTACTGCCAAATGTGTAATAATATTTCACTACTAAAATATTATTGTATTTAGCATGATTCCTAATTAACTAACTTTGAAAACTCACCTTTTGACCAATGCCTTGTAAATGAAAATTTTCTTGGACCAGAGAAATCATTTTTTGCCATATATGTCTATTTAAAAAAAATAGATGAAATGTATTTTTTTGTACCGCATAATATTCAGATTGGTAAGGGCAATTTTAATTCCCTTATAGTTCAATCACAAAAGTGATATATTTGGCTTCATTAGCAATAGAATGACTTGCATTTTTGTGTGTGACTTAATTCCTTGCTGAATTTCACTGGCATGCTCTTCCTGGAGGAAAGCTCTGAAGGGCAAACTTCTCAGATTGATCAATTTCATTAAAAAAGATTACCCTGGAAAGAAGACAACTTGAAAAGAAGTTCAATATACTTTTGCTGTTATCATCAGCTCCTCCTGTCACAGATGGAAATGTAACAAAAAGTCAATTGGGAGCTTTTTTTCATAGCATTTCAAATCCAAAAATGAGAGTGTCGATTTCTTATTTACCAAAAATTTAAAAATCTAGAGGCAAAAGATTGTTGCAACTGAAATAATATAATTTAAAATTGGTTTGTTATTATCAATTAAGTGGAAACATTTTGTATGTGTCCTGATGGACATTTTAGCAGTAGAAGATTACAATGTTGAGAGCCATTTTTAAAGTAAGTCATTAGAATTGTTGGTGTTTTGCTGTTGTTAAGTAAAGTTGTATTTAAAAGTACAGAGGAGTAGTAGACATAAAATGCAGCAGGAGATAAAGAAAGGCAGAAGGAAAAAGACATCTTAGGTGAAGTTTGATTTACTTTGTGCTTAATAAGCAATCTAAATTCACAGCTTTCCCCCCCAAAGTCATTTCTCGGTATTGAATAGCAGTGTATTTAACGGAGTGGAAAGACTGATACTTGGGGATAGCCTTTTTTTTACACTGGAAAATTTTTCCAAAAGTAATGACTTAGAAAATAAAAGGGAACAGCGAATTAGATAAAATTAACCACTTAGCTACTCTCTCCCTCAGCAGCTATTTAACATTTGTGGTTTTTACTTAAGGACATCAAAGTAACTTGTCTATTAAGACTTTAAACTGGAGGTACATGCTGAGGACATATTTGCTTTTTGACTCATTGTTTGCAGCAGAGTTATATATATAGGTATATGAAAATCCATTTTTAATACCTACATTTTGTAGTTGGAAATTGTTTTAAAAAACAAAAAAGTATAAAGCTGTTATTTATTCTGCAGTTATTAATACCCTTTGCTAGCTGGTAAACCGATTTGCTATATATTGCTTCTATATTTGTATTTGCAGCAGTGAGCTCTATACTTAGACAAAAGAAAATAAGTGATTAAAATAGCTGTTGGGATAATTAACACACACACACACAGTAACAGATGCTGGGCAAGTTCATGGTCTCCTACTGAGAGCACCTGTAACTATTTGGAGCAGGAGTTTCCTCTCCTGTTGCTCAGCAGGCCCAGGCTGGGTGCTTCTGGCAGTGATGCCTTGAGAAGCAGCCTCCATCAGTGATGATGGGAGTTGGAGGACAAACGCCCTGGCTTCCTTGGGTGGGATCATCCTGAGGTGAGTCTACACCTCTTCCCAGAAGCCCCTAAGAGAATCGAAGCCCTTTGATCGGATCCCTTCACTTCCGGTTTCCCTGTCCCTCTCCCCACTGGTGCTTCTTCAGATTACCTCCCCGATAAACTCCTTCCCCTCCAATTCTGGTCACAGGGTCTTCTCCATTAAAGCATATTATCCCGTTTGATTTCAATTACTTGACTTTTATAGGAAAAACTATTGTGAATTTTTAAACTTATTTCTGACTGCCCTGCTTATTATTATTTTTTACTGGAATTATAATTTTTTTTTGCTTTGGTGTTAGAGTCCCAGTTTTTAAGTGTGATATTTGTTTATATATTATCTACTCAGTGAAAAAAAATTGAGAGCTTGGGTAAATGCCAATGAAGAAGCCAAAAAAGGTGAAATAATCTTCATTATTTTCTGTGTTGTTTTTTAAAATCAAATCTAAGAATATTACTAGCAATATCTATGAAAAAGTAAAATGACACTATGAAATAAATTGCTGTGATTATTTTCATTTAAGAGGTATAAACAGTCCCACCTAATGGTTTATTGCTCAATTTTCTACCATGTAAAACAGATACTTATAATAAGATTTTTTCTTCACAAAACTGAATATTTTATAAAGCTTGTGATCAGTGCTTCCCTCATTCATTTATTGCCTAAATTAATAATCCTAAATTCTTTTTAGGTCCTATCACTCCATAATTGTGAGTCTTCTGCCTTCTGGCTACCCAGCAACCCCCACAGAAACCTCTTTCCTCTGTAGACGCTTCATAAATATTCACTGAATAAATATTCCCTGATTGTGGGAGCTTTCTGATCTTCCATTGTAGCAGGGTTGGAATCTGGAAACCAGAAGCTGGGACAGAGGCTGCCTGATTGTGGCAGGAAAGGGGACGCCTCACGGCGCTGGTTCTGTGGTATTTTCTTGGAAGGAATTTTTGAAAATGTACCACAGAGAATTTTTCTAATCCTCACAAAAATTATGCAAACACCCAATTGCTTGTATTAAACTTCTTGCTGTTTAAAATGCCCCGAGTATTTTCTGTTAGAGTAAACCAATATAGAATCAGGTACCAGAGGACATTATAAGTAACAGACTTCAAGGTTGGTAATTAGGAATTTATTATGTGAGACCTGGTTGGATATGAAGGCAGTGAAGAGCAGGATACTATTAGAGCGTGACATCAATTTCCTTAAAATATTAAGGACAGACCAAGTGGTGGTTGCCATGGCATATTATGATGGGTATGAGTTAGACAAGAACTATGGAGTGAGATTGTTTCTGCAAACTCTGCTATAGAGAAAACGAATCAGGGCTTTAAATTGTACACTCAAGGCTATATGTGATGGAGGGAGATTTGACTTTGGGTAGTAAACACACAATGCAATATAGAGATGATGTATTATAGAATTGTACACTTGAGACCTATATAATTTTATTAACCAATGTACCTCAACAAATAAAATTAAAAAAAGAGAACCAAAGATTTTCTATGAAGACACTAAAAAATTTTTTTCTTACTAGAGGCCTGGTACATGAAATTTGTGCACTTGGGGCAGGGGGAGGGGGGGTTCCCTCAGCCTGGCCTGCACCCTCTTGCAGTCCGGGACCCCTCGGGGGATGTCTGCCTGATTGGGCCTAAGCTGGCAGTCAGACATTCCTCTCGCAGTCTGGGGCTCTCGCAGTCTGGGGCTCTCGCAGTCCGGGACCCCTCGCTTGCCAGCTGTGAGCCCGGCTTCTGGCTGAGCAGTGCTCCCCCTGGGGGAGCGCACTGACCACCAGGGGGAAGCTCCTGCATTGAGTGTCTGCCTCCTGGTTGTCAGTGCTTGTCATAGTGACCAGTCATTTCGCCTTTTGGTTGATTTGCATATTAGGGTTTTATTATATAGGATGGCCATGAGGTTTCTGTAACTAATTTCCAGGTGTAGAATATGATTTTTGTCATTTCTTAAATTGAAACATATTAATTTTATTGTCTCAACATATCTGTTGTGGAAGTTAGGATTTATTGGAAGGGTGGGACATTGAGATATGGAAGGAGTACTTTGGAGGATATATATATATATATATATTTCAAATCCAAAATTTCACAGAACTTTCCACATCAGGAGAAACTGTCCTCTTACATTTGTCCGAGGACCTGGTCTACATTGCTTAAAAACCCTTCGTTAAACTCACATGAACTTGTTATGTGGCAGGGAGATGCCAATTCCCATTGCCTTCTCCTATAACTAGAGTCAGAATGCTTGTTGGTTAGCAAACTGGCCCAGAGGGCAAGGACAGGTGGAAAAGAGAGGCAGGGCATTCCGGACTGGTAGGTGGCAGTTTTAATAAGCAAGGGAACTTTCATATGAGGCTTGTCTTGGTGGCAGCAAGACGAGTAGATCTCCTCACCTGCCCACCAGAATCTTGAAAGTTTCTACAGAAGCCTTAACTAGATTCAGTCACATATGCCATCCAGATGGTTTCAGTACATATTGCTCCTTCAAGTCTGCATCCTTGAAAATGGCTCAGCCATGGGAAGGTGAGCAGAATATACACTCCAAGCACCAAGGAGGAGGCGAGGAGCCTCTGATTGCCTGGGTCCAGCTGGGGCTGGAGGTGTCAACTGGTTCCAATGTCCTCTCAATGACCTCCTCCAACAAGTGCCCTATGGTGAACAGGTCAATTATAAATTCAAACCTTAGAAGAAAGGTTTACCCATGAAAAGATTTGTAAGATTTTAAAAAAGTTATGTAGCAAAAGAGACTGAGAGCACTAGACCCAGGAGAGGGGAGCATGGTTTTAGAAGAGGCCCTGCTATAGCTTGAGCAGCTGAGAGAAGTGTGGTTTGTTAACTGGAGCTGGACTAAGGGGAGCCTATACTGAAAGAAGTTTGAGATGCCAGAAATTCCTATAGCGAAGAAGAGGAAGGAATTCAAATGTTTAGGAAGAAAAGGCCCAGGAGACTTTCCATTTTACATAAATAACAAGGGCAACCTTGATGAGGAGGACAGCACCTCCTTGAAGAATTCTGAGTGGCTGTCTTAGACTTGGAGGGAGATGCTGCTACAGAAATGAATAACCCGATTTAAATTTTTTTCCTAATGTCTCCTACTTGTAAACAAGTTTGTTTTCTCTCAATGCATTTCTTCTGCTGCAGTCAATATTGGAATCAGTGCTTGATCTGGCAACATCAACACATATTGTAATCTTTGAGCACATCTATAGTGTTTGCGTGATAAATACAATGCTTGGTGACCTCATCCAATAACAAAGCCCTTCACTGTGCCTTAGAAGTACAAAGTCCACTTTTCTTTTCTTGTTTTTGCATGATGGGCATGCAGTGGTACTTGAAAATATAAAGCCCCCACATGGTGATACGTATGGCATTTGAAGAGTTGCCAAGTTATAACTCTGTTACTGTGACTTGTGCGCTGAGCAGCAGTGAAAGTAATGAGGACCACATATGGTCTCTGTTGCACACGCTCGCCATTGCTGTTAAAACACAATGGCAACCATAGACTTTGCATAAATAATGAGCATGGCTGTGTTCCCATAAAACTTTATTTGTGGACATTGGCATTTGAATTTTATGTCATTTTGTTTAGTGATTCTTTGTCAAGCATGCAAAACTGTACTCCAAATACATGAAAGTATGCAAATAAAGTAATGAAAACCCAGAGCCTGACCATCAGGTAACTGAAAAGAATTATAGAATGTGTGACTACACATTAAAGATATGGAGTCCAATTCAGTTAATTCATTAGACAATAAATTGAGGCTCTGAAGGGTTAAATGATTAATTAGTACAAGTCATGCAAGACAGTGAGTGACAGTGGAGGATAGACATTTTGATTTCAAATATCCTGTGTGGCGCATTCCCGAGGTACAACATGGACTTTTTATGCACAGCAATGAAGACACATTCTTTTTTGTTTTATAATTTTCCATACCTTTCCCCCCTAAAAAATAGGCATAAAAGTGTCTAAATACAATATACATTTTTTATTTTTTACAAATTTGTTTTTATTATTATTTTTAAAATATATTTTTTATTGATTTCAGTGAGAAAGGGAGAGGAAGAGAGATAGAAACATCAAAGTGAGAAATAATCATTTATTGGCTGCCTCCTGCACGTCCCTTACTGGGGATTGAGCCCACAACCCAGGCATGTGCTCTTGACTGGAATCATACATGGTACCCTTCAGTCCACAGGCAGATGCTCTATCACTGAGCCAAACTGGCTAGGGCTAAAACACAATATACATTTTATATAGTAACTAGAGGCCCAGTGCACGAATTCGTGCACAGATGGGGTCCCTTTACCTGGCTGGCGATCGGGGCCGATCAGGGCCATCTTGCCCAGTCTGGAGGGAGGGACTGTGGGAGTTTGGCCAGCAAGGGGGAAAGGACCATGGGAGGTTGGCTGGCCACTGGAGGTTGGCTGTGGGAGCACACTAACCATTAGGGGGCAACTCCTGCGTTGAGCTCTACCCCCTGGTGGTCAGTGCACATCCTGGCTACTGGCCAGTCGACTTGTCATTCAGTCAACTGGCTGTAATGGACGCTTAGGCTTTTATATATATAGATAATAATAAAAAAACACCAATGTACCCACTATTAAGTCTAAACAAGGCAAGTGCTAATAGCTACATACTTGAGTTTTTAAACTTAAATGTCATGCTTTTACCATTCAGTTTTCTGTGATGTTTACTGTAACTACCCTTTTCTAAACAGAGATTCCCTTTCTCAGGTTAAGGAAGTTCCCTTCATTCCTTAGTTCCCTAAGAGGTTCTCTGGTACTTGTCTTTTCAGTCTTCTGGCCTGGAGCTGGGGTTTCCTTATCCTGCTCTGCTGCCCTCCTCCTGTGGCTGTGCCTGTCTCGGGTCAAGTGATGGAGGACAGAGAAAAGAGGCTCTCTTAGCCCTACCCTCTTCCCATCATCACTGCCCTGACTGGAGAGAAAGCTCCCTCTTCTCACAGTGGAGGCACCTCTGGGCCCTGGCTGTACCAGTGGTGCTCTTGTTTCTAGCAAGAAATAAGTGGGATGGCCCTGGGAGTTGGGGTGAGAGAACAAAGTAAAAAAGGGAGACCCCTGCCCTGACTGGTTTGGCTCAGTGGATAGAGCGTCGGCCTGCGGATTGAAAGGTCCCAGGTTTGATTCCGGCCAAGGGCATGTACCTTGGTTGCGGGCACATCCCCAGTAGGGGGTGTGCAAGAGGCAGCTGATCGATGTTTCTCTCGCATCGATGTTTCTAACTCTCTATCCCTCTCTCTTCCTCTCTGTGAAAAATCAATAAAAAATATATTTTTTTTTTTAAAAAAGGGAGACCCCCACCCCAAGTTTCTCTGTGTGTTAGGAGACTCCTTTTCCATTCTTTAAGAAAGAACCTGAGGATTTCTGGTGCTCTCTCTGTTATTCCCAGGTATCTGAACTTCTATATTTTGAGCTGCCTTGAGTCCAGATTGGGTGATACCTTGAGACAAAAAAGAAACTCATCATTAATTTAGTGGTATTTCAAATTCTGGTACCCTCCCTCCCCGCCCCCCACAATCTACCTGCTATCATTTACTCTTCAGAATCTATGCATTCGGTCCATTCAGTGGGTGAGACAGGGCGTAGTGTGCCTGCTCCTCACCCAGAACTGGAACTGGCAAGTTGAACTTATCTTTTCAGCTCCACCTAGAGTGAAGGTCTAGCTCTTCTATTTACCCTTTTCTTTTGGGGGCCAGTGTTTAGCTAGTGGACCTTGTGAAGGTATTGCCCTTCCCTTTAGGGATCCTTCTCTTACGCGGAGGTGTTCACCTTGATCTTCCACCCTACACACCCTTTAGGCTTTATCTCTTGCCCCGTCCTCAAGCCCAGGGAAGAAGCCGCTTCAATGTTCTGCATAGCTCTCTGGATCCCACTTTTCCTTCCTGCTGCTTCCCTTTGAGAATATTCATTACTTCAGTGTGAACTCAGCTATTCATTGAAAAAAGGTTTTTTAATATTTTGTATACTATTATTGTTCTCCATATGGAGGGTTTTTAAAATACCTATAGCCACCCCAATAGCTTGCTATTGAAGTTTTGATTGATTTTTCTTTAAATAAAACTGATGGGTGGTTTTCATATGATGTGAACACTATTTCAGGGAATAGTAACCTCTAGTTATAGTGTCTTAATAAGTTCAGGTCTCATCAGCTCTTTCCTCATATCGAATATGCTATTTCTTTTTATTTATCTAGCTGGCATATTTTTGCTGGGATATTTTGTAAAGATTTATGACAAAGAGAAGTCACACTGATGTATGAATCCATGGTTTGAATCTATGTATCTATGAGAAAGTTCATGAATCAGAGGGGATTTTGAGAGAAAATTCACTCTAAAATTGGGCCTATGATTGTGGCATAGGACAAAAGAGATGGCTTCCAGATTTTCAAGTTATGGGTTGATTGGTTGAAGGATCGGAGGTGGGAAAAGCTGGTTATTTTCTGTTATG
Source organism: Myotis daubentonii (assembly GCF_963259705.1). Lineage (NCBI taxonomy): Eukaryota > Metazoa > Chordata > Mammalia > Chiroptera > Vespertilionidae > Myotis > Myotis daubentonii. The sequence continues at coordinate 81,975,741 of NC_081845.1, read as the reverse complement.
CCTAGAGGGCGGCAGTACATTTCTGTTCCCTAATAAAAGCCAGTGATGCTCAGTGTGATTTACAAGAAGAGTATTCCAGGAAGGGTGAAATACTTAAAGACAGCGTTTTCAGGACATGTCCATCATTGCAGAATGGCTCCCTGGGGCAAAGTTTCTTTCAAAGGCTTATGGGCCTGATAATTCTTCAGTAAGAGGATTCTACTGGGCAGGGGGTTAGGTACCTCTGGAAAGCCCAGAGGGGCAGGTGCTGAATAAGATGTAATTTTAGGGTTTTAAATTAGGTTTGACGAAGCCTGTAGGGTAATTGAGTCCAGTATTCTCCGAACACTGCAAAGTTAATGTTTGTGACTTTGCCTTCTTGTCGAATTTATTGGGGTGACTCTGGTTAACAAAATTATACAGGTTTCAGGTGCCCAATTCTACAACACATCATCTGTACACTGTATTGTGTGTTCACCACCCCCAGTCAAGTCTCCTTCCATCACCATTTAACTCCCTTATGGCCTTCCCCCACTCCCGCAATCACCACAGGTTTGGTATCCATGAGTTTTTTCTTTTTTGCTCAATCCCTTCACCTCCCAGGTGCCTCCTCTCCCCCAACAACTGTCAGCCTGATTTCTATCTATGAGCCTGTCTCTATTTTGCATATTAGTTTATTTTGTTCATTAAATTCCACATATGAGTGAAATCATATGTGGAATCTATGTCTTTCCCTGATTGACTTATTTCACTTGGCATAATGCTCTCTAGGTCTATCTACGCTGTCACAAAGGGTAAATGTTCCTTTTCTTTATGGTTGATTAGTATTCCATTGTGTAAATGTATCACAGCTTTTGTATCCATTCATCTACTGATGGGCACTTGGGCTGCTTCCAGATCTTCGCCTACTGTAAATATTGCTGTAATGAATATAAGGGTGCATATATTCATTTGAATTAGTTTTTCAGGTTTCTTTGGATAAATTCCCAAAAGTGGAATTGTGGGTGATAAAGCAGTTCCATTTTTAATTTTTTTGAGGTAACTACATACTCCTTTCCATAGTGGCTGCACCAACGTGCATTCCTACCAACAACACACAAGGATTCCCTTTTCTCCACATCCTCGTCAACACTTGTTTGTTGATTTATTGGTGACAACCATCCTGACAAATGTGAGGTGACATCTCATTGTGGTTTTAATTTGCATTTCTCTGATGATTAGTGACATTGAGCGTCATTTCCTATTTCTATTGGCCATCTGTATGTCCTCTTTGGAGAAGTGCCTATTCAGGTCTTTTGCCCGTTTTTAATTGGATTGCTTGTTTTTTTGGTGTTGAATTTGATCAGTTCTTTGTAAATTTTGGGTATTAACTTCTCATCAGATGTATCATTCGTGAATATGTTCTCCCTTTCAGTGGGTTGTCTTTTCATTTTGTTGGTGGTTCCCTTTGCTGTGCAAAAACATCTAATGTTTGTGGCTTTAAAAAAAAAATCTTTGTAGCCCTAGCCAGTTTGGCTCAGTGGATAGAGCATCGGCCTGCAGACTGAAGGGTCCCGGGTTTGACTCCAGCCAAGGGCATATGCCCGAGTTGTGGGCTAGATCCCCAGTAGGGGGCATTCAGAAGGCAGCCAACCAATGATTCTCTCTTATCATTGACTAGGGGCCCGGTGCACGAAATTCGTGTGTGTGTGTGTGTGGGGGGAGTGTCCCTCAGCCCAGCTTGCCCCCTCTCACATACTGGGAGCCCTCAGGCGTTGACCCCCATCACCCTCCAATCGCAGGATCGGCCCCTTGCCCAGGCCTGATGCCTCGGCAAGAGGCGTAGACCCCCATCACCCTCCGATCGCCTGATCGGCCCCTTGCCCAGGCCTGACGCCTCCGCCAGAGGTGTCAGGCTTGGACAGGGGACCCCCATCTCCCCCTGATCACTGGCTCTGGCCCCCGCCCAGGCCTGAGGCCTCTGGCCCAGGAATCATGCCTGGGCAGGGGACCCCCATCTCCCTCTGATCGCTTGCTCCACCCCCCGCCCAAGCCTGATGCCTCTGACCCAGGCTTCAGGCCTGGGCAAGGGGACCATCATATCCCCCCAATCCCCAGCTCCGCCCCCCACCCAGGCCTGATGCCTCGGCCAGAGGAGTTGACCCTCATCACCCTCCGATCACCAATCACCGGATCGGCCCCTTGACCAGGCCTGAGGCCTCTGGCAGAGGTGTCAGGCCTGGGCAGGGGACCCCCAGCTCCCCGCGGTTGCAGGCTCCACCCCTGCCCAGGCCTAACGCCTCTGGCCTAGGCGTCCGGCCCGGGCAGCGGGGACCCGCAGCTGCAGCGGCCCCGCGATCGTGGGCTCCGCTTTAGGCCCAGGCAAGGGACCCCTAGCTCCCGGGACTGCCAGCTTCGACCGTGCCCAGCTCCCATCGCTGGCTCCACCCCTACTTCCTGCTATCACTGGCCAGGGCAGCAAAGGCGCCTGATTCTCTGATCATGGCTGGGGCCGCCTTTGCCCTGCCCCCCAGCTCTTAGCTCCCCCCTGGGTTTCCGATCACTGTCAGTAGCAGGGGGCTTCTTCCTGCTTTCCCTTTCGCCTCCCTGCATTGTGCCTACATATGCAAATTAACCCCCATCTTGTTGGCAGTTAACTGCCAATCATAGTTGGCAGTTAATTTGCATATAGCCCTGATTAGCCAATGAAAAGGGTATCGTCGTACGCCAATTACCATTTTTCTCTTTTATTAGATAGGATGTTTCTATCTCCCTCTCCCTCTCCCATACTCTCTGAAAACAATAAAGTAATATATTTTAAAAAAAATCTGTGTAGAGATTAGGCTAGCTTTGGTGCAGAATCCTAGCTAATAAAGAGGTAATATGCCACAAGATGGCCAGCAAGGGAGGGAGGGCAGTTGTGGGAGATCAGGCCAGCAGGGAGGGCAGTTGGGAGAAACCAGGCCTGAAAGGGAGGGCAGTTGAGGGTGATCAGGCCTGCAGGGGAAGACAGTGGGGAGGACTCAGGCCTGCAGGGAAGGGCAGTTTGGGGGACCAGCCCTGAAGGGGAGGGCAGTTAGGGGCAACCAGGCCTGCAGGGGAGGGCATTAGGGGTGACCAGGCTGGCAAGGGAGTGGTTAGGGGGTGATCAGGCTGGTAGACAGAAGCAGTTAGGAGCAATCAGGCAGGTAGGCAAGTGAGCAGTTGGGTGCCAGCAGTCCTGGATTGTGAGAGGGATGTCTGACTGCCCTAAACAGGCAGTCAGACATCCCTCAAGGGGTCCCAGATTGGAAAGGGTGCAGGCTAGGCTGAGGGACACCCCCCAGAGGATGAATTTCGTGCTCTGGGCCTGTAGTCTATATATATAAAAGCCTAAGTGACCGTTATGACCTAACAACCAGAATGACCAGTTGACCAGTCGCTATGACGTGCACTGACCACCAGGGGGAATATGCTCAATGCAGGAGCTGCCCCTCGGTACTCAGTGTGCTTCCACAGCCAACCTTCCACGGCACCTCCCCCAGGTTTCCCCCCATCCCCCATCAGCCTCGATCGGAAATCTGGCTGGCTAACCTCCCAGGGTCCCTCTCCCTGGTCAGCTGGCCCCCCAATAGGTCTTGATCGCCAGCCAGGCCGAGGAACCCACCCATGCACAAATTCGTGCACCGGGCCTCTAGTGTCATTATAACAGTAGATGCATGGCTGGAGAGAGAAATTGAAGTTTAAAGGTGTGTTGTTGTCCAATAGGTAGTTCAGAGTTATTGCAGTAATCCTTCCAGCTTGCGTTTTCTATGTGGAGGACTTGGAATCCCTTGGTACATTTAGCTTCCTAAGTAATATGTTTGATCCTGATGGCTGCCAACTCTCCACTTTTCCTGTGCTTAGAGGTGAAACTTATCTGAGTTGTTGAAAGTATAAGTCAATGGCCAATCTGCTGTCTGTACAAAGAAATAATATGGATATGGGGTAAAGTAAGTGTGTTTAGGTCTAAAGTAATGATCAGGCCTATGCTGGACATGTCACAGAGTCAATTTGTTTGATCTCGAGATGCAGCCAGCCTTAAGCTTGGATGGATTTTGGCTGTGCATTTTAGAATGAAATCTGTGAATTGCCATGAAACAGTGCTTCCATGATTGTGAGTATAGTGGCTCATTGGTTTGTTTGGCTTCCCATAACCTGTAGCAATAAACGTGCACCAAGCCAGTGAATGATGAAAACCCCCTCTAGGTTTCCTCATTAGTCAAACTGGGATTCAAACATTGTACAAAGCATCTGAGCTTCATCTGACTCAATCATTATTTTTTTCTTCCCAAATCTGTCAACTTTTCTAAGCTTCTCTCCCATAGGCTCCTCCTAAAACAAGTTATCCACAGAATGGCTACTCACTTGCTATCTCTTCTGGAAGATATAGGGAGTTCAAACTTTTTTTTTTTTTTCAAACTTTTCTACCATTACTGTTTCTGTAACCCACGTGGCATCGTGTCTCATGGTATTGTAAATTCTGTTGTTTCAAATGATGCTCAATTAATATGTTATGACAGTTGTGACAAATGCTTCATAAAATGATGTCTGGTATCTGCTTAGTGTCCAGGTCTCAAATTTATGAATTAAAACACAGTTTTAACTGACATCTGTCCTTACCAAACATTTCCTATTTCATTTCTCATATCTACTCTCTAGCTAGAGGTTCATAAAAAAAGGGCTGTGGACCCAGATTTTACAGTAATTTGACAGAGGGTATGCACATAAAAATTGACAATGAAAATGCTTGCTTTTTTTTTAGTTTTTTAAAAATCTTATACTTACTCTTTAGTTAGAGGCTCACAGCAGGAGTTATGTATCCCATATTACCCTTTACTGCTTTTCCATCTGTATTTAATCTAAAGAGAAAAGTTGAAGGGGGACATACACAAAGTTGTGAAGGAAGGTGTGGCAGACAGATTTTAAGATGACTTCCCCCCATTACCTTTGGTATGTATGCCCTTCTATACCTAGGTGTATTGTTAACCAATTAAAAAAATACAATAAAGTATGGTTTCACTTCAGTGTCATGAACCAAACAATTTTATAGTATTATAAGGTGTGAAATCTAGCCTGGGGATTTTAATGAAAAATTAGATTTGGAAAATTTGTTGAATTTGCTTTTGAATTAGAATTCATTTTGTTTGCATTTTATTGCAGATTAATTTTGAACTAATTTAAGATTAAATAAATGAGACCAATCTTGAAATTAAGTAACTTTACCATAAGAAATAGCTATTTCTAAATGTGAAATGAGAAACAAAATGGTAATTTTACCTGACATGTCACTAAGAGATTAGCTAAGAAAAAATATAAAGAATGCCTTGCGAGGAAAATTTTAATTTATATTAAAGCAAAAATTGAGAACACATGTTAATTTAACCAGGCAAGCTTGTAGCTTAGATTTCCTAACTAAAGAGAAGTAACCAAAACGTTTGGAAGTTGAAGGTAGGATTTGTCATTATGATTCATCTTCAATTTTGCCCAATCTATTTTGTCTTCTAATTGTTGTAGCATTTAGACTTCTTTACAAGTGGTGTATTATTTATTCATAGACTTCATTAGAAAGCCATTAAGATTTAATGAAGTTTTCTCTTTGCTAATTTTATATAAGTTCTTTTCACAATATATGAATATAAGCATTTAATGCTATAAAATTCTGAGTAACTTCTCTGTTTCTCATACATTTTGAAATGTTGTTTTCATTTTTATTCAGTTGAAATATTTTATAATTTCCCTAAACACTCAACTTGGGACAATAGTTTATTTAGAAGTTTTTAACTTCCAAATATATAAGAATGTTCCTGATACTTTTCTATAATTTTTGTTGTTGTTTAATTTTGAGATGGCTAGAGAACATAATTTGTTTGATTTTAGTTATTTTATCTTTGTTGAGGTTTGTTTTATGACAAACCCTAGTAGCTTATCTTAGATAATATTCCATGTATACTTCAAAAGAATATTGAATTCTGCTCTTGTTTGCTCTAAGGATTACATTATATGTTCTGAACTATGTTAAAATGACAGAGGACAGGATTTTAAAGCAGAACCCATAATGTACAATATAAAAACCATGAGAAGTTGGAAACTGGAAAATATGGTTATGGGGTAATGTCACAGAACTGACTTTATGCTGATAAGATTATTATGTTTCATCACATGTTATAAGAGTAGAGAAGCATTGGTAGTATGGTTTGGTACTGTTAGCTCACGTTTTATGATTTATATTTCAAAACAAACTGTAAACTCTTTGAGTGAAGGGACTATGTGGCTTAGGCAGTGGTTCTCAACCTTCCTAATGCCGCGACCCTTTAATACAGTGCCTCATGTTGTGGTGACCCCCAATTTCATTGTTACAAATTGAACATAATTAAAGCATAGTGATTACTCACAAAAACAATATGTAATTATATATATATGTTTTCCGATGGTCTTAGGCGACCCCTGTGAAAGGATCGTTCCACCCCCAAAGAGGTCGCGACCCACAAGTTGAGAACCGCTGGCTTAGAGCATAGTGGGATTTACACACAGCAGGCACTCAACAGATTCATAGAGATTACTTAGGACTGAATTTGTTTTTCTTGGATTTTTTTCTAATTCAGTGGGAGATTGAGATTCTCTCACTGCTTAAGTGTATTCCTACTAATACATGCTAAGAGGAGTTAAAATCTGAGTGCCTCTAGATGTATACCTGAAATAGTTTCCTACGAAGGACTAAACACCACTTTACTAATTCTATCCATGAGGATTTGTGATGTGATTACAGCAAAACCTGACTCAACACTGAAGAAAGTGACCACACCTATGGTAGACTATGAAGGCTCTAAATGGCTCCCTGTCTCCCCCTCAACCTGTGTACGTAGCAATGCTCATTATTTATTCTTGGATTCCTCCAGGAAACATGTGCCTCATTTGGCAGAAGGTGTAATTTTTCTGTAATCAAAGCCAGAACATGAGAGAGAAGAAAATTACACTGTTAATCTCTCAATGACATCAAGAGTACATTGTTTTTCTCATCTACAAAATGTGGGTTAGGTGATCCATAAGGTTCTTTGTGATTCTAATTCTAACTGTATGGTGCTAGAAGACAATGCAGGGCTTGCCCATTTGCAATTTGCTCTCAGAAAGCTTTTAAGTTAGAGGAAGTGTCCTGGAAATATAGGACTTGGTAGGGCACTAAAATGAGAGGAAGTAGGTAAATGATGGGCAGCATGAAGGCACTAGGGCAGGGGTGGGCAACCCCTGGCACGCATGCCAAACATGGCACGCCAGTAACTTTTGCTGGCACAAGAAATCCTCTCTTATAATCTTCCATTTACAATTTTTTTCTTAATATCGACTTTTTTATTTTTCAGATAAATTCAGTGTAGGTGCATCTTAGATTAATAAATAATTTTACATAACAAGTTATCTTAAAGACCATAGACATGGATTGACGAGAGAGGGGAAGAGCAATTTCTATGCCTCTGCCTTAACTCTCCCTGCCTTCCTAGATCTGACCAGTGTTTTGGTTTCATCCACATATGCTTGTGAATCTTTGTTCTCAGTGATGAATTTTGTTAAGCCTCATAATAGGAGTAGCCTGACGGATGAAAGTAGTAGCTCGTGCATATCTCTGAAGGTCACGAAATATAAACCTGATGTAAAATCTCTGTCATCAGTGATGCAGCAGCAAAAGTCCCACTGAAAATATCAAACGGAGTCATAAAGTTTTCTGTCGGACTATCAGTGTACATGTATACATTAAAAAATAAATGTATTTTTCATCATCATATACTGTGTTTTTGTCGCTCGAATGAATTTGATTATTTCTTCAAGGTTCTTCACATACATACACCTTAAGAGATATCAAGTAGGCATAACATGTTCTCAAAAAATTAGGGTTGGCACGCAGAAGAATTTTGAGTCAGAGATTTTGCTGGTTTTGGCACGCATTCACACAAAGGTTGCCCATCCCTGCACTGGGGGTTCAAGGAATTGTATGTGTACAAAACTGGGTACTAAATACAAGGACAAGGGAGCATTCAAAACAAGCACTAAATTTCAAATATGACGAGGAAGATCAAATGGATTCTCTATATCTTAGCTTCTACATGTAGTAATAAATAATAATCACTCAAATACACCATATATTTGAAAACAATTATATTAATGCCAAGTATAAATTCTAACTATGAAAGTATTCTAAAAGAAGCTAACGGAATATATTTCCAAGCAAAAAAGATGACAGCTGTTCTATACAGAGATAAATACCTATTTAACATTACTCAGCCTTCTGGAAGAAATTTGGGCTTATTTCCAAGAGGTCTAAATAGATTCCCAATTTCATTTTCCTAAATTTGATAAATTATGCAAGCATTTCCTGGAATCTATCTTGGTCATTAATTTTTTTTTCCTAAAGTTTTCCAGAACAGACACTTGCTGTATATAGATCCTTGTGTATTTATCATTAGGTATAGCAATTTACCAGCTCATTTATCATTGCATGGCAATCTGCTGTGGTTCTTCCTTTATCAACTCAAGCTAAAATCATCCATTTTTATTGAGGCAAGGACACTTATGCATTCTAGAATCTTACCAATAGCGAAATTTCTCTCTTTGGAGTTGTAGGTTACTACCTTGTCATACAACCAAATGGCCTCCTGGTAAGACAGGTAACTTGTTATATTGATCATAAGAGTTACCCATATTCTGGGTCTGGGAATTTTGATTATATTTTACAGTTTTTAGCTAGCTGTTACAGAAACTTTCAAGGTTGAGTAGATAGGGATTGTCTATTTAATGTACCAGCTATGAGGAACTTGGGAAATATTGCTTAATGAAATGCCTTAACGAAAAACTCTTTTATAGTATCTGTATATTTTTGGGAAACATCACAAGTGATAAAGATTACTTTTAGTGGTTTAGTGACTTTCTAGGCATTAATCAAAAGTTAAAAGATCTACACTGTGGGCCTTCAAAATGGTAATAAATGTGTTTTACTACAAAGTCTATTAAATAGCTTTGATAAGGCTTATTAAAACAATTCTGGGAAATGGAAACTTAATTAGCTGCCTGACTCAATTTAAAAGCAATTTTCAAGTATCATCCTCCAAAACATTAACTTCACACAGTTTCAGCTGGAGTTCAAGATTTAGCTGAGGCACATTTATGACAATTATCCCCTAATAAATATACGGAATCACCGTTCATAGATGCTGTCCACTGCTGGTATCTGCACCTTGCCGTAGTTGCTTCATCCCCAAGATCAGAGCTGACCTGAGGATGGTGTGTGAGTCTGCTAGTATGAAGAGATGCAGCTTTCTGCAATGGGAGGGCTCTCACAGAGGGCTCAGCCTGGGCAAGGGCCAGTGCTTCCTCCCTCATCAATATTTTCTGCAGTTCCATGCTGGGGAGACCTGGAGCTGGTGTAGAAATTGGGTCCTGAGGAAGGAATAAGGCAGGTTTCCTAGTCCAGGCTTGGGTAATAAGTTGTTGGGGAATGATGAGCAATGGTGTGGAAGAGGTCAATGGGGATGAGATCATAAAGCACTTTGAATCCATGCTAAGGGGTGTGAAGTCACAACCAGCATGGTAGGGTTTAGGATCTGAAGAAGGGGCCACACACAAATGAGACACTAGACAAGAAATATGAATTTAGAAATTATAGGGGGCCAGGCGGAAAACCTTTCTCTAGCAGAGAGGCTTCACTGGGGCCCAGGCCCTGTTAGCTTTTATTCAATTTTAGAATACACATCTGGTAGCAGACAGACTATCTTAAAGGTCAGTAAATAGTAAAGATTTACTTTGAGACTATTAGGTCAGGAAATTGCTTGAGCCACCATTGTCTCAACAGGACAATCGGTGCGTAGCTTTTAGCCCTTGCCAAAGCTCAAGGTCCATCAGCCTTCTGAGTTCCCTGTTGCACTTTCATGATAATGTAGACAATGGATAGCTTCCAGCAAAGGAGTTTGGGGAAGCACATATTTTAGTATAAGGAGCTTGAGGTCTTTTAAACAAACAAACAAACATTCCTGAACATAGAAATACGGCTATATAACAAAATTGGATGATTTTGAAAAGTACCATTGGTAGTGAGGAAATTTCTTTCTTACTCCTGATGGTTCCTCCGGAAAAAGCTGAACTGGTGAAGCTACATTTCTCTTCCCAGCTCTTCACCACTGACTTTGCTCCAGTTGAAAGAGGTGGCTGATCTCTGGCCAATTTTCAAAGTTAAACTAGGATTGAGTACCCCTACCTTTTCATGCGGGAAGTCTGACCCTGCATCTGATCTCTTTGTGAAAAGGCCATTTCGTTCTCACATGAAGCTCTCTATTTTGATGTAGTCTCTATGCATTATTACAGTGATCTTTTGGTCTCCACCAGGTTCTCTTTCTCTTATTTCTAAATTTGCTCAGAATTTGGAAAGAGAACAAATATTTTTTGGGCCTCCAGGGAGATGCCAGCAACAACACGGATTAAAATTTGTGAGGTTGTTTGTGTGCTAGGCCCCCAGACTGTTCTTTTTCTTTCTTTTTTTTAAAAATATATTTTATTGATTTTTTTACAGAGAGGAAGGGAGAGGGATAGAGAGTTAGAAACATCGATGAGAGAGAAACATCAATCAGCTGCCTCCTGCACACTCCCCACTGGGGATGTGCCCGCAACCAAGGTACATGCCCTTGACCGGAATCGAACCTGGGACCCTTGAGTCCGCTGGCCGATGCTCTATCCACTGAGCCAAACCGGTTAGGGCCCCCAGACTGTTCTTGTTACTGACATCACGATACAGGCCCTCTTCATACTTCGAATGTGCTCAATGCTCCTGTCCTAGTATAATTGTAATTTCATAATTTTTATATTAATAAGAATAAAATACCCATGACAATTAGAGAAGAATTACAGAATTTTAAGGCATAGATGCATAGGTTTTAAAGAAATGTGCTCTTGTATAGAATTTTCTGTAACCCATGATTCTACAAAAGCCGAGTCATACACAGTTTATATAGAAAACAAACATGTTGACCTTAGTTGACCTTTCCAAGGGCCATATCATCTATGAGAAATTTAAGAAATATTTTTATTTATAGATAATTATTTTTTATAAATAAATATTTTTAAAAGTAAATATTTTAATAAATATTTTATTTATAAATAAATACATTTATAGATAATATTTATTCTATGTAAGTTGCTTTCTTGGAACAAAGGGGTATTATTATTTTTTTTTTGCTGAGAGATGGAATAGTCTGTGCATATTTTTTTCCTGGCTTAAAATTATTATTTTTTCTATTTGAGAGATCCATTAATTTTCTTTCCAAGTTCAGCAAGTAGAAAGCCCCGGTTGTGGCCATCTAAGTGTTCCTATCTGCGTGTCTTCATCTGAACAAGTGCAGGCTGGGAAAGGACATATGGAAATAATAGATGCTGTGAAGAAGGCTCTTCAATCAGTGGCTCTCCAAGTGTGATCATCCTAACAGCAGCAGCAGCATTGCCCGGAAAATTGTTAGAAATGCAAATTTTTGGGCTCCCACCCCAGATCTACTGAATCAGAAACTGTAATGAGGCTCAGTCATCTTGAGGTTTAGCAAGCCCTCCGGGTGGTTTTGATACTCGCTAACATTTGTGAAGCCCTGCCTTACGGTAGAGGAAACAGCTCTCCGCTGAGATCATCAGCAGGGAGCATCCAGCTCATTTGGGAACAGTCATTGGCTTCCCGCCCTGTCTGCGTCTCTACATGTTTTGATTGCAGGTAGAGGGCACACAGCCCATTTCTGAGATTAGCAATTGTTAAACCGTTGGTTGTGAGGAATCACCTGCTCTGAATTTCAACAAGATTCCACAGTTATTTTCTGAGTAGCTATTATTTGCCAGGAAATGTGCTAGGCTCAGTGAATATAGGAGTGAACAAAAAGGAAAGTGTCTCTGCCCTCCTGGATTGTACAGTTTAAAGAAAAGAATGGCTAAGAAGTAGGCAGACATGCTCTGGCTGATTTGGCTCAGTGGATAGAGCCTCGGCCTGTGGACTGAAGGGCCCCGGGTTCGGTTCCAGTCCAGGCATATACCCTGGTTGTGGGCTCAATCCCCAGTAGGGGGCGTTCAGGAAGCAGCCAATCAATGATTCTCATCATTGATGTATCTCTCTCTCTCCCTCTCTCTTCCTCTCTGAAAGCAATAAAAATATATTTAGGCAAACAAACACAGAAATGGTTGCAGATCGTGTGATGAGGTTCAGGAGAGGATCTACTTACAGAGTGTGGTGAGGAGCCAGGCGCCTGCTGTTAGAAGCTGCTCGAGTGTTTCAAGTTCCTGGGATACAAATGAGTTTCCTAAAACTAATGGAAAACAATGTGAGTACAATGTGATGAGCTTAGGGAAGACGGGCACGAGATGTGGTTGAATTTGTAGGCAGGGCTAAGTCATTCTACTCCAAAAGGGTTAGTCTAGGTACCTCCCACCGCCCGATTCTTACGAATCTCAAACATATTCTTTCTCTTCTAATAAGAATCCACTTGCCCAGCTTGACTATAAGGCTACAAATACTGGTCTTTGTCTATGTTTTCCTGTGTGGCTCAGTACCTTGGACACTGATCTTAGCTTTGCCTTCAAGACTTTTGTTTTTCAGATATTAGTGTATAATACCATTCTCTCCCAATCTATTTATTTTTTAGAACTTTTTATTACAATTAGGCCCAAAATCATTTCATTGGCTATTGCTGCATAAAAATTATGCCACATTCTGGCCAGTGTGGCTCAGTGGTTGAGCACAGACCTACGAACCAGGAGGTCACGGTTCAATTCCCGATCAGGGGACATGCCCAGGTTTGGGATTAATCCCCAGTATGGGGCGTGCAGGAGGCAGCCAATCAATGATTCTATCTCATCATTGATGTTTTTATCTCTCTCTCTCTCTCTCCCTCTCCTCTCCCTCTCCCTTCCTCTTTGAAATCAATAAAAAATATATTAAAAAATAAGAAAAAATTATGCCATAACATAAGTTTAAAACAACAAATATTTATTATCTCACAGTTTCCGCAGCACAAGAATATAGGAATGGCTGTTGGGTAGTTTCCGGCTTGTGTCTCTGATGAGGTTGCAGTCAGCTGCAGTCCAGGGCTGTAGCCATCTGAAGGCTTGACTGGTCTTGGAGGATCTACTTTTAAGGTCCCTTACATGATTGTTTGCAAAAAGTCTCAATTCTTCACAACATAGGTCTCTCCATGGGCTCCTCATGACATGACATGACATATGGCTTCTCCAGAAGCAAATGATCCAAGAGATAGAAGAACCAAGATAGAAGCTGTGATTATATATATATAAATTATTGATTTTTTACGAAGAGGAAGGGAGAGGGATAGAGAGTTAGAAACATCGATGAGAGAGAAACATCCATCAGCTGCTCCTGCACAACCCCTATTGGGGATGTGCCCGCCACCAAGGTACATGCCCTTGACCGGAATCGAACCTGGGACCTTTCAGTCCGCAGGCCGACGTTCTATCCACTGAGCCAAACCTGTTAGGGCTGTGATATCTTTTATAACCTGATTTTAGAAGTGACATACCATCACTTCTACCATATTCTACTGATCACACAGAACAACACTGGTACAATGTGAGCAGGGATTATACAAGGATATGAATACCAGGAGGCAGGGATCACTGAGGGCCCTTCTGGAAAAGGCCATCACATGGATTTCAGGTTAATATTGCTAGCTCTTCCACTTACTGTTCATATGTATGTGTGCCTATACGTATGCCCTGAAAGAGGTCCTTTTTAAATCTGTTTCTCATCTATGATTTCTAACTAAGGATTTACTTCCCCGAAAATTTTGCCTGCCAATCTGTCCTTTCTTTGACTGTTTTGTTTTTGGCTTAAGACAATTATGCTGTGGCAGCAGTGGCAGCCACTGAGTATGGGAACAGTCCAGGAGCAATACTGAGAAACACAAAAAGCATTTGAAGCTTAAAATGAGTGAGGGAAGATAACATATATTTCTAAATATTAGCCATGAATCTCCAATAAAGCCATTGTCCTAGACTGAATTTCAGCCTTGGAGTTTTCTCTTGTAAAATTTCCAAATAGTTTTAAAAATATTCTCCATTAACTGAAATGTTTTTCAGGACACAAGATTTGCTGAGTCAAGATCTCTTTTGAAAATAGCCCTCATAGTTATGAAACAACAGAAATAAAAGCAATTCTTGAATCACGCCTCCTTTAATGAGGCCCGTGAGACTTTAACAGTCAAATGAAGGAGCCATTAAACTCTTAATTATAATCACTTAGTTTCATGAAAACTTGAGATAATAAACTTGTGGCGTTTTTTTAAGGGGAATAATAACATATGGATAGAAATTAGAGTATACTCTATACCTTGCTGATATTCTCTTGTTAATTATATTTATCACACTGTAGTCTTATTGCTACAACATATGTATGAACTAAATTTATTCAATTAACTTGTAAATATTTTAGGTATTACATTATTAAGCAAAGCAATGTAAAAATTCTGGTAGAGTTTAAATGGGTGGATTTAGGAGATAACAGCATTTCTGTAATTATAATTATTCATGAAGTTTGAAAGTGGTACATGAATGAAGATTAGTCTGGTTGAAGTAAAATAATTTGGTTTTTATTTATTGCCATTTCATACTAACTAATTTTTAATGCTGCAACAGACAATGAAGTCTAAAATGTAAAATTAAATTTGGTACCATTAGGGTAGTAAATATTGAGGTGAAGAAAATAATAGTGTGTGTGGGGAAAAAACCCTGACTTTTTGGTTTATTTCTCTTAAGAAATTTAAAATCTAGTATTAGCATTATCTATGCACATTTTTATTTTCTTTAGTAAAATTAGAACTCTCTGGCAAGGACTGAGCTTTGTTTATATTTTATCCATACTACTGAATATAATATACAGAACACATTAAATGCTTCATAAAATAATGATGAATAAGAGAAACTCTCTATGACCCTGGGTCAAGATAAACTGAGGAACAGCCTATAAATAATAATTACTGAATTGAAATAAATACTATTGATATTAGAAAGTGAGGTAAATGTGTTTTTAACACAAAGGGTGGTAAAAATGTGTTTCAGATAAAATGTGAGGGATCTTCCATTCAGTCTCAGAAGAAAATAAGATGTGGCCACAATTAGAACTATGTTTCTGTCTATAGAAGTTAACTGAGTGTGTTTGAAAAGTGGGTAGGACCAGGTAAAAATATTCTGCTAGCTTCTCCTAAGCTCTGCATAGAGTTGTTCTAGTGATATTAAACATACCCAACCCTTTATTTATTTATTTATAAATATATTTTCATTGATTTCAGAGAGAAAGGGACAGGGAGAGAGAGATAGAAACATCAATGATGAGAGAGAATCATTGATTGGATGCCTCCTGCATGCCCCCCCACTGGGGATCGAGCCTGCAACCCGGGCATGTACCCTCAACCAGAATCAAACCTGTGACCCTTTAGTCTTCAGGCTGATACTCTATCCACTGAGCCAAACTGGCTAGGGCCATACCCAACCCTTTATATTGGGAAGTCATCTAGGTGCTCCTGTAATGTGTAAAAGAATGGTAAAGATAAATGTATCTAGTAAGTTTTCAATAATGTTTTCCAAAATAGCTAAGATACTTTTGACTTTCACAGCTACAATACACAGGTTGACTGGAATTTTATAAGGTAAAGCTAATAATTCATTTCTAGTAATCATGCACTTTAAAGTCTAGGTCAGGGATGGGTGGGGAACCCCTGGCACGCGTGCCAAACATGGCGCCAGTAACTTTTGCTGGCACGCGAAACCCTCTCTTATAATCTCCCATTTACAATTTTTTTTTCTTAATATCGACTTTTTTATTTTTCAGGTAAATTCAGTGTAGGTGCATCCTAGATAAATAAGTAATTTTACATAACATGTATACATTAAAAAATAAATGTATTTTTCATCATCATATACTGTGTTTTTGTCGCTCAAATGAATTTGATTATTTCTTCAAGGTTCTTCACATATGTACACCTTAAGAGATATCAAGTAGGCATAACATATTCTCAAAAAATTAGGGTTGACACGCAGAAGAATTTTGAGTCAGAGATTTTGCTGGTTTTGGCATGCACTCACAAAAAGGTTGCCCACCCCTGGTCTAGGTTTTAGTACAGTGTTGAGGATGACAAAGTGACAGTAGGAACCCCATAGGAGATGTGAAATGCAATGGTAAGATGCAATTACATGAACATCAA
Organism: Myotis daubentonii; assembly: GCF_963259705.1. Taxonomy (NCBI): domain Eukaryota; kingdom Metazoa; phylum Chordata; class Mammalia; order Chiroptera; family Vespertilionidae; genus Myotis; species Myotis daubentonii. The sequence continues at coordinate 81,959,542 of NC_081845.1, read as the reverse complement.
GTCCTAGCTCATCTATTTAATGGTTGTATGACCTTAGAGGTCATTTTTGCCTTTTTTGCTAAGTGTCTTCATTTGCATGATGGAGATTTTATTGGTTGCTTTGAAGACCTAGGAATAAGGCTTTTGAGTATATGAAAGGTCAACAAATGTTAAATAGGAGGAGAAAAGGGCACTCTGGAGATATGGTCTATGAAGAGAAATCCCTGATCCCTCTGGTGGTGGGGAAGAGATGGGAGAGAGCAGAGAGGCAGAGAGAGATGTCACAGAATCGAAATACGTTTAAACACGTTTTATAACAATCAATGGATAATATATTCAAGCTATTTTTCAATGAGCTAAAATGTAATTGTCTTTAAGTTATTGTCTCAGAAATGTCAGATTAGGCTCATTTCTCCAAGGAGCAAGTGAAGCAGTATGTTGTAAAATTACCTAGTGAATATGATTTTTATGTTAAATATTACCTCTAAGCACCATTTCCCACCTGTTTGATTTAATCTTAGATTATTTCCCTCACTTTTAACCTGACGGTACTCTCAATTACCAATTTTGCTTTTCACTCTTTTCCTCAATTCACTAGGCTTGTGTTCAATTCACTTTCTGTAGGTGCTTTGTTTGGGCCCACGAAGTGGTGTTGCTGGTTAAGGAGAAGCAATCTCTGTGACAACCCATCTGGGAAGTTTCTATTGACATTTCTTTAAACTCTGATTCTTTCCATCACGGTGTCTAGCCTGCTAGTGTTCTTCCTTTCTGATGCAGAACTTTTGATCTGAAGCACAGTGGGGCCTTGACTTACGAGTGTAATTCGTTCCGTGACGGAGCTCATAACTCAAATTACTCGTATGTCAAATCACTGTGACGTTCGCTGCGCCAACTAGCGGTGGGTTCTCTGAAGCTGGCTCGTAACCTGAATTTTTTTGAGCTTGCAACTCAAAGCAAAAAATCGGCCGAGAAACGGCTCGTATCTCAAAAAAACTCATTAGTTAGGACACTCGTAAGTCAAGGCCTTACTGTATTTCAATTCTTTCATAGACTTTTTATCTCTTTGTTTATATTATCCATCTGCTCTTAGATGTTGTTTACTTTTCCCATTTTTCCTTAACATATGGATCGTAGTGAACGTAAAGTCTCTCTCTGGTAATTCTAAAGCCTGTGTCATATCCAAGTTTGATTCTGATTCCCGCTTTGTTCTTTTTCTGATTCTGTGCTTTTTCTTGCCTTTTAGCTTTCCTCCACCTACATTGATTTCAATCCCTGTTCCCAGGGCATAGTGGTTTGTTGCAAACGACTTCATCTCATTTTGAAATAGAAGGCCCCCAAATCATATCATTTAAACCAACACCTTTCCAAAAATTGTTCTCAGAATTGCCTATTTTGCAGCAATAAAGCTGTGGATATGTAACGAAATTAATGTATCATGTAATAAATTCCTTTAGGTTGAGTAAAACATGGGTTCCAATCAAATTAGAACATTTATCTTTTTAAAGAAAAATTATTTAGGATGGCATCATAGAATTTTCCTAAATGATTATCAGCTACAACTTCCTAATTTTATAATGAGAGTTTTGAGGCCTAAAATAATGCTTTTTTTTTCATTTACTTATTTTTCTACCAACGTTTGGGCACCGATTTTTGTGCTGAAAGCAGCACCAGTTGCTGAGGTTATGGAAACAGCAAGATAAGATTCCTACCCTTGAGTGAAAACCTTAGCTGAGGTAGGGATAGGAACAGTAAATAAGCCCAGAGCAACATAGGTATTAAGATATAAATATGTATGGAACTATATATGAGCATTTTGGAAATAGTAACTGACTAGAGGATTCTGAGAGAGTTTCACAGAATATTTTAAGTCAGTCTTTATGACTAAAAGTTCATTTTGGAAAGGAGAGGTGAAAGGGCATTTTACGTGAAGAATGGCATGTGAAGGGTCCCCGGTGTGAAACAGCACGGGGTTTCCAGTGTTGAGTGCATGATGGGTTAATGGTGGAATGTCCAGTTGGTGTGAGATTGGAAAGTCAAGGCTCTTACTGCCAGAGGCCTGATGCACTTTGCATAGGAATTTGGATTTAATTGTGCTGGCAGGAGACAGCTATTAAAGTGTTTATGTAGATGAGGTTTGATTGGGGACAGGGTGGCCAAAGAGGGGTTCAGGGGCTTGCATATCATTCCACAGAGAGTAGACTTAAAATCGTGGTTGAAACCCAATATTCTTATCCTTGTAACAATTGACTATGATATGAAGAGTATAATAATGATAATAATATTTATTATACATTTAGTGTACGTTTAGCTCCAAGTGCTTTAATTTTATCTTAATCATCACCATCAGGCTGTGGAACAGAGAAGAGTTCTGTTCAGAATGATTCACTGATTTAAGTAGAAAGGGGTACTTTGGAAAGAACCACTATGCTTTGGTCTTTGACCAACCCTGCAGATTTGCCTGCAGTTCCTATCTAGTGAGTAAAAAGATTTGTACCTTTATCACTTCAAGGAACTGAGAGACCTTTTTGTGAGCTTGTAACAAAATCCATTACACTATCAAGACTCCTCAGCTAGAACAAAGTAGATGGCAAGGGAAGAAAAACGGCCGATGGATGGAGTAAAGACCTTAAAGAAATAACATGAATGCCTTGGATAAGGTATTGCGTAGAACAAAGCCATGTCAATGTCAGCCCACAGCATGTTGGTGCCATCACAGAGCAACAGTGTGGAGGTATAGGGGTTCGGGGGAGGATGTCAGCTTACATGGCAACAGTGGAAGAGATTGCATGAACCATCTTGAGACTGCAGGGGTAGGAGGGCTTTTGCAGGGTGAGGTTATAAAAACTTTGCTTCTAGTGATTTCTCTAGTAAGTGACCAAAATCTGAAACTACTATTAATAAGATCCATGTCATTTTGGTTTTATTCTGTAAGGTTGCAGTGGAAATTAGAAAGACATAAGAAGGTCGAGTTTGGTTAGGTGAAAAAATTACAAATGATACTCAGAAAACATGAAGCAGTATGAGACCATTAGTTAAACGCTATGAATATGACTTTCTTTCATTGAGAATCTGTATTTCATTTATTGTTAAACATGTCCATTGAAATCTCAGGATGAGAAATCACTTAGATTTATAAATCATTTTTAGCAAAGTCAATGATTAAGGCTGGGGGTATTAACAAAGCCTTCTGTTACAAATAGTTTGATGTGTAAGATATCCTCTTATATTTCTTCCATGAATATAAGTGGCTAATTATTTCAACAAAGGCTTGAATTCTAAAGAATTTGTTTAGATCATATATTGCATTGCAGTTAAATGCCCAGGTGATCAAAGTAATTTATTTTGTCTTCCTGGCATATTACATTGACAGACGAATTATGACTTTTGGTAGAATGCTCATCTGTTTGATGTTACGTTCTCTAGTGTGTACATTTAAAAGTGACCCCGTGCATTCACATTATGGATACTGCCCGGAGATAGATAAAAATGCTGTCTCTTTAGACAGAAGAAGGATGGTATTCCTGAATGCTCCCAGTCTTTCTCTGGTTCCTCCTGTTTTTCTGGACTAGAAGCGGTCAGTGCACTCAATCCTGGTCTCAACATTTTCCTGTTGGCAAGTTATAGTCAGAGTCAACCTGCCTACATTTCCCAAAGCTGCTTTGGTGATCCTGACCTCCCAAAGGAACAGAAACAAGCAGCTGTAGGGTTTTGAGAATTTTACACACTGAACCGATCAGGTTTTTATTGATAGAGCTACTATTTAGCTAGTGAGCAAGCCTGTGAGGAATTTCCCTGTTAGAACTTCAGGGGTATTACACTGAATGGCTAAAATAAGTCAGCTTGGAAAAATAGCCTTAATTCATAACTTTATGGCCAGATTAAATATCTGTCTTATAAATAGTCAAAACGAAGTAAGACAGTGGGGAGAGGAAGATTAGAGAAAGAATGAGGGATGCAGCAAAGGGAGACAGAGGGCAAGTTTAAATCAAGTTGATTTATGGGAGGAATGGATTTCAATCCACAGATGATAAGGGTCCTGACAGCAAACTAGAGATACATTATTTTTCCAAAACTAATGGCATTGAGGATTTTCCTCTGAGAAAGAGAAGTGACAACATAAAGGGTGAAAAATTGAGGGAATTGCCCAAAAGCTTTGGTGCACGCAATTGTATTTCAAAGATACATATCTTTTGGAGATGAAATGAGAGTACTGTAAACATTAGGAGACTGTTTTACTATTTTATCTTTTAGTTCAACAGACTTGAAATAAAAGAAGCTAGGAAGCATCCATTTTTGAAGCGTGAATGAAAAGTAATCAAGAGGATATAAATTAGTATGCAGCTGACACGTGCTTATTCAGGAAAGGATAATAATTTCTGATTTATTCAAGCTCCTCTGTGAGGAAAACCGCTGCTTTTCAGCATAGACTTGTTTGTATGTTTGAAGACTGACTGCCTGCTTCTGTTTATTAGGGGTGCATGATTGCTTCTGCATTTGTCTGAGAATCACGTTTGAAATTTATTGGTGATGGATCCTTTAGGTCCCCAGCAGGAAACAGATGGCACGCTCAGAAGGGTTTACTTACAAATAATTTAATGAAAAGCTGTGTGCAGCAGTGTGCTCAGGGTGATGGGGACCAGCAGGGATCATAAGGTAGGCAGACACTCCCAGAAGCAGAGGCTCTTTACAATCCTCTGCAGGAAGGAGCTAGAGCTGCAGCAGACATTTCCAGAATTAAGCTGGGAGTGGGATGATGGAAGGGGCTCAGTGGAGACTGTAACCCTCTTCTTCCAACCCTTGGATCTCCTTTCAGAGATTCCCATTGATTAAACCCAAGGGGAATTCGGAGACAAGAGAGCCCCTGTAATATACCATAGTCTATAGAGGTTTCAGCCTCTGAAATAAGGCACATTGAAAGAGGATTCATGTCTACGGCCATACCACCCTGAACTCGCCCGATCTCGTCTGAAAGAGGATTCATTTGGTACATATAATAATTAATTAAATTGGGAAATCATCCTATATAACAAAAGCCTAATATACAAATTGTCCCCTTGATTGGGAGTTTGACTGGGAGTTCAACCAGGGAGACGGGGCTGGCCAGACAACGGCCCATGGCTCCTCCCATCGGCCGGCCCCTCCCTGGCTGGCAGTGGTGGCAGGTAGCCTGGGGAAGGGAGACCCGGCCAGCGGCTGGCAGCCGGCAGCCACTAGGGACTCTGCCCGTGTACGAATTTTGTGCATTGGGCCTCTATTTTATTTGATCAACATATATTAATCCAGATGGATTTCTTTAGTTGCAGCTGAAAAAAATAGTTAAGCCTGGGAGAATAGACTTAGAAGTAATAAGTATTTGTCCTTACGTTCAGCCTCATACTCAGAGTTCTACCTAAAACTTTTCCTTTTTTCTTTCTACCTATATATATTGGATGAGTCTGTCCACTCCCATAGTTTAAATTTCCATCATTGCACTTTATAAAAGGTGGTCACTTTATAAAGCTGTAATTGGCATAAATGCATATTCTATTATATTTGGGTGTGATGTTATATATACAAGGGTGGGTAAAAGCAGATTTATAATTATAATTACATAAAAGTTCATTCTTGTATTATTTTTATTAATTATTGTATTATTTATTTGTATTACAAGTGTAAACCTACTTTTCCCACCCCTGTCTATATGTTGATGTCAATTAGTTCAAGTTTTTAAAATTTTTGTAGTTTAATTATTCGATATTATTATTGACTAGAGGCCCGGTGCATGAGATTCATGCACTTGGGGGGGGGTCGCGGGTCCCCTTAGCCTGGCCTCCACCCTCTTGCAGTCCGAGAGCCTTTGGGGGATGTCTAACTGCTGCCACAGAGGCGCAAGGGCTCCCACCACCACTGCTGCACTTGCCAGCTATGAGCCCGGCTTCTGGCTGAGCGGTACTCCCCCTATGGGAGTGCACTGACCACCAGGAGGCAGCTCCTGCGTTGAGCTTCTGTCCCCTGGTGGTCAGTGCACATCATAGCAACTGGTCGTTCCACCATTTGGATGATTTGCATAATAGCCTTTTATTATATAGACTAGGGGCCCGGTGCACGAAATTCGTGCACTGGGGGGGGGGTGTCCCTCAGCCCAGCCTGCCCCCTCTCACATACTGGGAGCCCTCAGGGGATGTCCTAATGATGGCTTAGGCCCACTCCCTGCTCCCCTTGTGGAATATAATGTACATCATAAACTGATGAACAAAAATAGTTACAGAGACAAAGAAGCATCGAACTGACTGTCAAACTACAGTGGGAAGGCAGGAGAGAATTGGGGGGCGGGCGCAGTAAGAGATCAACTAAGGACTTGTATGCATGCATATAAGGATAACCAATGGACACAGACACTGGGGGGGTTGGGGTGAGGGCATGTGCCAGAGGGTACGGGAGGCCTAGGGGAGGCCTGGGGGCGGTGAGGGAAAAAGGAGACATATGTACTACTATTTGTAGTACTTTAAACAATAAAAAAGAATATGACAAATATTATGGGAAGTCATGTCCAAGATTACTTTATCTTATATAAAACATTTTGTTAGCAGACTTGCTCTACAGACACTCTGCCTGCTTGATAAAATTAAAATTCCCCTTGTTGGAGAAACCCATGTGCCAAGAAACAGTGGGAGGATTCTGGGAGATATATGTGGTCTGTTTCCAACAACCAGCAAGAATGCAAAGCCTTCAGAGCAAAGAAGTGAAAATTTCCAGACACTCAAATAAGTTTTGAAGCAGATCCTTTCCCAGTTGAGCCTCAGATGAGACTTACACCTTGGATATGGTCTTGTGAAATCTTGCACACAAGAACCCAGCTAAACCATATCTGCATTCCTGGCTCAGAAAATGTGAGATGCTAAACATGTGGTAATTTTATTTGGTTCTTTTCAAATATGTTTGGTCAATTTTTAAAAATTATTTAAAGTATTTTTTCCCCCCTCTTAACTCCCCCCCCCCGCCACTCGCACCCTGGTCAATTTTTATAGTTATATATATTTACAATCTCTTAATCATATTTACAATTCTATTTTTTGTTTCTTTAAGTATATCTGATAATTTATTTTATACTAGAGGCCCAATGCATGACATTTGTGCAAGAGTAGGCCTTCCTTTCCCGGCTGCTGGCACAGGCTTCCCTCTGGCACCCAGGATCTGGGCTTTCCTTGCAGCCCTGGCTCCGTCTGGAAGGACGGAAGGACACCTGGTCTAATTAGCATATTATGCTTTTACTAGAGGTCTGGTGCATGAAATTCATCCACTGGGGGTGGGGGGAGGGTTGCCCCCTTAGCCCAGCCTGCACCCTGTCCAATCTGGGACACCTTGAGGGATGTCCAACTGCTGGTTTACTTCCCTCCCCTGCCGGCCTGGTCCTCCTCCCCGCAACTGTCCTCCCCTGCCAGCCCAGTCACCCCTAACTATCCTCCCCTGCTGGCCTGGTCACCCCTAACTACCCTCCCCTGCTAGCCTGATTGCCCACAACTGCCCTCCCCTGCCGGCCATCTTGTGGCTGTGGGTACTGCCATCTTTGAGGGCGTGGCAGTCAATTAGCATATTCCCTCTTTATTCGCTGTGGGTGCCGCCATCTTTGCAGCCTGCTGCTTAGTTGTTTGGTCATCCCTCACTAACCCCCCTGCTGGCCTGGTCGCCCCACACAGCCTGTTCAGTCATCCATTCGGTTGTGATGGTCGCTTAGGTTTTTATATATATAGATTAGTATAGATTCCTAGAGTAGTAATCTGAATAACTGCAATTAGGTGGATCAGCTTGGTTTTGCTGTCTATGATTGTGGAAAGTTCTTTTTCAAGATACCATGCTTGCTTTTTTGTTATTCTTGGGTTCTTGGAATTTTTTCAGTGGAATTTTTTTGAAGAAGAGTTTCTTCCGAGGACATTGGACATTTTCTTTGTTATGAGCCTACAGCTACTTCCCATTCAACCAACTGACCCACACTGGCCAGGGCTTACTAGTTCATTGCCATTTAAACAGAAGGTTCAGTTGTTTGTTTTCTAACTCTCTAAATTCCATACTCATTATTGCATTTTTAAAATATATTTTTCTATTGATTCAGAGAGGAAGGAAGAGGGAGCAAGAAATAAAAACATCAATGATGAGAGAGAATCATTGATCTGCTGCCTCCTGCATGCCCCACACTGAGGATTGAACCAGCAACCTGGGCATGTGCCCTGACCGAGAATTGAACTGTAACCTCCAGGTTCATAGGTTGACGCTCAACCACTGAGCCATACTGCAGTCCTGCCCCATGTGGGCTGTGTACACCCTTCTGTTGTAGTTGAGTCTTGATTGCTGTTGACACATCAATGGGAGGGACCTACCCCCTCTGTGTGGGCTGTGTACACCTTCCTGTAGTAGTTGAGTCATTTTTTCTTAATTTATCTTTATTGTTGAAAGTATTACAGATGCATCTCCTCCCCTCCCCCCATCATTGACTGCTTCTAGCTCACCCCTGCCCCCACCCTAGGCCTTCGTCACACTATTGTCTGTGTCTATGTGTTAGGCATATATGAATATAAGTTCTTTGGTTAATGTAGTTGAGTCTTGATTGCTGTTGGCACATCAATGGAAGGGACTTTCCCCCAGGCCAATTGTCTGCAAGGACTGACTGTGACCACCCACCACCATGGAGGATCAGCTGTGTAAGAGCCCACCCCATGAAGCAAGACTTACTTCAATGGGGCTCTGGTGCTCACTGCGTCCACCCCTTGAGCGTGTCCCTTGTAGAGGTGGTTGGGTGGTGCTTTGAGGTGGTCTGAAGCTGCCTACCAGGTGTGCTGGCTGTAGGGCCTCCCTGGAGGTGCAGGCCAAGGTTAGTCACCATCTGTGTTCTGCCCAGGCCACCTGATATGAGCTACAAAGTTATCTGTAGATGGTGGCTATTTGTGTTGGGCTTGGAGGGGCCCAGCAGATGCCAAGCTGTGAACCAAGGCCAGCTGCTACAGGTGCCAGGCCTGGAGCCATGGAGCACGCCGAGGCCATATGCTGCTTATTTGAGAGGTTTTAGGAAAATCTGAACTATGAGTCAAGATAGGCCATTCCTATGAAAAAGCCACTGGAAACAGCTTGTGTGGGCCCACAAGTTGGTGGGGGTGGGGCCTCAGGGAATCACCATGGCAGGGTGAACAATGATAGCCCGGTTGATGGAGACTCAGATATGGCAGCCATCTGCCAGCTCTGTGGGGGAAGGGCTCGGAAAAGGAACAATGGCCTCTGCCAGCAATTATTTCTGGGAGAAAGCTGGTCCCTGAGCTATAGTTCTGATGCCTGACAATTTACTTCTTTCCAGTATGTCCTGCTGCCTTCCCAGCTGCTGCCACAGGACTGGAATTCAGAGTGAGGGAGTCAGAGTAAATCCAGAGGTGGGTCCTTTTTAAAAAAATGATTTAAAAACATTTTTATTGATTTCTGAGAGGTAGGGAGGAGGACAAAGAGATAGAAACATCAGATGAGAGAATCATTGATCAGCTGCCTTTTGCATGCCCCCTACTGGGGATCAAACCTGCAACCTGGGCATGTGCCCTGACTATGAATTGAACTGTGACCTCCTGGTTCATATGTCAACCCTCAACCACTGAGCCACACTGGCCAGGCATACGTGGGTCCTTTAAGAGGAACTACCTGGGATTCTAGGAGCTCTCTGTCTCACTCAGCCACAATCACCACTGGTTTTTACAGCCAGAAGTTATGAGGACTTCTCTTCCCAGCACTGTTGGCACCCTGCCCTGGGGAACCTGTTATGGGGGTTGGACCCCTCAGTTCTCAGTGGGGTCCTCTGCAGCCAAGATATTCCTCTCAATTTTTATCTGCCACTTGTGGGCGTGGGAGCCAATTCATGTCTCTGCACCTCCTATCAGTCCCTATGTGGCATTTTCTTTTTTTTTTTTTTGGCTGTTTTAGCGTATTTTTTTTTTAATTAAATCTTTATTGTTCAGATTATTACATTTGTTCCTTTTTTCCCCCCCCATAACTCCCCTCCTCCCAGTTCCCGCCCCACCCTCCGCCCTCACTCCCCACCCACTGTCCTCATCCATAGGTGCACGATTTTTGTCCAGTCTCTTCCCACATCTCCCACACCCCTTTCCCCCCCAAGAATAGTCAGTCCATTCCCTTTCTATGTCCCTGATTCTATTATAATCAACAGTTCATTCTGTTCATCAGATTATTTATTCACTTGATTCTTAGATTCACTTGTTGATAGATGTATATTTGTTGTTCATAATTTGTATCTTTACCTTTTTCTTCCTCTTCCTCTTCTTAAAGGATACCTTTCAGCATTTCATATAATACTGGTTTGGTGGTGATGAACTCTTTTAGCTTTTCCTTATCTGTGAAGCTCTTTATCTGACCTTCAATTCTGAATGATAGCTTTGCTGGATAAAGTAATCTTGGTTGTAGGTTCTTGGTATTCATCACTTTGAATATTTCTTGCCACTCCCTTCTGGCCTGCAAAGTTTCTGTTGAGAAATCAGCTGACAGTCGTATGGGTATTCCCTTGTAGGTAACTGAGTTTCTTTCTCTTGCTGTTTTTAAGATTCTCTCTTTATCTTTTGCTCTTGACATTTTAATGATGATGTGTCTTGGTGTGGTCCTCTTTGGATTCCTTTTGTTTGGGGTTCTCTGCGCTTCTTGGACCTGTAAGTCCATTTCTTTCACCAGGTGGGGGAAGTTTTCTGTCATTATTTCTTCAAATAGGTTTTCAATATCTTGCTCTCTCTCATCTTCTGGCACCCCTATAATTCTGATGTTGGTACGCTTGAAGCTGTCCCAGAGGCTCCTTACACTATCCTCGCATTTTTGGATTCTTTTTTCATTTTGCTTTTCCGGTTGGATGTTTTTTGCTTCCTCGCATTTCAAATCATTGACTTGATTCTTGCGCGCCTCTGGTCTGCTGTCGGGCGTCTGTATAATATTCGTTATTTCAGTCCGTGTGTGCTTAATTTCTAGTTGGTTCCCCAATATAAGATCGAGGGTCTTATTAGTTTTCGTGTAGATCTCATTAAGTTTATCGGCAGCTTCTAAACAGTTCTTGAGAGACCTTAAAAGTGTGGTTCTGAACTCTATTTCTTCCATTGACAATTTTGTCCTGTTTCTTTGTCTCCGCATTTTGTTATGCTTCCTTGGTGCACCCCCTAGTGGTCTTTGTTCGCAGTCTTATAGATAAATCTTGATTGTTGTAGCTAATTCCAGGGAGGGTTTGACCTCCAGGCCAAGTGGCTATGAGAATCAGCTGTGTCAGCGGTGAGAGAACTTCTGTCCTCTAGGGAGGTGCTAATCTAGCCTTTGCCTGAGGCTATCTGGCAAATGCCTCTGTGCAGGGCTTGGGCGGGGCGGGGCGGGTCGCACAGGATCAACAGGGTGGGCCGGAGAGAGCAGTTATGGCGGCTCTCAGTCCTGTCCCCAGGGGCTCTGCCTCTCTGAGTCCCAGCACCCGCTGCAAAGCTGGGAGAGAAAGCTGCACTCGCTCTGACCGAAGCCAGACAGTCCCGCTTCTCCCGTTTGAGTCTGGGTCCCTAAAGACTCGCCGGATCTGGAGCTCAGAGTCTGCAACTCCCTCCCGATTGAAAACGCCAACCGCGCCCTCCGCCGCCAGCCCGCTGAGCGCACTCCGCACCTCAGAATTTGACTTCAGCACTGCGCTTCCTCTGAGTGTCCGTATGCGTTTCTCTTTCCTCCTAGTTGTAGGACTTCCACTCAGCCAGCGTTCCTGTGGTTCTGGGTGATGTCCCTTCCGTGTTTTAGTTTCACTTTTGAAGTAGTTGTTCAAAGCAGCAAACTTCGGCGTTAACCTATGCCGCCATCTTGGTTCTCCTCTGGCATTTTCTTTATATCCCTAGTTGTAGGACTTACATTCAGCTAGATTTCAGGTGGTTGTGGGTGATGGTTGGTCTGTAGTTTAGTTGTATTTTTCATGTGGTTGTGGGAAGATGTGAGTACTGCCTTTACCTACACTGCCATCTTGACTGGAAGCCTCAGCAACCCTCTGAGGTAAATGCCTTATCACTTTAATTTAACATCTGAAGGAACTAAGGCACAGAAAGGTTAATACCAAGGTCTTAAAGGTAAGAGTTTCTGGAACCAGCATGTAAACCCAGAGACTTCTCTTCTTGTATCCGTGTTTTTAACTGCATTTCTGCCTCTGAATGATATGAAAAACAGGTACTACAACTTATAAAAAGGCAGGAGTCACAACAAATCATGGAATGTATAGTTATACCCGTGTGTTGGAGGTGGGATTTGAGACATCACTATGAGATGATGTCTAAATGATTGCTTTCCTAAAATCTGAAGTTTTAGACATCTTCTGACAAGGAAACCATTTTAATGATATCCTAAAGTTTTAAATTCTATAATTCTATATATTTTTTTCCTTCAGAGTAGGAAGCAATTTACCCTTTGTCATTCACATGCCAAAGACATAATGTAAATTTTTTCTTACTGGAATATCTCATGCATCTGTATGCTCATATGATGCTCTGAGCATATTAAGTATTCCCTTTTGCAGCATACAAAATGCAGTAAATTTTATTGCTTCCATTTTTAGACCAACAAAAATAAAGCATAGCCAGGCATAGAGAGTTATACATTACTGATGGTGATGGATAATTAATGGATCTTAGTGTGTCTAAATGTTTAATGTATGACACATCAATTGCACACCACAAATATTTTTTTCTTAATTTTTTCTCAGAGGGATTTCATAAAAATTGGAGCACATCTTAAAACAATGTTTGCTAGCCTTCAGTTCTTTGTTGAGGATAATAATTGAAAGCACCTGGAATGCTGGCTTTCTGGCAAACATGAAAATTATAGCATTTAATTTATTTTTTCCAATTTATGTTTCTATTGTAGTAAACATACTAATAGACTAGTAATATATTTGATACCATTCAATACTAAAGTAAGAGCATTTACTCGTTCATCACAATTGTTATGGTAGCTTTGTTTCTATTTCTTTTATCTTTCCTGCCAAAATCTCATTATGTGTAAATAATATTTTAATCACCTATATTATGTGCAGTTGGGAGGAAAAACATTTGGCTGGGAGTAAAACATAAGCCTAAACTCTTATCAGGTTTACAAACTACCTCCATCTGTAACCAGCTTTTATTTCTGACTTAAAAGGTGGAAGTATCCCACCAACTTCTCTTTTAAATTTTTCTTTACTCTCCACTGCCAAATACACACCAAAACTGACTAAGACTAGTATGAACTCTCTGTACTTGTTAACCTTATATGAGCTCTTCCTATCAGAACTTTGTGGTAAGTCTCCAGGTTTGGGCTCTTCTCCTAACTTACTTTACACATTAACTCCTGAATTTTCATTTATGCTGTTTTTATGGAAGTAGCTTTGAATAAAAGGGCGAAGAGCCAGAAGAAGGAAATTGAGAGGTGAGAGGAGGAAAGGTATTAAGATTAACCTGATTTTCTACATTCAATATCTCTTGCCCAGGTTGAACCTCTCATTTGTGTAGCCACCTCTTACAGCAATTCTTGCTTGTATCACCTAATGATCTCTTTGTATGTCCAATGAGATTATGAACTCAGCGGTAGGACGTCTGGTCTATCTGGTCTAATTAGCATATTACCTTTTTATTAGTATAGATATTTGGACTTTTATCCCTGGAATATAACATGCCCTGTGTAATTTGCTCTGTTGCTTCTCAAATGATCTAAGATTTAGATTTCATCCAAATTCAGCTGTTAGAATCCCTACCCAAATTTAGTGTGAAGAATCACCTATATGAAGAGATAACTTAATATTACACCTCCTTTCCAGATCTAATTGAGCTTTTCTAGAGACAGAGAAAATAAGAGTTAAGCAGTTGTCTGTGTAATTTTACTAGGTCATCGCTCTTGGCTTATTTCTGTGTTGCTGTGATAACAAAATGGATAAAATGTAAGCATTTCAAAGTGGCTGTATTATACTCATTAAAATCAAACATGGTGTTTAAAGTTCTTCTTTTGAAAAATTATATAAATATAATAATGTCAAAGATAAAAAAAACAACAGGAAGGAGGAAATGATGAGATTTCTACTTTTCCCTCTTTGACATATTGCTGGTTTATAATCCATTATTATTATTCATAGAATGCATTAAAAATACATCCATGCTTGAGTATTCAGACTTTTGTTTTTACCGATGACACTGAATCTCAAAATAGCTCATTAATTGTTACTACAAATAAAACAAAGTGCATTATCAGTTTTAGTCTGACAGAATTTGTCATACAGCATTAATTTCCTGAGGTTGAAAACTTGAAAAATTGTAATGTATGTAAAAAGAAGTTAGATAAGTGGAAGAAAATAAATTATTAAAGTTTTATTTAAAAAAACATGAAGTTTAGTCCTGCCCAATGTGGCTCAGTTGGTTGAGCATTGTGCCATGCACCAGGAAGTAGTGGGTTTGACTCTGGTTAGGACATGTGTCCACGTTTTGAGCTCAATCCCCAGGGGGCGGCATGCAGGAGGCAGCGGATCCATGTTTCTCTCTCGCGCTTTTTCTTCTTATCTCTCTAAAATCAATAAGAAGTTTAAAGGACCTGTAAATTGTCTGATTTTTCTACGATGAAAGGCTAATGTTTCTTATTTTACATCTGGGAATATTTGCTCATGCATTGTCACATTTAAATCTCATAATAATCCTATGAGGTAGACACATTATTAACTATTAGAGGCCTGGTGCATGAAATTTGTGCACAGGTAGGGTCCCTAGGCCTCGCTAGCGATCAGGGCTGATCTGTGGGGCGACTGGTGGGGCAATTGGGGGGCCCCTGATGGCACCCGCCTTTTCTGGCCTAGTGCCACCGCTCACCAGCCCTGCCCCCCACCGCTGCCACCGGTCACCTGCCTCTGCAGGGCAACTGGCGGGGTGATCGGGGGGGGGGGGGTGGCACTTGCACCCACTTTGGCTGGCCTGGGCCTGCAGCTGGGGGAAGCTCCTGTGTTGAGCATTTGCCCCCTGGAGATCAGTGCACATCATAGAGACTGATCGTTCCGTCATTTGGTCGATTTGCATATTAGGCTTTTATTATATAGGATACGTATAAATGAGGAAATTATAACTCAGAGAAGTAAAACAATTCGATCAATGTTGCAAAACTAGGGAATGGCTGGACAGGACACACTCAGGTTTTTCTTCTATAGAATCCATGCTTTTCTTGTCATATCCAGGGAGATAAGATATGAAAACCACCAAATATAGAGGCTAAGCCACAGAAGATTTTCAATAAGTAAATGCAGTTCTTCTTCTCATCTTACCTCAAATGCAGGTCTTACGAAGTTTTTAAGTTTATAATAAATATTCAAGAAAGTTTTTGATGTATTTTCAATAAGATGGGGAACAGGATATATACACATGGAGTGATACTTAGATTCCCTATGGTTTTAACCCTTTTTTCCATTCTGCTTTGGAAATAGGTCCTCCAAATTGACCTTGTCTTACACATACAATTGGTAGTAAAATATATTTTATTCCTTAACTCTCAGTAAAGTCAAATCCAAGGAAAGCCATTCTTAATTCTGTTAGAGCAGTGGTTCTGAACCAGAGGGCTGATTTTGCCCTCCCCCCTACCTCCACCCCAGGGACATTTGGCAGTGTCTAAAGACATTTTTCATTGTCAAAACTGGGGGTACATGTTTGCTATTGGCATCTGGTGAGTCGTATTCAGAGAGGTACTAAACCTTCTAAAAGGCACAGGATAACTCCAACAACAAAGATTTAGTGGACCTCAGATGTTGAGAGTGCCTTGGTTGAGAAATTCTGTGTTAGAGAGATGAATGGAAAATGAATGGGGAGTACAATATGGAAGCTGGCCACAGAATATATTTTCTGTTCACACACAAAAAAACACACACAAGAACGCACCCCCCCCAAAAAAAAGCCCTGTTAATGTGGTTCAGTGGTTGAGTGTTGACTCATGAACCAGGAGGTTAGGGTTTGAGTTGCGGTTAGGGCACATGCCTGGGTTGCGGGCTCAATCCCCAGTAGTGGGCATGCAGGAAGCAGTCAATCAATGATTCTCATCATTGATGTTTCTATCTCTCTCTCCCTCATCCTTCCTCTCTCTGAAATAATAAAATATATTTTAAAAAACCAAAACTAAAAACACAAAACCACACCACAAAACAAACAAACATGCAAAATAGCCTGGCCACAAATACGTTATTGTGTCAGTTTATTAGAACTTACATCCATTTTCAAGAAATGGTTTAGAATGGCTTATGTCAAAGTCATGTGTGTGCATTTGTATATTCTTTATACAATGTCATTATTAAAAATAAATAGAAAAGTCATAAAGAATTAGGACAGATCTAGGCTGCTTAGAGTCAGGGCCGATAGGGAAACAAATGCTGCCTTTTCCCATGGCAATCTTGATGCTGATCTTCATGTTGGCACATTTTGCTTATGTTTGTCCTCTTATGTTCACACTGGTCCTGTGAAAGTTCAGGCAGAGATAAGAAAACTGGGACGTGGACACACAATTACATTCTTTAAAGCAGTCAGGTCTGTACAAAAGCAGAGACGCGACTTTCTGACTCCCAGTGTGTTTTCTACCTTCTTACTGTGACATAGAGCTTATATGTACATTGTATCTCATAAATCAAAGCAGACAGCTCTATAATTTGAACGTGAAAATAAGAATGAAAAAGAACAGAAAATAAGCATACCTCAGAACTGAGGAAAATAAAAACCAACAAATTATAATTTTGAATTTCTAGTCACATTGCTGAGGCAACAACATACCCCAATAGTACCCAACACACAAAACAACCCAAAAAAACAAAACGATGCTATTAAAAAAGGGACTAGAATAAAACTAAGAGGGTGTGTGTGTGTTGATGTGGTTGGAGACTTGTAATGTGAGTGTGGCACTCTGTTCTCTGGGTGATCCAGGCTCCCTCCTTCATTCACTTCCCAGAACAAGCAGGCTGGGCAGTACCATCTGGCCCACATTGGTCCAGGTGAAGCTGTATCTGAAAACAAAACTGTATTTTAATAATATGAGGTCCAAGGAAAAGTTTTCTCTGAGAGACAGATAAGTTTTATTTTCTAACCATAAGCATTTCCCCCACTTGTTTAAATGTTGTTAAATAAAATGCTTGGACTCTGCTCCCCATTTGCAAGTTAAATTCAGGAGTAGCAGCATGAAGTGGGGAGAAAATGTGGTAGCTCTTTATCAGCCAATAAAAATTTAAAACTGAAAAAATATATTGAATATTAATAAGAGATATATAGTAAATAAGCCTATGATGGGACAAATGGACTTGCTTTCCCCACTTACTGCAATATTCCCTGCGATCTTCGTTTATTGAATCTTGCTCATGGTATGGAGGCAGAATTGAAAAGGTTTATTCTAGAGGACTGGCCTTGAAAAAAAGGCCAAAGAAAATAGTCAGTCTGATTTTTAGCTAAGCTAATGCCTGCCTCTCCTTGGTCAAAAACTTTACCTGCCGTCTAGTCTAGTTAGCCAGATGTCTACAGTGTAATTGAGGTGGAAAAAAAAGAAGAATCAAAAATAATCTTCGCATATTTTACTTGAAATACTGCATATCAGAAAATAGTATTTACTGAGAAGGAAGGACTTGTTGGTGATAGAGGATGGGTGTTCCCTTTTGGCTATGTTAAGTTAGAAGTAAGAAGTTTTATAAAGATTATATATGTGAAAGGTCTATGCTAGAGAGAATAATTTGGGGTTCATTGATATGTAGGTATCATTTAAATTAGGAGAAGTAGAGTCCTGGCTGATGTGGCTCAGTTGGTTGAGTTTCATCCCATGCACTGAGGGGAACCCAGTTTGATTCCTGGTCAGGGCACATACCTGGGTTGTGGGTTCAATCCCCGGTCAGGGTGTGTACAGGAGGCAGCCAATAGATGTTTCTCTCTTACATCAATGTTTCTTCTCTCCCTACCTCTCTCTAAAGTCAATATAATTTTTTGGAAAAAATAAATAAAATAGAAGTAGAGAGGCCCAGAACAGCTTTGGACATACCCCAACATTAATCCCATCTAATAAAAGAGTAATATGCAAATTGACCATCACTCCAACACACAAGATGGCCCCCCCCATGTGGACACAAGATGGCCGGTAGGGGAGGGCAGTTGGGAGGGACAAGCCCTGAAAGGGAAGGCAGTTGGGGGTGATCAGGCCTGCAGGGGAGGGCAGTTAGGGGTGACTGGGCTGGCAGAGTAGGCCAGTTGGGGGGGACCCAGGCCTGCAGGGGAGGGCAGTTGGGGGCGACCAGGCTGATAGGGGAGGGCAGTGAGGGGTGACCAGGCTGGCAGGGGAGGGCAGTTAAGGGTGACCAGGCCTGCAGGGAAGGATAGTTATGGGCAATCAGGCTGGCAGGGGAGGGCAGTGAAGGGCAACCAGGCTGGCAGGGGAGCAGTCAGGCATCGATCAGGCTGGCAGGGGAGTGGTTAGGGGGTGATCAGGCTGGCATGCGGAAGCAGTTAGGGGCAATCAGGCAGGCAGGCAGGCAGGCGAGCGGTTGGGAGCCAGCAGTCCTGGATTGTGAGAGGGATGTCCCAGATTGGAGAGGGTGCAGGCTGGGCTGAGGGACACACTCCCATGCACGAATTTCATGCACCGGGCCTCTAGTATATCAAGAAAAGGAGAAGATGGCTAAAGAGGGAAAACAGGCAGTATAAAGACCAGCAGATATGGTGTTAAATCTGCCATGAGAAGGATCATTTGCAGTTATATTTATTCATTTGCTGTTCTGAAAAATTGAGGCTTGTAGCTGAATATGATATGAAAGGACTTTTTGTGTGTGTTTATATTTTTCTTTAAAGTAGGCATGAATAATATGTATGAAGCTATTGAGAATGATCCACTAGAGGGAGAGAAATTGGTATTGCGGGATACAAGAGAGAAAACTGAAGGACAGACAGGTTCCCCGAGAGAAGAATGGGATTCTAATCAGAGAAGATGTGAGCCTTTGAGAGGAGCACAGACCAGCTTTCATCTCTGTGCTATGGAAGCGGAGCTGTTACAGATGAAATAGATGCAGGTGTGTGCCTACATCTAGGTGTTTATGGAGCTCTATTTCCCTAACAAAGTAGGAGTCAATGCCATTTGCTGGGGTGGAGGGAAAATGGGAGGTAGCCTTGTTAGCAGGATGGAAAATGTGAAATAGTCCTTTTGGACAGTGGAAAATCAAGCATCATAAGAAAATTACAAGGTTACTAAGCAATGTTGTGTGATCTTTGGTGATTTGAGGACATTATTGAATGGATGAACATCTCATTAGTGGTGATGAGGTCAAGGAATCAGAGACCCCAGCCGCAGCATTGGATCAGCAGTGGAATTATTTAGGGGAAGTTCCTGGCTGAATAACTACCCACCCCCATCCTTTGGTCTCTGTAGAGCACCCATATTACCCTAAAAGTTTGATGCCATCATTCCTTTAAGCTTCTGATTTAAAATTTATGTCTATAGCAAATATCCATGGTGAACCCTAAAATATCAAGTGCAAGAACTCTAGAGGCAATGCACATTTTAGCCTCCAGAGGTTGTGTGTGCCTAAGGACCTGGTAGCAGGGGGTGGGGGGTGGAGCGGAATTGAACAAGTTTTGCAGTCAGCAATCAGCTCCCCAAAAGACTAGACATTGACACTAAGTTAAATGGTGTAAAACAGGTTCCCTGTAGGCCCAAGAAATGACATCACAATGCAGCGTCGTGAGGCAGATGACTGGCATTTAATCATTCTCTGGTTCATAGTATTCATTAGTTTTCCTTAGGGGAGGCTACTTTGCAGGTAGATGATAATTCTTAATGTCAGTTATGAAGGCATTTTTCCAAAATCTCTTCAAGAATCTAAAAGTGTTTACCAAGTAAAATGCTAACAATACTAGGTGTGCTGTAAAAATATAAGCAAATAGCCCTGGCTGGGTGGCTCTGTTGATTGTAACGTCATCCCATACATCAAAAGGTTTCGGGTTCAATTTCCAGTCAGGACACAAACCTGGGTTGTAGGTTTGATCCCTGGCCCCAGTCAGTATGTGTGGAAGGCAACCAATCAATGTGTCTCTCACACATCGATGTTTCTCTCTCTTTTCCTGTCCGTCTCTCCCACTCTCTCTAAAAAGCATTGAAAAAAATATATTAGGTGAGGATTAACAACAACAACAAATTACACAAATAAGGTCATTACGGTTTGAAATTTAAAATAGTTTCAGCACCATTAGGGAGAAACAGTACTCTCAAAGAACAGCAGTATGTACATTTGTAAAATATAAAGATAAAAGGAGTGATGTCAATGCAGCAAGTTCCAAAGTCACTGTCAGGGTGGTTCATATGATTGAAAAAAACAAAAACAGGAAAGCAGCATCTAAAGCTATTAGCTGGTGTCATGGCACTGACTGCCTAGAGAAAAATATTTGAATATACAAAAGAGGATTTATGAATCACCCTGTGATTTACTGGCAAGGATAGGAGTCCTAGCAATTTGGCAGAAGAATTGTTGTCACCGTTATTATTATTATTATTATTCACATCTAGTCTGAAAGCACATTGGAGTGCCACGTGTTTCTAGTCAAGCATGGACTTTGGCTCAGAATGTATGTTAAAAGAAATAACATGCAAAATGCTTCGTCCAGTGACTATCACAGATAGAAATATAATAAATGTGATTTTCCTCTGTGCTCGCAAATGTCATTTTATGGCTTGAACATTCCATATGCTGAAAAGACTGAAAGCCGTGGACCATGAAATAGCTGTGAAAACAGAAGAACATCCTAGGAAATTTAAGACAGGAAAATGCAACATATCTTCGCTAACAAAATTTCTGAAAGAAAAAGAGGAAACTTATTTTAGGACCTTGATGTTTTATAGGAAAATTTCTTTAGATTTAAAAATACTGGCATTTCAGCTTCTGGTAATAGCAGAGTAGCTAGCCTGATTGGATGGACTAATCCTCCTAAAGATAAGAACCATAAAACCCAACTCCTTCCAGGCACCGGAGAGAAAGAAAAGCAAACAGAAACTGCACAGGAGTTTACTCTTGAAAGCAGAATTGAAATGCGAAGGGTTTGTGAGTTCCTTGCTTTTAGCCTGAGCAGACCTCCTTATTCATGCATAACTTGGTTTCAGAAAATTGCGAACATGTAAGCTTGAGGCGTCAAAGGACAGAGTTAAGGTGGAGAAAGAGTCAGTAGGTTAGGGCGGAAAATCCTGAAAGGGACAGAGTCACAAGGGAGTGGAGCCCCCAGATCTGCCCCCAAAATTGTGTGTGGTTTTTTTTCCATGAATAAATGTAATAAAAAACAAAAAAGAAGGAAAGAAAGAAGAAAGGAAGGAAGCAACTGTGGATATATTAATATCAAGCAGAGTACAATTTATGGCAAGATATTAAAAAAGATAAAGTGAAGCATTTTATAATAGTTTCAAGTAATTAAGCTTAATTTTTTCCAACTTCTAAGCTCAGAGCATACAGCTCTTGTGCAATGCTGCCGTATCCAATAATATCCTGAATTAAGCAAGTTTATGTAGCCTTAGAGGGATATGAGTCCTCAAATCCAGCAGAAAATGTTGAGTGAGGTTTGATCTCTAATTCATCATAATTCTTACATCTGGAGTATAAAATCTCTAACTTGACTATATTAGCTATAGAATGCTTCTTTCTTTAGGAAAATACGTTCTTTAGCCAAATTGTCCCTTGAATGCTTTTATTCCTCAAGAAGGATACCCTAGAAGAGTTGTCAATTGCCTTATCAAGTCCGCTGTGTTACGCTGGGGGGGGGGGGGGGGGGAAGGGGGGAAGGGAAGAAATGCTGAAATTAGGAGACAAATTTAATGCTTGCTCTTTCTTTTTTTCTTTTCTTTTTTTAAAAAATATATTTTATTGATGTTTTACAGAGAGGAAGGGAGAGAGATAGAGAGTTAGAAACATCGATGAGAGAGAGACATCGATCAGATGCCTCCTGCACATCTCCCACTGGGGATGTGCCCGCAACCCAGGTACATGCCCTTGACCGGTATCGAACCTGGGACCTTTCAGTCCTCAAGCCGACGCTCTATCCACTGAGCCAAACTGGTTTTGGCTGCTTGCTCTTTCATTTTATACTTGCACTAGAGGCCTGGTGCACAAAAATTTGTGCACTCGGGGGGGGGGGGGGTGTCCCTCAGCCGGGCCTGTGCCCTCTCACAGTCTGGGACCCCTCGGGGGATGACCACCTGCTGGCTTAGGCCCGCTCCCCGGGGGATTGGGCCTAAGATGGCAATCAGATATCCCTCTGGCAGCCCTTCAGCCCTCGGGGGATGCCCACTTGCCAGCAGGGAGCAGACCTAAGCTGCAGTCGGACATCCTTAGCACTGCTGAGGAGGCAGGAGAGGCTCCCACCACCACCGCTGTACTGGCAGCCATCAGCCTGGCTTGTGGCTGAACAGAGCTCCTCCCATGTGAGAGCGCCCTGACCACCAGGGGATAGCTCCTGCATTGAGCGTCTGCCCCCTGGTGGTCAGTGTGTGTCATAGTGACCAGTCATTCCCAGTCCTTCGGCTGTTAGGGTCAGTTTGCATATTACCCTGTTACTATATAGGATAGAGGCCTGGTGCACGGGTGGGAGCTGGCTGGTTTGCCCTGAAGGGTGTCCCGGATCAGGGTGGGGGTCCCGCTTGGGTGCCTGGCCAGCCTGGATGAGGGGATGATGGCTGTTTGCAGCTGGTCACACCCCCTTCAGGGTGGGGGTCCCGCTTGGGTGCCTGGCCAGCCTGGATGAGAGGATGATGGCTGTTTGCAGCTGGTCACACCCCCTTCAGGGTGGGGGTCCCGCTTGGGTGCCTGGCCAGCCTGGATGAGAGGATGATGGCTGTTTGCAGCTGGTCACACCCCCTTCAGGGTGGGGGTCCCCACTGGGGTGCCTGGCCAGTCTGGGTGAGGGGCTGAGGGCCGTTTTCAGGCTGGCAGGTGACTGAAGCTCCCAACCTCTCCTTTTTTTCTTTTTTTTTTTATTCTGGGATTTATTTACCTTCTATGGCTGTCACTGGAACTGAGAGCCGGCTTTAGCTCTGAGGCTCAGCTCCAGCTCAGAGACCTTGGCTGCTGAAAGCAGGTATCTGCGTTTGTTTGGGTTCTATAATTGTAACACTGTTGCGGTCCTGCTAGCTCCAGCTCTGACGGCTGAAAGCAGGTTTCTGAGGTTTATTTACCTTCTATAATTGCAACATTGTTTCTTAGACTGAAGCTCAGAGGCCAGCAGTGGCAGGCGGGGAACTTTGGCTTCCTCCATCACTGAAGAAAGCAAGCCTCCTGTTCGCTTCAGCTGCCTGGCTGCCGGCCGCCATCTTGGTTGGCTGTTAATTTGCATATCTCGCTGATTAGCCAATGGGAAGGGTAGCGAAGTTACGGTTAATTACCATGTTTCTCTATTATTAGATAGGATAACCTTGGATAAAGCATTTAATTTTCTGAGACTTAGGTTTTTTATACATTCTTTCTAAATCATAAAGCACTTTTGGAATATGAGCTATTATTTTCACCATCTAAATGACTCAAGTTTTTTCCGTTACATGTAGAGCCCAAAATAGTGGATACTATTTGCAGATCTTAAGTTCTAGAACAGACCTTAGCTTTGAAACCGAATAATCAATGAGGCAAGACATAATGTGCTTTAACTTAATATTATTTCAAACCAGTATAGAATTGTACCATTTCTTGTTATGTTTAAAAAAATCATCTTTTTGAGAGAATATTAAAAATTATTTTATATCATAAAGAATGATGAGTAAATGCATTCTGAGTAGAAATGAATGAGATCTCAAGAAGATTTTTGTGGTGTTTGTAATAATATAATTATACGTTTTATATAGAACAAAATCAATACAAAAAAAGAAAGAAAAAAGAATGGCAATATTTTTTAAATATGCACTTATGTTGAATTAATAAAATTAATTGAGTTAATTAATAATTATGTTCTCCAGCGTGTATTACTAAATTGATGTTTGACACACCGAAACTATTAACAAGCTGATAAGTAGATTTTTCCCATAAGAATTACCAAGATTGATGAGAGCAAAAGGGAAAAACTAATGGCGAAAGTGGCATAAAACATGATTATTATTCTAAAAATAAACAATGTTACGCCATGAAACAAAAAAAGCCATATCCAGCTAGTTGTTAATACCCTAGAAATGCTCTTATGCAATAATCGAAACGCCAAAGCTAGTCATTCCCATTTTATTGGGTAGAGGAAGCTGTAATATATATTTTCATAGGAGCATTCAGTTACTGCTTTTATTCGTAACTCTTTTGTCCTTTTCAAATGTAACAAACTAATGTAAACTATTTTCAGCTGTACTGATTTATGTCATAATCATAGCAATTATAGTAGGGCAGGTCCTATTGGACAAGTCAGCGGAGCACTTTAGCCTGGCACTGCTGAATTACAGCTTTCAGGATGTACCCTGGGTCTTTAAAGTGTCTATCACTAAACCTTGAATGAAACCAATTTTATAAACATGGCAGAAGTTATGGGTGTTACCTCTCTTAAAGGCTGTCA
Source organism: Myotis daubentonii (assembly GCF_963259705.1). Taxonomy (NCBI): domain Eukaryota; kingdom Metazoa; phylum Chordata; class Mammalia; order Chiroptera; family Vespertilionidae; genus Myotis; species Myotis daubentonii. The sequence goes on along the minus strand of NC_081845.1, from coordinate 81,935,027 downwards.
CTTTAGAAATCTGCACATTAATTTCAATGCCAGCCATTACCCCAAAGTATTTTATGACTTTTCTTTGAGAATTATTGCAATGAACTTTATTTTTAATATCCTAAATGGTAGAAAAATTTACTCTTTGTGGATGATCATAATATTTAAAAACAGATGTAGTTGTTTTGGAGCCAAGATGGTGGAATGAACATTTGAGTATATATTCATTAATTTACCATTATATATGTCTATCTAACTATCCATCATCCATCTGTCTTTCTATCTGTCTATCTATTTATTATCTATCTATCTATCTATCTATCTATCTATCTATCTATCTATCTATCATCTATCTATCCTATCTGAATAATAATAGAAATATCCCCAACTTTTAAAATAAAGTAATATTCTCTGTGCTACATAATCTGCTCTTTTCTCAATTCCAGAAAAAGTATTTGAAAAATATTTTGAACAAAGAATCATCTCTAAAATTGCTTCCAAGAAAATACTTCTGTATAGTATAAAGACAATTCAATATATAATTTATAGTGTACTTACTAAAAGATATGTCAAAATTTTGTAGCTGCATATGAACAAAAAAGAGTTTTTATTAAATGTAAAAATAGTTTATATTTTGTTTAATTTAAACTTTTAATTTTGAAATAATTTTAGACATAGACCAAGTTGCAGAAAAGAACTGAAAGTTCTTGCACAAAAGTTAATAGTTTATTTAACCAACATACAACATAGCAGGAAATTAACACTGATATAATACTGTTAAGTAATCTACAGACCCTACTCAATTGCTAGTTGTCCAAATTGTTCCATCTAGGATTCCATATTGCATTTAGTTGTTGTGTCTCGTAAGGCTCCTCAGATCCAAAATACTCAGTCTTTCTTTGTATTTCATGACATGTTTAAAGAAAAATGGCCAATTATTTTGCAGAATGTCTCTGAGTTGGGATTTTTCTGATGTTCCTAGATAATAAATTCAGATTATGAATTCTTTGTAAGAAAAACACAGAAGTAATGCGATGTCCTTAGTACATCATAAGAGTAGACACAATGTCCATACATATCATTAACGGAGTTGCTGACTTTGTCAACTTGATTCAGGCATATATAAAAGGTTTCTCCATTGTAAAGCTACTATTTTTCTGTTTGTAATAAGTAATTATCTTGTGGGGACATACTGTTAAATTATGCAAATATCTTGTTTTTCATAACACTTTTACCCACTAATTTTAATATTCATTGATGAGTCTTGCCTGCAACAGTTTTTACTGTGGTTTGCCAAATAGCATTCCATCATTCCTTTTACATTTATTAATTGAAATTTCAGAGTAAGGGAGAACTGCCCATTTCTCCACATTTGTTTATATACTTAATGTTATTTATATTGGCATAGACTCACGGATATCTTATTCTATGATTTATAATCCATTATTGTTATTTATAGTGTTGATCAAATTGCCCCAGATTTGGTCATTGAAAATTCCTTCAAATTTGCTCCTATCTCCTTTCTACATGTTCCAATTATTGGTTTTAAGTACTTGCATACTTTCTGGCAATACCAGCTGTTTTATTTTCATCTAGTACTTTTCCTGCTCAGCCCTGGAACCAACCATTTGAATTTTTATTTGTGAATGGTGTTCAGAAACTAAAATATGGGCGCTAGTTATGTTTATTCCTACTGTGGTGTTATTGCTTCTAGAGCTTCTCAGGGGATATATACAGACATCTATATCAATATCTATATTGATTTATATGTCTTTTAAGTCTTAAAAATTATGTGTAATACTGATTCTCCACTTCCAATCTAACACTCCAGGGTTTATTCTAGCCTTCCTCAGTTATTATTTGTTACTCATTTCTTCTACAGTGAGAAAACTGGCTCTCATTATTCATATAGTTTATTTGCTCCATTCTAAAATCCTTATTTCATAATTACTCATACTCCTGTGACAAATTTACTAACTATTGTAGAATATCTGTGTCTTTAGACTGTCAGCAAATAGTCACATAATGTTTTACAAACTTACTTAGATTAGTTCTTTCTTCCCTACACACTTAAGTGTAGTTTTATTATTCATTCGTAATGCAGTTGAGTTGCTTTATTATTGTTTGTATCTCATTTTGTATTCTCCCCACATCCTAGTTTATTTTAATTATTTAAAAATTATTTTTGTGTGTGTATATGCAGCTTTACCACGATACGGAAGTGTGTCAGGACTATACCCAGAGGTAACCTCAAAGCCTACCCTTCAACCACATTTGCATTCAATCATTTCTTCCACCACATTACCATCAATATCCTGTAGCTAACTAATCTTATTAATTTCAGATTCATCCTTATGCCTTTTATCTGTTTTCTTACTTTTTTTTCCTTCAACCGTCTTCTTTGTACTTGCCTATTTCTTTATGGAGTTTCTAATGTTACCAATATGTCTACATCAATGGAAGATACCAACCAGAGGAATCAAGTCAGAAATAAAGATTTAGGTTGAAATTGTTCCTCAGATGACATCAATTTAGCAAAAGTGAAAAAAATGTGTATTTATATGAATACATCATGAGACTAACCTAATTAAAATGCAAAAGCATTTCATCTTACTCTGGTTGGTTGACTCAGTTGGTTGGAGCATCATCCCCTACACCAGAAGGTTGGGGGTTTGATTTCCACTTAGTGCACATACCTAGGTTGTGGGTTTGATTCCCAGTTGCGTTGCAATCAGTGTTTCTCACAACGATGTTTCTCTCTCTCTCTTCCTTCCTCTCTCTCTAAAGTGTAATATCCTCAGCTGAGAAAAAAACACATTAATTTAAGCAGGAGAAAGAATGAGCAGAAACAAATGATAAAAATTAGGGCATATTGTGTGTTCACAGAGACTGCAGTGATATGGCATTTATCCTTCTCTGCTCTTTCCCCAGGTCTTTCCCTTTCAAAGCGTTGGCCTGATTCCTGATGGGCCACCTAGATTCCTCTGTCAATCTGAGATCTTGAAAGGCTTTTAAAGCAAAAGTTTTCAAAGGTAACATTAAATGTAATTGTCATTAACTTTTAATAATTCCACTTTAAAATAGACTTTATCCTTTTTAAAAAGTTTTAGGTAAACAACAACATTGAAGGGAATGTACAGATTTCCCATATACCCATTCCCCCAGCCCCCACACATGCATCACCTTCTCTATTATCAACATCAGTCTCCGGGATAGTACTTTATTTATTTATTTTTACCAAGGATGAACGTATGTTGAGCCATCACATCACCCAGGGTTCATTGTTTACCTTAGGGTTCACTCTTGGTATAGTACAGTGATGGCAAACCTATGACACGCGTGTCAGAGGTGACACGCGAACTCATTTTTTTGGTTCATTTTTCTTTGTTAAATGGCATTTAAATATATAAAATAAATATCAAAAATATAATTTTTGCTTTGCTATGGTTGCAAATATCAAAAAATTTCTATATGTGACATGGCACCAGAGTTAAGTTAGGGTTTTTCAAAATGCTGACACGCCGAGCTCAAAAGGTTCGCCATCACTGGTATAGTACATGCTATGGGTCTGGCAAAAAGTATAATGACAGATATCTATCATTATAATATTATGCAAAATATTTTCAATGCCCTAAAAATCCTTTGTGCTCTGCCTAGTCATGTCCACCCCACCCCTGGAAACCACTGATCTTTCTTTTTACTGTCTCCACAGTTTTGCTTTTTGCAGATTTTTATGTAGTTGGAATCATATACTATGTAGCCTTTCAGATTGGCCTCTTTCAGCTTGTAAATATGAATTTAAGGTTCAACTATGTTTTTTCATAGTTTGATAGCTAATTTTTTAAACTACTGAATAATATTACATTATCTGAATATATCACAGTTTATTCACCTACTGAAGGACATCTTGGTTTGTTCTAATTTTTAATACTCTTATATAATAAAAAGCTAATATGCAAATTGACCAAATGGCAGACCGACCGGTTGGTATGATGCACACTGACCACCAGGGGGCAGATGCTCAACACAGGAGCTTCCCCCTGGTGGTCAGTGCTCTCCCATAGGGGGAACTCTGCTCAGCCAGAAGTCGGGCTCATGGCTGGTGAGCACAGCTGTGGTGGGAGCTTCTCCCGACTCTGTGGCAGCACTAAGGATGCCCAAATGCCTACTTGGGCACGTTCCCTGCAGGTAGCGGGCCCAAGCCGTCAGTTGGACATCTGCCGAGGGCTCCCAGACTGTGAGAGAATGCAGGCCGGGCTGAGGGACCCCCCTCCTGAGTGCATGAATTTCATGCACCAGGCCTCTAGTTATGAATAAAACTGCTATCAACATCCATGTGCAGACTTTTGTGTAGATATGAGTTTTCAACTCTTTTGGGTAAATATCAAGGAGCATGATTGCTGTATTCTCATCCTCTTTATATTGTCTTTCACAGAGCAGAAGTTTTTAATGTTAATGGAGTTCAATTTTCTGATTATTTCTTTCATGGATCATGTCTTTGGTGTTTTATCTAAAAACCACATCGTAGTCTGGCCACTATTGCCCAGTCGTTGAGCATCAACCCATGAATTAGGAGGTCAGGATTCAATTCCCAGTCATGGCACATGCCCAGGTTGCAGGCTCAATTCCCAGTAGGGGGCATGTGGGAGGCAGCTGATCAATGATTCTCTCTCATCATTGATGTTCTATTTCTCTCTCTCTCCCTTCCTCTCTGAAATTATAAATATACTAGAGGTCTGATACATGTGTAAGGGAGAGGAGGTCCCTCAGCCCAGCCTGCACCCTCTCACAATCTGGGACCCCTTGGGAGATGTCTGGCTGCCGGTTTAGATCAGGCCTAAACCTGCAGTTGGACATTCATCTCATAATCTGGGACCGTTGCTCTTAACTGCCTGCCTGCTCACTCCTTACCGCTTGGCTTACAGCACCTTAGTGCTGCTGCAGAGTGGGGAGAGGCTCCCACCACTGTGGCTGTGCTTGCCAGCCCAGCTTCTGGCTGAACGGCGCTCCCACTATGGGGGCGCACTGACCACCAGCAGGCAGCGTTGAGCGTCTGCCCCCTGGTGGGCAGTGCGCGTCATAGCGACCGGTCGTTCTGGTTGTTCGGCCGTAAGGGTCTCTGGGCTTTTATTATATAGGATGACATCACCATATTCAAGGTCATCTAGGTTTTCTTTTATGTTATCTTCTAGGAGTTTTATAGTGTGTTTTACACTTAGGCCTGTGATCCATTTTGAGTTCATTTGAAAGAAGGGAATAGGTCTGTGTCTAGATTCTTCTTTTTTCTGCATGTATTGGTTCAGCATCATTTGTTGAAAAGACTATCTTTGCTCCATTGTATTACCTTTGCTCCTTTGACAAAGATCATTGACTATTTTTATGGGAGTCTATTTCTGAGCTTTATATTCTGTTCTACTGATCTAATTGTCTAACCTTTCACAAATACCACCCTCTCTTGATTACTATAGTTTTATAGTAAGCCATGAAGTCAGGTGGAATCAGTTCTCTGACTCTTGTTCTTCAATATTGTGTTGGCTATTCTGGGTCTTTTGCATATTGAGTAGCTGATCTTAACAGAAAAGTTTTGAGATTATTGCCATTAAATATGTTAGCTATAGATTTTTTTGTAGATAGTCTATCAAGTTGAGAAAGTTAACCTCCATTCCTGGTTTACTGAGAGATTTTATTATGAATGAGTGTTAGATTTTATCAAATGCTCCTTCTACAACTATTAATATGATCATGTGATTCTTCTTTTTAGCCTGTTGATAGAATTTAGTTCTATCTGTTTTTGACTCATGCAATTTGATGCTTTATTGTTATACAGATACATGTTAATAACTGTTATATCTTCTTCCAGAATTGACTTCTTTATTATTATGAAACTAGAGGCCCGGTGCACAAAAATTTGTGCACTGGTGGGGGGGGGTCCCTCAGCCCGGCCTGTGCCCTCTTGCAGTCTGGGACCCCTCAGGAGATAACGACCTGCTGGCTTAGGCCTGCTCCTGGGTGGCAGAGGGTAGGCCCAATCCCTAGGTGCCTGACCCGCAGCCCCTGGTCGGGCTCAGAGCAGGGCCGATTGGAGAGTTGGGGCACCGCACCCTGTCACACACAGAGCAGGGCCCATCAGGGGGGTTGGGGCTCCGTACCCTGTCACACACAGAGCAGGGCCAATCAGGGGTTTGGGGAGCTCCCCCCGGTCACGCACAGAGCAGGGCCGATCAGGGGTTTGGGGAGCTCTCCCCTGTCATGAACAGAGCAGGGCAGATAGGGAGGTTGTGGCCCCGCCCCCTGTCACACACAGAGCCGTAGGGCCATCAGGGGGTTTCGGTGCTGCCCCCTGTCACGCTGCTCCAGGGGCCAGGAGTCCTCGTGGCTCCGCTGATCCCGGTGCTGGGAGGCATATTACCCTTTTACTATATAGGATAGAGGCCTGGTGCATGGGTGGGGGCCAGCTGGTTTGCCCTGAAGGGTGTCCCGGATCAGGGTGGGGGTTCCCATTGGGGTGCCTGGCCAGTCTGGGTGAGGGGCTGAGGGCCGTTTTCAGGCTGGCGGGTGACTGAACCTCCCAACCGCTCCTTTTTTCCTTTTTATTTTTGGATTTATGGCTGTCACTGGAGCTGAGAGCCGGCTTTAGCTGTGAGACCTCGCTGCTGAAAGCAGGTTTCTGGCTTTGTTTACTTTCTGTATTTGAAACTTTGTTGCGACTCCAGCTCTGAGATCCCGGCTGACTGAAAACAGGTTTCTGGGGTTTTGTTTAGCTTCTGTATTTGTAACAATGTTTCTTAGCAGCTCAGAGCCCAGCAGCAGCAGGCATGGAACGTTGGATTCCTCCGTCACTGAAGCAAGCAAGCCTCATGTTTGCTTCAAGCTGCCTGGCTGCTGGCCGCCATCTTGGCTGGCAGTTAATTTGCATATCGCCCTGATTAGCCAATGGGAAGGGTAGCGTATGTACGCCAATTACCATGTTTCTCTTTTATTAGATAGGATGAGCTCTTTTATCTCTGATAATGTCCTCGATGTCTGCTCTATCTAAAATTAATATAGCTACTCCTGCTTTTTTGTATGAGCATGATACATTTTTTTCATCTATTTACTTTTAATTTGTACATGTCTTTATATTTAAAGTAGTTTTCTTGTAGGCCATTTATCACTGTTGTGTGTTTTTTATCCATTCTGACAATCTCTGTCTTTTAAAAAATTTCTTTATTGTTGAAAGTATTATAGATTTCCCCTTTTATTCCCCATTGACCCATTCACCCAGCCCCTGCCCCTTATCCCCCAGGCATTCACACACGATTGTCTGTGTCCATGGGTTATACATATATGCATATAAGTTCTTTGGTTTTTAATTGGTGCATTTTGATAATTGAAAAAGTGATTGCTAAACTTGACTGGCTTAAAAAAGAAAAAAAGAAAAAGTGATTATTGATATAATTGAATTAATATCTACCATATTTGTTACTGTTTTCTATTTGTTGCCATTGTTCTTTTTTCACTAATTTTGTCTTCCACTCTTTTTCTGATTTTTGTGGTTTTCAGTCAGCATTTTAAATAATTTTATTTTCTCTTTCCTTAGCATGACAGCCATACTTTTTTCATATGGTTGCTCTTCATAATTTAAATGTACTTTTTATTTTCCTAGAAGAGGCCACACTGCTTATAAGATTTATTCTGGAAAATTTTTATGAAAAGGAAAAAAGAAATTCTGTTATCATGGAAAGCTCTCTTAATACACCATTTCCATAGAGAATCATTTTAGCTGGTATGGGATGATAAAGTTGGAAGAGAGAGAATAGATTTAGGTTCATGGAATAGGGAGCTTGTTAGAATGAGCACTAAAAAATTAGGTGAATTGCAAATAGGAAGAAGAGGCTATCATCAGTGACCTGTCACCTTGGCTTAAGGAAGGTTGGAAATAGGGATATAATGGTTTCATATGAATAAATAACTCTACCTGTGGGGTAAATAAGCATTAAAACTTCAATTTTGGAGGGCATGCTACTCTAAATAAAAATATCTACCTCAATAGATTAATTTCTTCATAGTTTTCTACTTTAAGTTCCAGAGTTAATAGATCGGTGGTTATCCCTTAGAACAGTGGTCGGCAAACCGCGGCTTGCAAGCCACATGCGGCTCTTTGGCCCCTTGAGTGTGGCTCTTCACAAAATACCACATGTGAGCGTGCACGTATAGTGCAATTGAAAGTTTGTGGCCCAACCCTAACCGGCTTGTCTCATTGGATGGAGCGTTGGTCTGCGGACTGAAGGGTCCCAGGTTCGATTCCGATCAAGGGCATGTACCTTGGTTGCGGGCACATCCCCAGTAGGAGGTGTGCAGGAGGCAGCTGATCAATGTTTCTCTCTCATCGATGTTTCTAACTCTCTATCCCTCTCCCTTCCTCTCTGTAAAAAATCAATAAAATATATTAAAAAAATAAAAAAAAAACAACTTTGTGGCCCATGCGCAGAAGTTGGTTTTCGGCCTGGGCGTGTCTATTTTGAAGAAGTGGTGTTAGAAGAAGTGGGGGGTGTCGGTCGGTCGTGGGACAGGACACTTGGCGGGATACGCAGCATGGGGGAGACGTGATTCATGCACGGGTTGAGTGAGCCAGTCAGTCAGCAGTCTCGTTGTGCAGTGGTTAGTGCTAGTTGCGTCCACAAATTGCATGGGGGTGACAAAAGTACCTACTCGAAGCATAAAGTTACCTGTATTTTTCCAACCAACTGCAAATCCTACAGGTATTTTTGTCATCAACTTAAGAATTATAATTCTTTTGTGTTGGTGGCTTTATTATTATAAAATGAGGACATTATTAGCAAAGGCCAGCTTAGGAGTACCCTAATTAAATTAATAACAATGTACCTACCTATATAGTTTAAGTTTAAAAAATTTGGCTCTCAAAAGAAATTTCAATCGTTGTACTGTTGATATTTGACTCTGTTGACTAATGAGTTTGCTGAACACTGCCCTAGAATAAAGTAAGTGTCATTATTAATGTAGATAAATTTAAGATACTACATCTATGTTACTTTACAAATTTAGATCATTTCAAGAGCTGTAATGCTCTGTATAAAAACAAAGAATTTTGCTTTCCAGCTCATATCATTAGTCCTTGTCAGGTATATTAAAATATATTCCACAAAACTACACACACACACACACACACACACACACACACACACACACGTGTGTGTGTATGCTTCTTGGATTCAAAGTGAAAAGATTACACATTGTGTATATTTTGTATAGGCATTGCTTATTGTGTTATTTGCTTATTCTTAGGTTAAGGAGTAGAAAATATCAGTATTTGCAAATTATGTAAGTCCTGAACAAGAAGTTAAATCAAGTATTTGTATGTGCAGTGTTATTTTGGTGAGCCTACAATCACTTGCAATCACTTGAGTTGAAATCATGTTTCTAAAGTGACACTTTCTGTTTCTTAAGGACTTTGGTGCAAGTATTTGGCTGAACACTAACTTATTAAGAAGCCAACATCAGATTTTGTTTAATCTTAAGTACACATTCTTGCTGTTTGTTTCATATTTAACCTATATGTTGTTTGTTTCTTCATTCCTGCCTTTAAAAAAATGAAGTACTTATTAGTGTTTCTTTTTATTCCCTCTACTGGCTTTTTAGCTCTACCTCTGTGTTTTATAGTGATTAACCTACAGATTATGTATACATACTTCATTTATGACAGACTAACTTTATTAGCAGTATATCATTTCACAAACAATTCAAGAACCTTAAAGACATATCACTTCATTTGTTGCCATAGATATATTTTCTTCTATTGTCATATTATATATATATGACAATATATATATATATATATATATATATATATATATATATATTCTTCTCTTTTTATTCTTTATTCTTTTTTTGTAGTACAGGTCTGCTGTTGATAAATATTCTGACTGTTGTTTCCTTGAAAATCACTTTATTTCACAGTCATTTTTGAAGGATAGTTTTACGGGACATGGAATTATAGGTTGCATTTTTTCTTTCAGCTCTTTACAGATGTAAATCTATTACCTTTTTAATTTCAATTATTTCTGATGAAAGTAAGCATCTTTTAATTTTCCCCACAAATGTAATATGCCTGATTTTTCTGACTACCTTTAAGGTTTTCTTTTCCTTCTTTTTTGTTTTGTTTTGGTTCAGCAGTTTAGTTATAATGTGCCCAGCTATGATTATCTTTATATTTCTCCTGCTTGGTTCTAAAATGTGTGGCTGATGTCTTTCATGAATTTTACAAAAATAAATAAATAAATAAATAAATAAATAAATAAATAAATAAATAAATTCATCCATCATCTCTTGTATCCATTTCTTCTTTCTCTCTGGTATTCCAATATACATATGCTAGACTATTGACATTTTCCAATAGGTGTCTGATTCATTGATCCTTTATTATTCTGTGGCCATTTTACTATTAAGTCTTTCCAATAAATTCTTAATTTCAAGAACTGTACATTTTTCAATTCCACAATTTCTGTTTGGTTGTCTTTTAGAGTTTCTATGTATTTTTTAAAAAGACTTCAATTCCTCTCTCACTTTTCCTTTTCCCCTAAATCCTTCCTCTCTCACTTTGTTTTTCTTTCTAAATTCCTTAACCTCTTTATAATGGTTATTTTTAAAGTTTTCCTTTGCTATTTTGGACACCTGGATCATTTGTTCATATGCTTCTATTGATTGCTTTATTCTTTGATTTGGAGACACATATTTCTGCTTCATATTTATCCTAAGTATTTTATTTTATGTCCAACTTTGTTTATAAAATATTATTAGAGATACAACTGGATACCACTTTTCCCAGAAGTACTCGCCATTCCCATTTCAGACAGTCCAGGATAGAGGGAAAATCTCTTTGATCAAATTGGGATTGCACTGTGTTGGACTCGGGGTGCAGCCTTACTTAGTTTGGTTCATGTAAGATATTTAATGTTACTCTTCTTCAGCAGTGCTTTGGATCCCTGTAATACTAAGAAACATGTATCTGTTTTTCAGTCCAGTCCTCATTCCCATATGCTGCTGTTTTCTGAGCAACCGTCCTTTGAGGGAGAAGTATTGATTGAGGAGAGTCAGCTTTGTGTTTGAGGATTCTTCCACTTCAATTTATCATGCAGTCAGCACCGCTTTTAAAAACAAGCTCATGTTTCCTTGTTATAGTAAAGTCTCTTAACCTCCTCCAAGTGCTAATACTGAGAGTAGGAAATTAACTGCAGGAATAAAAGTGCCACTGTTTTCTACTCATCATTCTTTTCAATGACTTTAATAAAAATTACATTTTTAAGAAGTATCTGATGGCTTTTGGTTGTTACGGCAAGAGCAATGATAGTTGGCAATGTTCTATATTCTAACTAGAATTAAAACACTGATTCTTTCCATCTGCAGCTTGAATGGAGGCGTATTTTATACATTAACTAGAGGCCTGGTGTACTAAATTCATGTATGGGTAGGGTCCCCCAGGCCTGGCCAGCAATCAGGGTTGATCAGGTTCCCCGCCTCCTGGCCTCGCTGCCTCCTCCTTCCCTCGCTTCCTCAGTGCCCCACCGCTGCTGCTGGTCACCCGCCATGTTCCTCACCACCCCCTGGTGGTCAGCACACATCATAGCGAGCAATCGAACTCCTGGTCTCCTAGTTGAACTCCTGAGGGGACAATTTGCATATTAGCCTTTTATTATATAGGATTTTGTAGTCTGCAAAGTGATGTTACCAGTAGTGAGGTCTTACTAACACTGAGCTATGGCAGAGACAGTGAGCTATGAAATATTTGAGAAAATTCTGCTGTAAAGGTATTATTTTAGGCAAGAGAATGGCTTTCATTTATTGAACTGTCCTTAAGTCTAATCATATTAAATATTAGTAAATCCAGTATATATTATTTTATTGTTTGTATCATAAACACTATAAAGCTTATAATAAATAAAGTATAAACCCTTGCCATTCGGCTTTCTGTCTGTGCTTAATGGCGCTGTCAGGAATGTCTGAACCTATTACACATAGATATCATTGTTGGTATTGATGGATAATTAGGACACAGTGAGCATATGAGGAATTGATGAACAAAATCCATTTGGAGCTTTGCTAAAACAATGGCACATAATTATTTAACAAATACTCATTGATTGGTGACTACTTACAAGCCACCATGGGAAAAATACTGGGAAATACATTAAAATTTGTATGCCTGTGTATACTTGGAAGCTAACTATAAAGTGGGAACTTCTGGTACTGGAGGTAGAAATAGAACAAACTCTCAAGAGTGACCTTGTGTCTCTCTCTTGTTATTTGAAGTTTACTTTGGCTTTTTTCAAGGAAGGCATAACAAAAGGTAAATGTCATAAAAAATAGATTAGAACATTTCTGTTCCATTTGTGAAGTACTTATTTTTTAAAAGATCATTTTATGGGTGCGGTAAAAGAGAATTGAAAATATGTCATTAGAAATTCTTGCCTCTTGCGTTTGGTCCTGTGTTCTCTAAAGGGAAGAATGCAAGAAAGATCTGACCAAGATCAGTAGAAAGAAACCAGTGAGCTATGGAAGTGGTTCGGAGAATAGAAAATATTTTTGGGTATTTATTTTGGGAAACTTTAAGGTCAATGTTATTTAAATGCTATTAGTGAAGACCTGCCTGACTACTTTAGGAATGGATGATGGTCCTTATCAGATATGCAGATTAATTTGACTTCTAAACTTGTGCAATTACTAACCTCTAGAACAAGCACGTCAAACTCGCATGCAGCCCACAACGAATATTTTTGCGGCCCAGCCAATATAATGGTATGTAAGAAACCTTTTAATAAAAACTTCATAACTTAATTTTTACAATATCCTATTATACATATTATTAATACTGAACTAATACGTTCACTAATGACTGATTACTATAATCGTGTTGCATTCATTTCCCTTACATGCCTTACATGCAGGCACACCATTTCTCTCCACTAATACTAGCAGTGAATATTTTAGCGGCCGATTGCCACATCACTAGTCTTGAACTGACTTGTTTGGTGTGCACAACAGGAAATATTTTACTCTCAGAGAACAAGAAAAATAGGTTTATTTGCATTACGCTTATTAATTTGTGCAGTTATTCAGTGTCTGGTAAGTTAATGTTCAAGAAAAAACATTAATTTTTATTAAAATGTTCTATTACTTTATGTTAACAATTACTCATTTATTTCAGCCCTTTGTATTCAGCATGTCTCTATTGAAATAAACTTACATTTCTAGGAAAATTGAAGCTTTTTTTTGTGTGTGGCCCACATAAATTTAAACCCTGTTTATTTGGCCCGTGTTAGCCTTTGAGTTTGACATGCTTGCTCTAGAAGAACCTCTGAATGATTCACACAAAAGGATGAGCACTCTTGCTTTCATGGGGCCATTGTAACATGCTGCTTATAATTTCAAGTGTCATTTTTCTACCATAGAAGTAATAATTGATAAAATCACCATTTCAACAGACATTTATTACTTACCAAGTATGTTCCAGATACTGTGTTTTTTTTAAGGACCCTTAGTTTTAATATTTTATGCTATGCACTGCATGGACATACAAAGATAAATATAACAAAGTCTATGTTCTCCTGAAGTTAAGGTATAGTTTATTTTTATTTATTTTTTTCTTTATTGATTAAGGTATTACATATGTGTCTGATTGCTCCCCCTCCACCGCAAGCCCTCACCCCCCTGGTGTCTGTGCCCATTGGTTAGGCTTATATTCATGCATACAAGTCCTTTGGTTGATCTGTCCCCCTTCCCCCCTCCCTCCCCTACCTTCCCTCTGAGGTTTGATGGTCTGATCGATGCTTCTGTGTCTCTGGATCTGTTTTTGTTCATCAGTTTATGTTGTTCATTATATTCCACAAATGAGTGAGATCATGTGATATTTATCTTTCTCTGACTGGCTTATTTCACTAAGCATAATGCTCTCCAGTTCCATCCATGCCATTGCAAATGGTAAGAGTTCCTTCTTTTTTACTGCAGCATAGTATTCCATTGTGTAGATATGCCAGAGTTTTTTAATCCTCTCATCTACTGATGGGCACTTAGGCTGTTTCCAGATCTTAGCTATGGTGAATTGTGCTGCTATGAACATAGGGGTGCATATATCCTTTCTGATTGGTGTTTCTAGTTTCATGGGATATATTCCTAGAAGTGGGATCACTGGGTCAAATGGGAGTTACATTTTTAGTTTTTTGAGGAAACTCCATACTGTCTTTCATAGTGGCTGCACCAGTCTGCATTCCCACCAGCAGTGCACGAGTGTTCCTTTTTCTCCACATCCTCTCCAGCACTTGTCGTTTGTTGATTTGTTGATGACAGCCATTCTGACAGGTGTGAGATGATACCTCATTGTTGTTTTGATTTGCATCTCTTGGATGATTAGTGACTTTGAGCAAGTTTTCATGTCTCTTGGCCTTCCTTATGTCCTCTTTTGAAAAGTATCTATTTAGGTCCATTGTCCATATTTTGATTGGGCTATTTATCTTCCTTTTGTTAAGTTGTATGAGTTCCCTATAAATGTTGGAGATTAAACCCTTATCAGTGATATCATTGGCAAATATCTTCTCTCATGTAGTGGGCCTTCTTGTTGTTTTGTTGATGGTTTCTTTTGCTGTACAGAAGCTTTCTATTTTTATGTCATCCCATTTGTTTATTTTCTCTTTAGAACAGATATATAGACCAATGGAATAGAGTAGAGAACCCAGAAATCAACTCAAACCACTATGCTCAATGAATATTTGACAAAGGAGGCAAGAACATACAATGGAGTCAAGACAGACTCTTCAATAAATGGTGTTGGAAAATTGGACGGATACATCCAGATACTGTTGTAATTGCTAGAGATATAAAAATAATGAGAAAATTGACCAAATAATTCATCACCAGAATGAGAACCCTTTAAAAATGGTGGTATAAATAGTTATAGCCACATAATAAATGTAAAATGTAACTATGGTATTTAAATTAGAAAACATACACTCTTTAACGGTTGTTGTCATAAAAGAGGAAGTAGTGAATGTTCACAATACTGTGCAATAATAGCGGCTAAATTAGACTTGTGGGTGCGGTACCTTCAGGTTAACCTTCACTCCCAATAACCCCAGTCTCCCGTTATGTATGCCCTTGTGGAGCCCCCTTTTCTCACTGAATTAGAAGTGGTTCTGTGTGGCAAAGGATATTTTGTAAAAGGACTTGCAGCATCCTGCTTGGCCTTTTGTAATACTTACTCGTGGCACCCTGAGCAGAGGTGGAAAGAGATAAAGCTCTCGCAGTGGTAGACTAGAGAGATCACATGGGAGACTCAGGAGAGGCTGTTAGACTACCTGAGGGCAGAGAGGTTCCCAAGGAGCCCCAAATCATTCTAGCCCCAGCCTTTTGAAGTCAGCCCGTGGGTGTCACATGCAGCTGGGACAAGCCCTCCTCACTGAGCTCTGCTGAAATTGCAGATTTGTGAGGAGTAAAAGATAGCTTTGGACTGAAGTTGCTAAATTTGGAGTAATCATAGATAGCTGGCACGGAATTTCATATGCTGCCATAAAAGTGGAGGGCTGCTGCAACACAAATCACAGTGTGGGACACTGGCTTGGGGACAGGTGACAGGAAAATCTGGAGGAGCCACAGATGATTATTAGAGAAAGATGTAAAGGCTTTGAGGGGAAAGTGGGTGAAATTAGAAGGACAGTGAGAAACTGTTATATTAGAGTGGAGCAAAATTATGTACCGGCAAAACAATGAAATCTTGTGTTAATCATAAGGAAAATAGAAAATATCATCTAACCCCTGAGGTTCTTGCTAAAGAGGTTTCCAGGTACAGTGTTAAAATTGCCAACTGGCTATGATAAAATATGAGAAGAGCCAGAGGGACTAAAAAGAAAATGTTTAGTTTCCTAATAGAACTTAAAAAAAATACAGGGATTTAGAACAGTTTTTCCAGCCAGCAAAATGCTCTCAAAGAGAAATGGCCTTGGGGCAAAGATAAAAATAGGAGGTGTGGATGTAAAACTCTTTGTTAGGACCCCAGAAAGATTTAAGGTTGTGCTGCAGGTAAACAATAAGATCACCAATTCTATTTACCGCACGCGCACGCCTCGTTGTGTTTCTGAGAAGCTTAGGGGAAGTTCCCCACAATAGCCACACACACAACACAAGATATAAAGGACATGTCTTAGAAAGAAATGTGGGTGTAATTTTTATCTAATGATTTGAATCACAATTCGATGCATAGGAAGCCCACACTATTTTTAAGGGAATAATATCACCATGGACTCTGGGCTTTTATTTTCCACAGTGATAGCTGGAACAGCAATCTGGATAGGACTGCCTTTCCCTCTACCTTCAATACCAAGCAACTTGCCTCCCCTGAGCCCTGGAGCTATAGAGATCTACTGGCTGAAATGTTTAGATGAGTCCCCCCCGCCCCCCTAGTTGAACTGGTTCAACTGATTGGGATGGAAGCAGAGTCTAAAGGCATAGACTGGCAAGTTTGATCACAGAAAGTTCTTGTCATTTGGATCTTTGTGTGGGAGGGAAAGGAGATGTGAGTGCTAATTGTGCTTGATACACAAATGTCTAGTGAGAAACTGAATGCATGTGACAAGTCTCCTCTGCCTTTCAGGCTTGAGTGTATGAGACACAAATGCAAACAGGCATCAGATAGAACTGACAGTGTATGAAACTAGAGAGCACCTTGCCTTTCTCCATCTGTACTATCCTACTTAGTAAGGGTACCCCAAGTATCAAATATAAACCCCATAGGCACATAGAGAAAAAACCATCCATCTAAACTGATCTGTCACTCAAAGAGAGGCTGTCCAGATTAAACAATTAGGATATAAAAACAATCAAATAAATCTGCCAGAGGAAAGAGCTGAACACGAAAATAAAAAGGAAAATAAGACCATGTAAGTAAAACCAAATGTAATGCAGAATAAGACAGTCTGGGGTCTAAAATAATGACTTTAAAAATACATTGATTTTTTATTGATTTCAGAGGGGAAGGGAGAGGGAGAGGGAGAGATAGAAATATTAACGCTGAGAGAGAATCACTGATTGGTTGCCTCCTGCACGTCCCCCACTGGGGATTGAGCCCACAACCCAGGCATGTGCCCTGACTGGGAATTGAACCTCGACCTCCTGGTTCATACATCGATGCTCAACCACGGAGCCACACCAGCCGGGCTAAAAATCATGATTTTTTAAATATATTTTATTGATTTTTTACAGAGAGGAAGGGAGAGGGATAGAGAGTTAGAAACATCGATGAGAGAGAAACATCGATCAGCTGCCTCCTGCACACTCCCTACTGGGTATGTGTCCGCAACCAAGGTACATGCCCTTGACCGGAATCGAACCTGGGACCCTTGAGTCCGCAAGCTGATGCTCTATCCACTGAGCCAAACCGGTTAGGGCGATTTTTTAAAATATAAAATTCAGTAGATGAATCATAGGAGATAGCCACTAGGAGAAGTTCATGTTGAAACACGAAAATTGAACTGGAACGTCCTGAATTCCCAGGTTCTTGTCTCCATGGTTTTGAAGAATGAAGCCATGGACAAAAGTGTTAGGTGAAAATTACAGAAACTTTATTGCAAGCAGAATCTACTTCTAAAACCTAATTCTAAGGCTAAAACTCTGTCCCTCCTGGACAGACAGAGGGGTCCTGAGAAAGGTGACTGCTGCTTTCTTTGTCTTGAGGCATTACATAGGCTGCAGTTCTTTGTCTGAACCTGACCTCTTCTTATTGGTCATTGTGCTACATAGAGTTAGTTTCAAAGCTCAAAGCCCACGTGGTGTTCCCATTTTCTCTCCCCCTTATCTTGTTGGTTGGAGTCACTTTTGATTTATCTTGTAGCTCTCCCAGTTGCGCTGGCAGAGAAAGCCTTATCTTATGGCCCGCCCAGCTACTCAGGTCAGGGCTACTTTTGGCCTAACTTATGGTCACTTTAATTGCTTAGGCCTGAGATGCCTTTTGGTTTATGGCTGTCTTTAATTGTACAGGCCAGATATATTTCTGTTTGCCTATTCCATTTCTCTACTCTCTGTACAAGTAAGATAAACATCCTGGTGTTTTTAAGTCTCCATTATGTATTCCTTCCCCCATAGACCCCTTTCATTCCTAAAACTTTCTAATCCTGCCTCATTAAACTAGCTAGCTAACACTTTCAATGTGCAACATGTAGCTCCCAGCAGAGTGCTGAAAGATAAAGAAAAGGAATCACAAATAAAAAAGATAAAATACTTGGAAGACTAAATCAGACGACTTATGGTGATCCAAAATTTTTTTTTTAAAAGAGAAAAAGTATAAAGGAAAGGCAGTAATCAAACAATTAGAGGGAAACTTCTCTAAGCTGAGAAAAGATGTACGTGCAAAATTTAAAAGCTTCACCAAGTTTCAATCTGGGTGGGTAAAAAAATTACATGAATCTGGACATAGCTTGACACGTGGACTGGACATCTAGACATGACTTCAAAGGAAACATTGATCTGTTGTTCCAATCATTTGATTGTATTCATTGATTGATTTCTGTATGTGCCCTGACGGGAGATGGGACCCGCAACCTTGGTATATCAGGACGATGCTCTAACCAGCTGAACTACCTGGTCAGGGTTTCACATTTCCCATGTACAGAAAATACATGTAAAATGACCACTTAAATAAACAAATAAGCAAAGGTATATTAAAGTGTGGCGGGGGGAGATGAAAAAAAAAGTAAATAACTTGTGAAATGAACCTTGTGACATAAGTAATTTGCAAATAATAGCAAATTCACCTGGATTGTGTGATATGAATACCAATGAAGAACTGTTTAAATAAGAGAGGAAATTTCTATTAGCCAATAAATTATCCAGAAAAACCTAAGAATGTAAGGAATATAGGGGTAGGGGAGAGGAAAGAAGTACAAACATTTTACAGGTCTTAGCTGGGGGTGGGGCAAAGGAAGAGAAAGTAGAATAAAATATTCTAGCAATAGAATCTAATAGGGAAAAAACCAAAAGGAATTAGGGAACATTCTGCATTGTGAAGAAAACAGAAATCCTCAATGCAGAAAATAATGGGTATCTTGTGCATAAAATATTAAAGTCATCAGTTTGAGATTAAACAGTAACATAAGTAAACTGAAAAATAACAGTAAAAGGGAGGAATGAAATCATGTACATGTAATATTAAAACTAATATGAACTCAGGATTGTTTTACTGGTTTCAAATAAGAATGTTAATATCTGGATTCAGATGATGTGTGTGTGCACACATGCATTTAAAATGATATTTAGTTTTAAATGTTAAAGAGGAATGGATAAAAGGATACCAGTTCATGTAAATAAAAAGCAGGAATGATGATACAAATAACCAGAAAGGATAGAATTTAAGTTTAAGGACATTGAACCAGATTAAAAAAAATACTGTACAATGGTAAGAGTTTTTATGCTAGGTCATTAGCTGTGATGTTGGTTAGCACATACACACTTAGTGAAGTTTTTTTCAGTTTTGACTCATACCATGTGTCTGAAAGCAGAAGATGGACATCTCAGTTCAGCAAGAGAGAGTTAATTCACTCTTGCCCTGGCTTTTTATTTTATTCTAGCCCTCAATGGATGATGCCTGCCCAGCTTGGAGAGGGTCACTTGTTTTACTTTGTTCACCAATTCAAATGCTAATCTTTTCTGGAAACACCCTCACAGACACACCCAGAAATAATGTTTTACAAGCTACCTGGGCATCCATTGGTCCAGTCAAATTAACACATAAAATTAACCATCACTTGTGGATTATAGAGAACAACATAGACTGCTGAAAAGGGACAGACCCAAAGACTGAGAAACAGCGATCAGGCTATCAATCCCCAGAAGGAAAGTAGGGGAGGGCAGGGGTAAGGGGAAGAGATCAACCGAAGGACTTGTATACATGTATATAAGCCAAACCAATGGACATGGACAACAGGGGGATGGGAGCATGACTTTGTGTGTGTGTGGGGGGGAGGTTGGGGGTTAATGGGGGGGATGAGGACACATTTGTAATACCTTAACTAATAATAATAATAAAAAATTTTAAAAAAATAAATAAATAAGTGGAACAAAACAAAACAAAAAAGATAAGCGATGACTAGCGTGGGTGAGGATGTGGAGAAAAGGGAGCCCTTTTTTGCATTGCTGGTGGGGATGGAAATTCATGCAGCCATTATGGAAAACAGTATGGAGGCTCCTCAAAAAATTAAAAAATAGGACTACCAAAAAAAAAAAAATTAACCATCACAATCATGTTCTAAGACTTACTGTAAAATGCTCTACTGTTTTAATTCAGCTTCTTAAATGAGAAGGATGAGAACTGCATTAAATGCACACATTTCCAAACACCAACGTGTGGAAAATACGCCTTAAAATTGAATAATACAGAGATCATAGTAAGAGAACTTCTCATTTCCATCACCTTCTAGAGCAGTGGTTCTCAACCTCCTGACTCTTTAAATACAGTTTCTCATGTTGTGACCTAACCATAAAATTTTGTTCATTGCTACTTCATAACTGTAATGTTGCTACTGTTATGAATTGTAATGTAAATATCTGATATGCAGGATGGTCTTAGGTGACCCCTGTGAAAGGGTTGTTCAACTGCCAAAGGGGTCGCGACCCACAGGTTGAGAACCACTGGTAGGACATCTGTAAGTGGCAGCAATGCATATTCAAGTCAATCTCCCAATATAAACTCTGCATGTGTATAAAATAATAGGAAAAATCATCATGTCCAAAATGTCAAAAATGTTGTCCATTTTTCTTTTTTGATTAGAATTCTGCAGTGATTTTGATGAGGTTCTAAGTTATATCCTCTTTGTTCAATTATAAAATAAGTACATCTGTTTACAATGAACCATAGTCCAGGAAAAAAAAAATGTGTAGACCACATTTCTTTTTACTGCTAATCAGAAGAGAAAAAACATTTGATGTATAGAATCACAGCTTTCAGAGCCGGAAGAAACCCCAGACATCAGCTAGCTCAAGCCTCACGGCAGATGAGCAGCTCAGAACCCAGGGGTTGATGTGCCTGAAGACTCAGAGCTACTTCATGGCAAAGCTTTATGCTTTCGAGATCCTCAATCTAGGACACTCTCCATTGGCACCCATTATAATGAGCACCCACAGGAGTTGATGATATTGCTCCTATTGTCACGAGGATAAATAAAATACTTTTAAATGTATAAATTGCCACACAACCCTTATTTTTGACTGTTACGTATATGTCTGAGGTGCTCAGAAATTTCAGGGAGTCCAAAAATGTCACAAGAAAGCATAATACCATGTTATATACATAAATGCATTCTTTATAAGATATTAATTCAAATACTAATTATAACTGTTATATCATTGATTTTAAAAGATAAAAATGTCTTCAATAGAAATCATTCATGGGACTCACACACAATCAGAAGTCTAACCCAAGTATTCAATGATGGGTGCAAAATAAAGAATCTTCGGTGCCCGTGATGGCAGTGCTGACACAGTATGTACCACGTGTTTCTGTTCTTGAAATCTGAACTAATTCTTTGTGAGGTTCATCCTTTGTGATTCTACTATCCCTAATAATTTCCTTAGCGAGGAATCAATATGCAATATGAAAAAATGTCCACTCTGCTCAAAGGATATTGAGCCTTTGATGATCACAAATGTGACAGAGAAAGGGCATTGTAATAAAAATTTGCTACAGTAATAAAACAAAACTGTAAATTTAATGCCAACAAATCTTCCAGGGTCAGGAACCAGCCAGGCAAAAGCGTTTAATGAGTATGTGCATAAAGGGAAAACTACTTATTAAATCGCTCATAAAGCCAAGGAAATTACTTCCCTTTCACAAATCTTTGAGTTTTACTGTAGAGCTATATCTAACATATCTATTGCCCCTCATAGGTTTCAAGGTTATTCCATGAAGATCCATGCTACGAAAATATGCTATAGAATGATTGCTACTTTATTTCTTTTTAATAGGTTCAGATAAAGAATTTCTATCTACATCATGGATTTTATACATTTTCGTTATAACACATGGTGTTCTGACCTTGATTTCAGAATAAGAAGTTTTCAAAACATTGACAGTTTGCTTTCTGTGCTAAGGTATTAATTGTGTGAATAAGCAGAGATTGAATTGTTCTACATATTCAGTTTGCAAAAAAACAATCTTTTCAAAAATGAATTTAGCTCAGCTTCCTCTGGCCATTGAGCCAACCAATGGAGTGTGTGAAATGGTGTCAAGCAGAGGCCTGAGGCAGAGCCCAAAGTTACAGGGTGTCATTTAAACAGCGCACTGCCAGCTACCTTCTCAAGCCACAAGCTGTATTACACAGTTGGCCCATTTTTTTAGCTTGGGAACAACTATTTTTCCTTAGACAAAAAACATCAAAGCATTTCTCATTTAATAATAATTTTTATTTTCAACAACATACTTGTTTGAATGGGCAGGTAAGGCGGAAGCATGGGCTTCATTGTTATGGCCTAAAGAAAGACTTGAACCTACATACTCTCAGCTGTGCCCTCCCCCTCCCCATCCCTCCACACCTTTGTAACTATAAAAGTACTCGGCGACGTAGAACCACTTGTGATTCTTTTGCATTCTTAAAAACTACTAAGAAGTGTGAGCCGCTGGCGTGGCTCAGTGGCTGAGTGTTGACCTATGAACCAGGAGGTCATGATTCTATTCCCGATCAGGGCACATGCCCAGGTTGTGGGCTTGATCCCCAGTGTGGGGTGTGCAGGAGGCAGTCAATCAACGATTCTCTCTCGTCATTGATGTTCCTATCTCTCTCTCCCTTTCTGATATATATATATATAAAATCAACCTTAGTTAAAATGTTACCAGGGTCAAGGCACTTAAATTGGTTTGCTTTCTCTCCACCTGTCCATCGTCGCTCCATGTTTGAGAGGGAACCCAGAAAGAACACTCTAAAATAATTATATCCAAAGAAGAGTGAGAGAATAATGTTAGAATTTGAACCTTAGAGTGGGAAAGGATGGTGGGACTGGAGTAGAGAAAGGAGCATGGGTGAATAGGTCTGTACTTAGGTGTAGGGTTTGGGAGGGGAAGAAACAAGGATTGAATTATGCTGCTGGTAAGCAAGAAGACCTGAGACTAGGACATGGTAAAAAACGGGGTAGAAAAATTTGAAGCATTTTGAAAAGCTTAGCAAGGAAGTACATAGATTTCTTCCTGGAAAAGTTCTGAAAATATATCTAAGATATAAATCCTAGCAAATGGTTTCTCTTCTGTGATAAACTTAGCTTTAAGTGAAAGATGCATCTCTTTAGAGCAGTGGTTCTCAACCTTCCTAATGCCGTGTCCCTTTAATACAGTTCCTCATGTTGTGGTGACCCCCAATTTCATTGTTACAAATTGAACATAATTAAAGCATAGTGATGAATCACAAAAACAATATGTAATTATATATGTGTTTTCCGATGGTCTTAGGCAACCCCTGTGAAAAGGGTCGTTCGACCCGCAAAGGGGTCACGACCTACAGGTTGAGAACCGCAGCTTTAGAGTTAAAGTGCTTTTAAAGAAATTGCATGTTAAATCTTCCTTGGTGGGTTTTAACAGGAGTGCCAACTATTCCCACTAGACTACGTTAGTCACTATTGCTTTCATAAAAATTCACATCCAGAAGGGACCAACTCCTGCCAGTGTTTCTTTGCTGGCTAACAAATCACCTGCTGGCTGACAAACGACCCTTACTTCATTGCCCCTGGTTGATTATATCCTAAGTGGTTTTCTTCTCCTTCGTCTTTTTATCATTTCATTCAAGGAACTAGATCATTTGTCCTGCAGAGTTTTTCATGGTTTGGCTTTTGTTCATTGTTGAACAGTGCTTTCTAACATGTTCTTCTAGCCCCTATATTTTTGGTAAATTGGGACTTAGATATGGAATCATGATTACATTACTGTTTAATTTTGAAGACTACTTAATAGGTAGTCATTTTTTTTCTTTCCTCTGAAAGCGCAAAATGTCTGGTTTTCTCTTTTATTGTGAAATTAACAGCCATTTAGAATTATTGCTTAGATCTGTTAATTTATTAAGAATTGTAAACCATGATATTCCAATTCTATATTTCGTTTTCATTCATTGGCTGGAATGAGTCTACAAAGAGAGACATTCCCTCATTGATTATTTTGGTTACTCTGAGGTGAGGTACAATATATATAATATGAGGATAAGTGTTTGAGTAGTTTTCTTTATTAACCAGTTTTCAAATCCTGAGTAAATTACTGATATCCTTCAAAGGAAACAAAAACATTTTATTTATTTAAAAATTTTATTATTGAAAGTATTACATATATCCTCCTCCACCCCATTGACCTCTTTTAGTCCAGGCCTTCACCAGCCTATTGTCTGTGTCCATGGGTTATGCATATATGCATATAATTTCTTTGGTTGATCTCTTTTCACCCAGCTTATTTTAATTTACATTTAATTCTTTAATGTAACCAAAGATGTTTTTCTTTAATGTGGCAGATTCTGTGGGTTGGCTTATTCTACAACAATGCCCCAAGTCTGTCCTGTCATTTCTCTGCTGTCAAGGTTAGAAGCTGATGCTGCTTGGTATCTTAGGCTCCTCTGCAGCTTGGAGGCCATATGACTCTGGTCGGACTATAGGGAAAGTCCATGGGCAAGGCATCCTTTCTGAATAAAGACAAAAGCCTGTTAAAAACAGGTAAATAAAAACCTGCAAAGCCCCATTTCTCTGTGCCCCTTTCCCCTTCTCTCTTGCCTACAAATGTGGATCTTATGCCTTCAGTTTCTGCAGCCATCCTGCAATGATGAGGATAAAAAGCACACACTGAGGATGAAGGAGCAGAAAGGTAGACAGAGAGGGGATTGTGTCCTCGAGCACCTGGAATGGAGCAAATTACACTCCACCAGACTTATGTGAAAAGGTAACCCTCCACATGTGTAAGCTACCATGTCACCAGCCTGTTGTTTCTTAACCCTGAAAGCAATCCTAACACGCGTGGGGAGCAATGCGTGTATTTTTCTTCCATAGGTTATGGCCGGTGGTACCATCACTTATCTTTTCCCCCTCAATTAAAATGCCATCTGGAAAATGTATTAAATTATCATATATAGTGAGAACTATTTTTGGATTCTTTATTCTGTTCCACTGAGTTGTCTTGCTGGTTCCATGTCATTAGCATATTGATTTGATTACAATGACTTAATTTGTACACATACACAGACTATTGTGACTTCCATTGCTTTGGACATGAAAGAGTACTTCAAACCTATTCCCCCTTGCAAGGAAATCTGAAGTGTTCATCAGAATAGTTTCTAAGAGCTCAGACCAAGGTATCACAGGGGTGGCGCTCCTGAGGCAGGGAATTCCAGCAGGCTGTGTAGTGACAGCAGCACTGCTTTGTGGAGGTTGTGTAGTGACAGCAGCACTGCTTTGTGGAGGTTGTGTAGTGACAGCAGCACTGCTTTGTGGAGGCTGTGTAGTGACAGTAGCACTGCTGTGTAATGACAGCAGCACTGCTTTGTGGAGGCTGTGTAATGACAGCAGCACTGCTTTGTGGAGGCTGTGTAGTGACAGCAGCACTGCTTTGTGGAGGCTGTGTAGTGACAGCAGCACTGCTTTGTGGAGGTTGTGTAGTGACAGCAGCACTGCTTTGTGGAGGCTGTGTAATGACAGCAGCACTGCTTTGTGGGTTGTGTAATGACAGCAGCACTGCTTTGTGGAGGCTGTGTAATGACAGCAGCACTGCTTTGTGGAGGCTGTGTAATGACAGCAGCACTGCTTTGTGGAGGCTGTGTAGTGACAGCAGCACTGCTTTGTGGAGGCTGTGTAGTGACAGCAGCACTGCTTTGTGGAGGCTGTGTAATGACAGCAGCACTGCTTTGTGGAGGTTGTGTAATGACAGCAGCACTGCTTTGTGGGTTGTGTAATGACAGCAGCACTGCTTTGTGGAGGTTGTGTAATGACAGCAGCACTGCTTTGTGGGTTGTGTAAGACAGCAGCACTGCTTTGTGGGTTGTGTAACGACAGCAGCACTGCTTTGTGGGTTGTGTAATGACAGCAGCACTGCTTTGTGGGTTGTGTAAGACAGCAGCACTGCTTTGTGGAGGTTGTGTAATGACAGCAGCACTGCTTTGTGGAGGTTGTGTAATGACAGCAGCACTGCTTTGTGGGTTGTGTAAGACAGCAGCACTGCTTTGTGGGTTGTGTAATGACAGCAGCACTGCTTTGTGGGTTGTGTAAGACAGCAGCACTGCTTTGTGGGTTGTGTAACGACAGCAGCACTGCTTTGTGGAGGTTGTGTAATGACAGCAGCACTGCTTTGTGGGCTGTGTAACGACAGCAGCACTGCTTTGTGGAGGCTGTGTAATGACAGCAGCACTGCTTTGTGGGTTGTGTAATGACAGCAGCACTGCTTTGTGGAGGCTGTGTAACGACAGCAGCACTGCTTTGTGGGTTGTGTAATGACAGCAGCACTGCTTTGTGGGTTGTGTAATGACAGCAGCACTGCTTTGTGGGTTGTGTAAGACAGCAGCACTGCTTTGTGGATTGTGTAGTGACAGCAGCACTGCTTTGTGGAGGCTGTGTAGTGACAGCAGCACTGCTTTGTGGAGGCTGTGTAACGACAGCAGCACTGCTTTGTGGAGGCTGTGTAGTAACAGCAGCACTGCTTTGTGGAGGTTGTGTAACGACAGCAGCACTGCTTTGTGGTCAGGGAATTTTCATTTTAGCCCTTGTCAAGTTTCTGAAGCTACACATGTTCTCTCATTTTCTCAGTCTCTTATTGACTCATCCATACAATTAGGGTTGTCAATATATGATCCCTGGAGTCCCATACAGTTCCAACCGTCTATGTGTCCATGAATCTCTGGACTAGACATTTCTCTATAACTATTAAATTGTTTCTCTTTATAGTAATGAAAATGTCTGTAGTTGACATCCATCATCTTCAAATAAAACAAGTTGCCTGTATACTTCTGTTTGATACTAAAAATCAAATGCCCATGTTAACTTTATTCTCCTCCCATTGTTTGGAGAGTACTTGGTGACCTGGAGAGGAGGATAAATCGAATCTGTCTTGGCTCACCTATGGGTGGCTGCACACAAGCCTTCACCTTGGTAGGTAGGCCGTCAGCTAAGCAGTTGCAATTCTGAGAAAGAATGTTGGGCTCACCTGGGATTCGAATGTGCATAGCTACATGGATGGCCTGGACCACTCAGACGTTGCCATTTCTTTCTGTCCTGCACGTTGTCCTAGTAACAGTTCAGTTGTCTTCTCACACAAGCAAACATTATTTTTTGAACAAAAGGTAAAAGCATATACTCTCCCAACAGTCCTTCTCATCTACAGTATGAGATAAATTATATTCAGATTATAAGTTTGTACATTGTATAGTTCTTATTCTATAATATCTTTAAATGCTGACTTAAAATGAATATGAAAAATAATCAAGAATTGAGAGGGGCACACTTCCTTCTTTCATTCAACTAATTGCACCATTGACGCTGGTTGTCCAGGTCTTCCTAAAAAGAAGACATTCGATCCTCTTTATTGTCTAATAATTGAATTCAGTTGATGCTAGTTTTCTATGGCTCTTCCCTAGGGTTCAGACAAATGGATCGACTAGGAGATTGAGTCATTGAAAATGTATTTCCCTTTGTTTAACTTCAGGTTAGCTGGGAAACTTTGGCTATTAATTCATCTTCAAATTTAATTTAAAAAAATGATAACTAGTGACCTCAATTCAAATCATTTGTAGAACCTCAAAGCCTCATAAATATGGATTATAATAGGAATAATGATTTATAGATAATAGGCTTTTTCTCTTTCTCTGGAATGTTCTTATAGTTGAAGAAGTATTACATGTCGGACACGCTGAATTCTATTCTGTCATCTGTCTACTTGTCTGCCACTTTAGATGTGACTTTGCTTAAGTCCTTGATGTTACCACTGTCCTAGGAAAACATAACCCAGAGAGATGGTGTGCAAAGTGGAAATATATAGACACAGACTTGATTCTATTTTTCACTTATTAAGAGGTTAAACTACTAGGGAGCTGATTTCCTGGTTTTCCTTTTCTGAGTTCAATAATAGGCAATAAAGAGGGTCTGATGTCTTTTTCATTTCCCACCAGGTGTGTGAAAGTCTGTGGAAGTGCCTGCTATTAGTGCGCATTTGGGAAAGAGGAATTGGAAAGCTGAAAGTGAACAAACTGTAGAGTTGATGGATGTGATGTTCACAAAATTGCCCCACCATTGTCAGTGATATGATCGTTAGACTAGCTGTAGAGAGCTGGATAAAGTATAATGCAAAGTTACAAACATCACTAACGGGGCCGGTGAACAAGGATGCCTTTCTGGAGCTGCTGGCAGGCATGCTCACACTGGAGGCACACCACATAGCCAGTCCCTAGACTCTGGATTCTTCATGCCATAACTTACTAGTTTTGTGACATTAGAGAGGTCATGTGGCCTTTCCATACTCATTTTCCTCATCTGTGAAAGGTTAAAATGAGACTAATAATGATGCCTCATTTAGAGGGTGCTTATGAAAGGCATACACAGTTCTTAGGGTAGTGTCTGTACAGGAGTAACTTTCCGTAACTGTTGACATTGTCTCCAGAACCAGACCTACTTGTCTCAGTGAGTTGGACACAGGGCCAGGAGAGGTCACCAAGAAGCTGTCTCACTAGCAGCGAGGCCAGAGATTCTGCTTCCCCTCTTGTGGGAACAGTATAATCCTGGCATTCCTGATTCTGGCTGGTGTGTGAAAAAGTAAAGAGGAAAAACAGAGTATTTGCTCTGTCTTCTCCTCCAACTATCTGAGGGGCTTCCAGTGGTAGGAATAGTAAGTGGTACAAGAAACTGATGAGCTAAGGTATCCTATATAATAAAAGCCTGATATGTTAAGTATCTGATTGTCTGGTCGGCTGTTCAACCAATCAAAGCATAATATGCTAATGATATGCTAAGGAGGCTCAACCGTTCGCTATGACATGCACTGACCACCAGGGGGAAGATGCTCTGACCAGTAGTTTAGCTTGCTGCTGGGGTCCGACTGATCGGGACTGAGCGAGTCGGGCCAGACACACCCTGGAGCCCTCCCGCAGTCCCTCCTCAACTGGCCAACCTCCTGCATCCTTCCCCAGCCCTGAATGTGCACTCGTGGGGTCCCTCGGCCTGGTCTGTGCCCTCTTGCTATCCGGGACCCCTTGGGGAATGTCAGAGAGCTGGTTTCGGCCCGATCCCATAGGCCAGCTCGAGGACCCCACTGGTGCACAAATTTGTGCACTGGGCCTCTAGTAGTAAATAATTCATAATCTCTACTTTCCCTCCCTTCCTATCCCATGCTGTTCAAAGCTTGTAAAGTAGATTAAATAATGCATAGAATATGTGGAATTGGAAAAAATTATAGAGTGTTATTGTAAAATGGCATGATTCCTACTTACTTACAACTTTTTCCTAGAAAACCTATACAAAGTACTACATACTTTAAAGCTTTTGGAAACATTGTATACATGATTTATATTTAAGAAAACACATGGAGACATAACCTATCTTTCCCAACAACACAAAATTATTAAGTGGAATGTAAACAACAGCGCCATTAATCAACACTGCCTCTAACAAGAAGTGATGCTTTATTTAATAATTCTTATGTGTGTGTTATATTGCTCGGGGGTGTTGTCTAGGAAGTTTCTTTAATTGTTTATATTTTCTTGACGTAAGTATATTAATAATGCATAGAATATTCTTTTAAATTTCAGAGGCTTATGAAAGGATTTTATAATTGAACACACACAAGAAGCATAGCATATTTTTCTTATTTTTTTACTTCCCACAACACAGTGATTGTAGGCTACATTTTAAAATTTATGATTGATATATTTCTAGAGATTAATTTATTCTAAGAATGATATTTCCTATGTTCATTGATTGTAGGTAAAAAGGTTGTAAGTTATATTGTGAGAATAAAGAGGGTAACAGAGATATAGGGAAAATGTGGTAAGCAATTTAAGACATTTTAAAACATTCTACTGTATTTACACTGATAAAATACAAAATAATTTTACTATTTTAATTGCTTTAGGAAAAGTACTAGAGAAATATTTTTCTAAATATCCTTTTTAAAAGGATAGTAATTTTAGGTAGTCTACAAAAAAGATGGTTTCATTAATGTCCCAATTATAATAATAAATGGATGACTATATATAAGAACTAATTTTTACTTCCAGATTGATGTCCTATATAATAAAAGCCTAATATGCTAAGTATCTGGTCCTCCAGTTGGCCATTCAACCAATCAAAGCATAATATGCTAATGATATGCTAAGGCTGCTCAACTGCTCACTATGATGTGCACTGACCACCATGGGGCAGACAGTCAACCAGTCAACCACTCGCTATGACATGCACTGATCACCAGGGGGCAGACGCTTGGACCGGTAGGTTAGCTTGCTGCTGGGGTCCAGCCGATCAGGACTGAGCGAGACAGGCTGGACACACCCAGCAGTCCTCCTGCGGTCCCTCCCTGGCTGGCCAACCTTCCACGCCCCTCCCTGGCTCCAATAGTGCAACTATGGGGTCCCTTAGCCTGGCCTGAACCCTCTCGCAATCTGGGACCCCTAGGGGGATGTTGGATAGCTGGTTTCAGCCCAACAGTGGAATGACCAGTCGTTATGATGTGCAGTGACCACCAGGGGGCAGACACTCAATGCAGGAGCTGCCCCCTGATGGTCAGCGTGCTCCCACAGGGGGAGCGCCGCTCAGCCAGAAGCCGGCTCACAGCTGGCGAGTGCAGTGGTGGTGGCAGGAGCCTCTCCCACCTCCGCAGCAGCCTCTTCTGCCTCTGCAGCAGTGCTAACGATGTCCAACTGAGGTCCATGGGGAGCGGGCCTAAGCTGTCAGCTGGACATTCCCCAAGGGCTCCCAGACTGTGAAAGGGCGCACACCAGGCTGAGGGACCCTCCCCACCCCTGAGTGCATGAATTTTGTGCACTGGGTCTCTAGAAATATAATATTTACTTGAGGATTCAATGACCTCAAAACAATTAATATTTTAAACATCTTACAAAATTCACAAGGAAAACTGACATTTGTTCACATAATGTCATTGAAAAGCCTGAAGTGCTGTTTTGGGATTCTCCAAGCAGCTGTTGCAGATGATCCTGTCTCCTAGAAGAAATGCTAGGAGAATAGCATTGGCTGCTGGGAATTAACTCACACGTTCTACACTTTCTGCTGAGTAGTGCTTCCCAGTGCCTAATGCCACAACCGTTAAATAACAAGTAACAGTGAAGGCGATGTGTGAGGTTTCATTAGTCTATGAAATGATGGAGTAGATGAAACAGAAGGAAACAAATTGTTGTTTGAGGGGAAAGAAAAGAATAAATCTCAACGAGAGAATCCAAAGTGAGCTAATCATTTTTACAAATGGGCCAAGAATCCGGGCCTGATTCTGTAAATCTCCTCTCAATGGTCAGCTCCTCATGAAATACGTTCTGGTCTCTCGGTTTGAATTAATTTTCTTATTTTGCCCTTTCCCAGCCCCACTCGCTGCACCTCTATTTATCACTTGATTCATTTGGATTCAGATATTAATTGTTTATAGATCTGGGTCTGTTCTAGCCTATAAATATCTTGGATGTAGAGGAAATGTCTTATTTAACTTTGCATGCTTTAATCCTCACAAGAAAAATTGTGTGTCATAGCTAGCATACTGAAAAAAACTAATAAAATTAAATAAAAAAGTAGTATTTTAACTGTGAGGTTTTTTTTACTCAAGTCCATCAAATTAAACAATGAAAGAGAAAATCTCAAGAAAGCATTTTTAAGACTTCTTCTAATTAAGAGACAAAGTTATAAGATTAATTAAATCCGTATTTTTCTCAATATTCACCAGGCTGAACGGCCTCTTGTGTGGGCTGAAAAGTGAGTAGTATAGGATACACAATGAAGCAATCAAGAGGAATTATCAAAAAAATAAATGAGCTGCTCACATAAATGCCAAATGACCTAATTTGAATTTTTCTGTAATAAAGTTTATTAAGAAACAATATTATCAGGAACCTCTGTGAGCAAGACATTAATGTCAGACATGGAGTCTAAGAAGTTGGCAAAATTTTCTCAAACTTATCTAGGAAGAGAGACACAAGCCAATGACATAGTGTAGTAAGGGCTACAAATGCAATAATGTAAGCTGATTAGAAATTGAGGAAAGACTGAAATGCATTTATTAATCATAAGCATTTCTTAAAATCTATAAAAAGTTTGATGAATTGCTGCATGAATATAGAGAAATCAGTGGTCTAACATGCCTGAGCAAGGAAGTCTTGTCAAGTTTCAATGAAAAGAAGAAAATTGAGTTGGCACTTGATCCAAGTTTTATCAGGTCAGAGGGGTGGTATTTTGGGCAGAAGAAATCACATCAAGAATGGTGCTGTGATGTGGGTGTGTCAAGGACAGAAAGAGAGGCGGTGTAACTGGCAGTGAGGTGCTGTAGATGACTTCGTTTTAAAAATCAATTAAGTAATTAATTTTTTACTGTTGACAGTAATATAGAAGTCTCCCATTTTCTCCTCCTTTGCCCTCCTCCACCCACCTCCTGCCCCACCCCAGGCCTTTCCTACACTATTGTCTGTGTCCATAAGCTATGCCTATCCTATCTAATAAAAGAGAAAAATGGTAATTGGCGTACAACGATACCCTTTTCATTGGCTAATCAGGGCTATATGCAAATTAACTGCCAACTAAGATTGGCAGTTAACTGCCAACAAGATGGCAGTTAATTTGCATATGTAGGCACAATGCAGGGAGGCGAAAGGGAAAGCAGGAAGAAGCCCCCTGCCACTGACAGTGATCGGAAACCCAGGGGGGAGCTAAGAGCTGGGGGGCAGGGCAAAGGCAGCCCTGGGGCTGCCTTTGCCCTGCCCCCCAGCCATGATCGGAGAATCAGGCGCCTTTTCCGCCCTGGCCAGTGATAGCAGGAAGTAGGGGTGGAGCCAGCGATGGGAGCTGGGCACGGTCGAAGCTGGCAGTCCCAGGAGCTAGGGGTCCCTTGCCTGGGCCTAAAGCAGAGCCCACGATCGCGGGGCCGCTGCAGCTGCGGGTCCCCGCTGCCCGAGCCGGACGCCTAGGCCAGAGGCATTAGGCCTGGGCAGGGGCGGAGCCTGAAACCACGGGGAGCTGGGGGTCCCCTGCCCAGGCCTGACACCTCTGCCAGAGGCCTCAGGCCTGGTCAAGGGGCCGATCCGGTGATTGGTAATCGGAGGGTGATGAGGGTCAACTCCTCTGGCCGAGGCATCAGGCCTGGGTGGGGGGCGGAGCCGGGGATTGGGGGGATATGATGGTCCCCTTGCCCAGGCCCGAAGCCTGGGTCAGAGGCGTCAGGCTTGGGCGGAGGGTGGAGCAAGCGATCAGAGGGAGATGGGGGTCCCCTGCCCAGGCATGATTCCTGGGCCAGAGGCCTCAGGCCTGGGCGGCGGCCAGAGCCAGTGATCAGGGGGAGATGGGGGTCCCCTGTCCAAGCCTGACACCTCTGGCGGAGGCGTCAGGCCTGGGCAAGGGGCCGATCAGGTGATTGGAGGGTGATGGGGGTCTACGCCTCTGGCCGAGGCATCAGGCCTGGGCTGGGGGCAGAACCAGTGATGGGGGGCAAGGGGCCGATCCTGCGATTGGAGGGTGATGGGGGTCAACGCCTGAGGGCTCCCAGTATGTGAGAGGGGGCAGGCTGGGCTGAGGGACACTCCCCTCCCCACACACACCCAGTGCACGAATTTCGTGCACCGGGCCCCTAGTATGCATATATGTTCTTTGGTTAATCTCTTCCTATGCCCTCCATCCTCCTCCTCCTTGAGATCTGTCATTCTCTTCTATACATTCATGTCTTTGGTCCTATTTTGTCCATTAGTTTATTTTGTTCATTAGATTCCATGTGTAGATGACTTCTGAGCAGATATGTAGGATACTATGAAAAGGATTATGAAAATACTAGAGGCCCAATGCATGAAATTGGTGCAAGGGGCTTGGCCCTCGCAGCCCTGGCTTCATCTGGAAGATTGTCTGGAAGGATGCCTGGAAGGTTGTTTGGCTGTCCAGTCTAATTAGTATATTATGCTTTTATTATGAAAATATAGTTCTGATGTAATGGGATGGATGCATCAAAGCAGGGACAACTGCTAGAAGCCCTTGTCCTGGTGAGAAATTATGAATAATGGACTAGAGTAGCAGCAGTGAAAAATAAAAAAAAGAGGGAGGAGATAATGAGAGAATCCAAGAGATTATTAATCTTTCTAGCTTTAGTGGCAAATGAATTACAAGATTCTTTATACAGCTACAGAGAACACAGGGGATGGAGACTGTTAAGGGAGAGGGGCTAGAAATATCCCATTTGGTGGAAGTTAACTTGGACATGACTGTGAAAAATTTGAGAAAGGGATAGAAGACATTTGTCTACATGGACCTGGGCCTTGGTAGAGCTTTTGGGACTGGAGACAGATTTGCAGACTCCTCATGGAGGTGGTCATTTAATTGCTGGTGGTGAATTAGCCTTTCAAGGGCTGAGACGGGGAACCTGAAGAGAAAGGAAAGAAGAACTCATTTAAGGTCTATATATATATTGGGTCAGGCTCTTATCTATATTATTTAAATACTAGAGGTCCAGTGCATGAAATCTGTGCACGGGGGGCGGGGGAGGGGGGCATCCCTCAGCCCGGCCTGCACCCTCTCACAGTCCAGGAGCCCTTGGGGAATGTCTGACTGATGGCTTAGGCCTGCTTCCTACGGGCTTCTGGCTGAGCAGTGCTCCCCCTGTAGGAGTGCATTGACCACCAGGGGGAAGCTCCTGCGTTGAGCGTCTGCCCCATGGTGGTCAGTGCATGTCATAGCAATCCGTCATTCTGCTGTTCGGTTGATTTGCATATTAGCCTTTTATTATATAGGATTGTTAAGATTGGAATCCCTGAGAAAACTGTTAACTAAATGAAATGAATGCAGATGAAGGAGAAGCATGCAGGAGAGAAGAGTCTCTAAAAACAAAGTAAGAACAAATTTCGAAGGGAGAAGTGTCAAACACTGCAGTAGGATAAAGACCAAGTACTTTATCATTTAAGGTGATTGTGAATACTCTCCATTTTTATGTGAAAACATAACCAACTCCTCCCTTTGATAGCCCCATTATTCCTCTACTCAGTCTGGAACCATGGAAACATCTTTAGTGCTAAACAGCCCACACAGAATTGGGAAAGAACATTTAGTTGATTGTTGTATCCTATGTTGACTGATTGCCTCCTCTTCTATGCAGATCAGCTGCTGGGGACTCTGGGTGCTCACAGCAGCGGCTGTTGTCACTGCTCCTGCCCCAAGCAGCGTCTAAGCAGAGATGGAGCTTGTAGGGGAGGCACGATTTTACCTCTACCTTCTTAGGGTGTTTTGGCCTGAGAATTAAACAGGCATAGGACAGATTAACAGGAGGAAAATCTTATAAAGTTACATAAGTTTTACATGACACGGGAGCATTTATACAGAAATAAAGACCCAAAGAATGGTAAAACCTAAAGATTTTTGTTGTTGTTGTTAATCCTCACCTGAGGACATTTTTTTCCCATTGATTTTTAGAGAGAGTGAAAGGGAGGAAGAGGGAGAGAGAATCATCTATATGAGAGACACATTGATGGGTTGTCTCCTGCACATGCCCTGACTGGGGCTGGGATCGAACCTGCAACCCAGGTACATACCCTTGACCAGGAATTGAGCCGATGACCCTTTGGTGAGTGGGAGGGCACTCTAACCACTTAGCAACACTGGCCAGGACAAACCTAAAGATTTTCATACCAGGATGAACAAAAGGAGGCAATTGTGGGAAAGTAACTAAAATATATGAGGAGGCGAAAGGAAGATGAGAATTATTTTAACAAGTTCTGCTTGTACAGAATTCTCTCAGCTTTGACTCCCCATCAAAGAATTGTTTCTTTCCTCTCGGGTACAGAAATGGCATCTTTCATATGGAAGTTTTTAATCTTCTGTTTTCAGGAAGTAACAGGGAGAGCAGAACAGCCTTTTTGCATCTGCTGTTTTTTAAGTGCCTTTAGCTCAAAAAATCCTTATGCCAAAGTGGTGTATTTGGGGTTGAATGCCCTGCCCGTCTTCAAATTTGTTTCTCATCCACTGCCTGTTAGATGAATAAGGAACAATGGTGGACCTGAAAGTCTAAGAGGTTTTTTCTTGCTCCTCCCTGAGATTTATTGTAGTTTGTGTTTAGTTAGTGAAGAAAACGGATAGTCAGGATATATTTAATTACTTCATTTTTAATCATATATTTGAGATATTTTAAAGGGTCATTTTTTGGCTGCGATATTACAGGTCCTCTCTGTCGGGAGGAGGGGGAGGAGTTGAAGGACCATGTGGCGAGCAGGAGTGGGGTTGCAGGTGGGGGAGGGCTACAAACCCTTGTACAGGCCCCCCCCCCCCCCATCCAAAAGTAGAACATTCCTTTTGAAACCTCCGTGAGTCAAGATGGCATAAAGGGAAGATTGTCCTCTGCTTTCCGAAAACTCATGTCCCACCACTTCCCTTTCCGAAGGACCTACCTTAGTACTTGCTTTTGTAACTGAAAGAGATCCAAGGAGGATTTTCACTTGTACGAGAGAAGATGTGACCATACTAATGGCAGGGAACACGGAAGAGTCCTTTCTAAGGAACAAGCCAGAGACAAACAAACATGCAAATAACAAAACTAACTCCTGCAGGTTTGTGGCTCAGTCTCCTGTCTGGTTGAAGAGTGAGTGAATTGGGCTTATTATTTTTTGTAAAATGGTATGTACCGTCCTCAAGGGTCACATGTTTTGTTTCTGCCTTTGCTGAGTGCATTCTCTGTGCTCTGTGTGATTATCCTTGCTCAGGAATCCACCATTCTTCTGCTGATGTCTGGGTGCTAGCCTTTCCCAGTGTTTCTTGGAAAAGTAAAAGCAATGATACTTGTTAAACAAATTGCATTTTTCTTTCCTCCCAAGAGCATTTATAAAGACTGTCCAACCTATGAGGGAAGGCGGGGGGTGAAGGGGTAGGAGATCAACCAAAGGACTTGTATGCATGCATATGAGCATAACCAATGGACATAGAGAGAAGGAGGGGGGAGGAGGGTATGTGCTGGGGGGGGGGGGGCGTAGGGATGGCTGGGGAGAGGGATGGCTGGGGGAAAAAGGAGACTTATGTAAGGCTTTAAACAATAAAGAATTAAAATCAAAAAAGGAATGTTTTGCTCCACTCTGAATCATATTGGTCTCCCAATAAGGTAAAAATAGATTTAATAATCTATTTTTTCCAGGTCTGATCAAGTTATTGCTCGATCATATTGCTCATAACAATATTTCAGCCCACTTTAATTTAGAATGCTAGTGTTTGTAATCCTAAAAAGTTATGATTCTATTCAGGAAGACAAAAAGAGTTAAAATGATAAGATGAAGCTCCTTATCTCAAAATACAAGAAAAATAAGATTGTCATTGCCCAATTTTCCTAGAAAGGAGAACCTGAAGCATGGATAAAGTGATAGTGCAGCAATGTGGAAGTGAAACCCAGCCCAGCACGGCCTGGGGGAGGAAGTAGGAAGTGAGCGAGGATGGGTGAAGAGTGGGGATGCATGGCCAGGCTGGCTACCACTTCGTGGCAGGCTGCATAGAACACAGAGGGTCTTAGCAGAGACATTGCTGAACCCAGGGCTGCTCCGGAGGATGACGAAGAGAAACAGACTCTGACTTTGAGCAGCTATGGGAGGGAAGAAGGAGAAATACCTTATTTGCCTAGCTCTCTAATTTT
Source organism: Myotis daubentonii (assembly GCF_963259705.1). Taxonomy (NCBI): domain Eukaryota; kingdom Metazoa; phylum Chordata; class Mammalia; order Chiroptera; family Vespertilionidae; genus Myotis; species Myotis daubentonii. Next base: position 81,897,226 of record NC_081845.1, on the reverse strand, counting down.
TGCTTCCTATTAGTCAACGTTTACCCCCTGTGGGAGTTAACTCTTAACCTCATATTCTGGGATGTGTCATTGGGCTCTTTCTATAGAAGCTCAGAATGTCAAGGTCCCTCCTGTGATGTGATGTTTCATCCGAATTTGGAAGAAGAAGAAGGCAGACACTCTGGTTGTGCAGTAGGTTGGCCTGCCTGACTGTGCACAGCCAAGGGTACAAGGCTTGCCATTCAGAGGGCAAGTGACTGGTTGCCCCCTGATGGGGGATATAGAAGACCCCCCAAAAATCCATTCCAAAATCCATTCAGAATTGGGCCAGTGTGGAGAAGCTGCCAGCACCAAAGGAATCAAAGGAAATGCATAAAAATAACCTGGATCTTTAAAAATAACCACTAAGTAATAGGTAGGGATGAGTAAGAGAGATTCATCAGGAATTCTGTCATGTGTAGGTGAACACAGAAACATGATGATTTTAAGTTGAATTCAAAAAACACAACAAGCCTCTTATTAAAATCAGACTCAAGATTTGGTTTTACAAGAATCAGCCTTTTGAACAGCATGATACTTCACAATATTATTTTGATCCCTTTTCCACATTGGCTTTCATGTCACAGGCTCTGCAATTAATATAGTGAAGAATTTTGTGCTTCAAGGGATATACTGACCACACACTGGGTGAAAAATGATAGCAACATAAGGGTATCCAGCAGAGCTTCCAAAACTCAGTTGCAAAATTTGCAGGAAGTGGTGTATGTGATTAATGCCTTTATGTATTTTTTCTTATTCAAACAATTATCAGCTTAATTTAGAGACTTGAGATTCTATGATGTGTTCCTTGAAACCAGGTTTAAAATTATTATCATGGCCGTGGCTATTGGTAGGAAAATGTCCTTTAAATACATTGTAAGGGGCCATAATTCATCGTCTCAGGTGTACAGCATAGTGATTAGGCCTCTCTATAGCTTATGAAGTGACCACTCCGATGTCTAGCACCCACCTGACACCATTCATAGGCCTTACAATATTGACTATATTCTCTGTGCTGTACTTTCCATTCCTGTGACTATTTTGTGACTGCCAATTTTCACATCTTAATCCCTTCACTTTTTTAACCCAGCCCGCCAACACCCCTCCCATCTTGCAACCATCAATTTGTTCTCTGTATCTAGGAGTCTGTTTCAGTTTTGTTCATGTTTTGTTTTTAGAATCCACATATAAGTGAAATCATTTGGCATTTGTTTTTATCTGACTTATTTCACTTTGCATAATATCCTCCAGATCAGTGGTTCTCAACCTTCTGGCCCTTTAAATACAGTTCCTCATGTTGTGACCCAACCATAAAATTATTTTCGTTGCTACTACTTCATAACTGTAATGTTGCCACTGTTATAAATCGTCATGTAAATATCTGATATGCAGGATGGTCTTAGGCGACCCCTGTGAAAGGGTCGTTCGACCGCCAAAGGGGTCGCGACCCACAGGCTGAGAACCGCTGCTCTAGATCCATCAATGTTGTCACAAATGGCAAAATTTAATTCTTTTTTATGGTTGAGTAATATTCCATGGCATACATGTTCCACTGCTTTATCCATTTATCTATTGATGGACGCTTAGCATGCTTCTGTATCTTGACTATTGTAAAAAACATAGGGGTGCATATATCTTTTCAGATCAGTATTTTGGATTTCTTTGGATAAACAGCCAGAAGTGGAATTGCTGGGTCATATGGTAGTTCTATTTTTAATTTTTTGAGAAAGCTTTGTTTTACATAGTGGCTGTACCAACTTGCAAAACACAAACAATGCAATATAGTTCCCTTTTCTCAACATCCTCATGAACACTTGTTTGTTGATATATTAATGACAGCCGTTCTGACAGGTGTGAAGTGATATCTCATTTCCCTGATGATTAGTGTTGTTGAACATCTTTTCTGTTGTCTATCGGCCATCTGTATTCCTCTGGATCAATGTCTACTTATGTCCTCTGCCCATTTTTTCATGAGGATGTTTGTGTTTTGGTGTCAAGTTGTAGGAGTTTCTTATGTAGTTTGGATATTAACCCTTTATTGGATATATTGTTGGCAAATATTTTCTCCCATTCAGTAGGCTTGCCTTTTTATCTTGATAGTTTCCTTTGCTATGCAAAAACTCTTCAGTTTGATGTAGCCTCATTTGTTTATTTTTTCTTTTGTTTCCCTTGCCCCAGGGGACATATCCAAAAAAATATTACTAAGAGCAATGTCAGAGAGTTTATTGTCTATGTTTTCTTCCAGGAGTTTCACGGTTTCAGGTCTTACATTAGGTATTTAATCCATTTTGAGTTTATTCTTGTATATGGTCTAAGAAAGTGGTCCAGTTTCATTCTTTTGTATGTTTCTGTTCAGTTTTCCCAAAACCATCTATTGAAGACTGTCTTTACCTCATTGTATATTCTTACCTTCTTTGTCATAGAGTCATTGACTAGGTAAGTGTGGGTTTACTTCTAGGTTCTCTATTCTATTCCATTGATCTGTTTGTCTGTGTTTATACCAGTATCATGCTGTTTTTGACTACTGTAATTTTGTAGTATACTTTGATATCACGTAGGGTGATACCTGCAACTTTTTCCTTTTTTCTCAAGACCACTTTGTCTATTCAGGGTCTTTTATGGTCCCATATAACATTTAGGATTATTTTTTCTAGCTCTGTGAAAATTCCATTGGTATTTTTATAGGGATTTTATTGAATATGCAGATTGCTTTGGGTAGTATGGACATTTTAATTATGTTAATGCTTCCTATCATGAGCATGGTATACCCTTCCATTTATTTCATC